>NC_063169.1:27360788-27694538 GCF_023159225.1 Perognathus longimembris pacificus | reverse complement strand
TAATGTTATAATAATTGCTATGATCGGATGTGCACTTCAATTCTCTTCAATTCGTAAGTTCTACTGTGGGAGTCTATCTCATGCAAATCAATACTTTGAGAGTAATCTAACCAGTTTAGAAAAAAATATTTTCAATACATGAAGGGATGTTTTTGCTGAACACAGACCCCCTAGTTATTCCATTTCTAGAGAGTACCAAAAGAGAGGAGCTTCAGCAAGGGTATAAAGGAGTTTTTGGTACTGAAAACTTGTTAATCTTTTGTATGTCTCCCCCAGAAAATGGTGGGATTGTTAAAGCAAAACCTCACAAAGACCTTTCAGAGAGCAGATTAGAGAACTTCACAAGATCTAAGGGTTTACGAAGTGAGTTTTAGTAAATCTTCAACTATGGTGGAAGAATTCTAATAAAGATTCAGAGTAGAGAGATTCATGTCTGAATCTTGAGACTCACCCTTCTTTCTGAGAAAATTATATCTGCAAAGATCAATAGCCAAATGGGGAATACTAACCAGATTTATTACTGTCTGAGCAAGCTCCCAATTGTAACATCACTACCACTTTTGTATCTTGCAAGATGCAATTGAATTGAAACATTTATCTTAAGCGTAAGGCCACAGGAAAGCCAAAAAGCTTCTTATTAATGGGGATGGTCCTGATTGTCCCCATTCCCACATAATAGTTTGGAAGAACAAGAAGAAGGCAGAGAGCCTCAGGCCTGATCTCAAATGCTGGCCCTTCAAGGTCAGCTTTCATAAGAATGAGACATGGTGCTTGCTGCCTGCCACTCATCACTTTCCAATGCATTTAGCATATTCAATGAGAACTAGCTCCAAGCAGATTAGCAACTCTTTCTCCTGGGCAAGAAATTCAAGCAACAACACGTGGAAATAGGAGCTGGATGTAAAAGTTGTAGTAAAAAGGAAATGACAGGAAGAACATCCTCCCAACCAAATGCCCTCCTTGACATTTCTATGATCCCAAAGCACTCTCCACCAAACTAATCTAAATGTTAACCAATAATAGCTTTATTTTAAATGAAAATGGACTCTGGATGGAGAATTAGTAACCCTTATCCCTAGTTTTCTTTGTTGAACTTTGAAAATCTTAAGTTGGATCCAATTTCAGATATGGACTAAGGTTGAGAATGGGTTCACAAGTCATCCTGCTGTTTTCCTCTTTCAGTTCAGGAACATTTCCTTCCAAGTGTGGCTCAGAAGAGTGCATATTCAAATGAACATGGGAAATATAGAAACTCTAATGGCTAGTACCAAGGGTAAATGCCTGGGCTGAGAATCCTCCCACAATTTTACAAATAAAGAAGTGGAAATCCAGAGAGGATCATGGCTCCTCAGAGTCAGGGACAGACCAAGTTTCCTCCCTCCTATCCTAGTGATTGTTAGCCAATGCTACACTGACTCAACCAATTAACCAATCAGTCAAGCTGACATTGAGCAATAACTCTATGCCTGGTGGGCAATATGAGGGTAGATTAGACAAAAATAATGCCACTCTAGCTTCTGGTTGCCATAAATTTACACTCTATTTAAGGAAACAAAACATAGATGTAACAGGTGTTACATAAAATTACAAGACAGCATACTTCTATAGCAGCGTTTCTCATTCTTGGCTGCACATCAGAAGCACTCAGGGAGCCTCTAAAACTCCAGAAGCTTCCAAAGTATGAATCTTCAGAGGTAGAACCCAAGTATGAGTGTTTATAAAAAACAAAACAAAACAGATTACAGACAGTGTTCTGAGAGACACAGTTGCAAAGTAGTAAAATTCACCATAGGGACTTTAAATGTTCAAGGAGGAGGGTCAAGAGCATGCAGGCTGGCATGGCCAAAGAGACAATGAAGATGGGTTAGACAGAAGTGGCTTGGCTAAGTGAATGAGGAAGCCCAGGAAGAAGTCAGAGGCTTGAGAAGAGAGAGGAGCCAGTGAGGTGGGTGGCCAGTTTCTACTGGGAACTCTGGGAAGTAAGGTAAAAGAAAAGAGTGTAGTCAGAGTTGAGAGTGTGGCACCTTCCAGGGTAGACCAGAGGAACTTGCTCTTAAAGACTTTTTGTAACTTGTACCCACAGTGTAGCATTTACCAATCAGGAAAGCATTTCCTACCCCTTCCTTCCTTTCCCTGCCTAGAGATGGTTTTGTTCAGTCATCTGGGAAATTCTTAGTCATATCTTTAGATAATTCTTTTGCCTCATTATCTGCCCCCCTCCTTCTTTCAGGAAATCTGATTAGGTGGATGTCAGCTCTTTCCTTCCTCTTTAGTTTCTTAATTGTCTGTTTCTTTATTGTGCCTTTGTTTCTCTTTTGTGTGTTTCATTTAAAACAGAGGTTGGCTCAAGCTGCCCAATCAGTTGCTTTTGTAAAGGCAATTCTGCTGGAGTTTAGCCAGGCTGTTTTGCAAATGCATTGTCTGGAGCTACTTGCAAGCTGTGAGACAGAAAGGAGCACCCAGAACCGGGACAAGATGGCCTGTAAGACTTCACTCTGTGTCCTGGACAGAAAAAATTTGTTGCCCTCATGTTCTATTTATCTTCCAGTTCACAAATTCTCTCTGCATCTGTATTTATTTTTCTGTTAAAATCACCCACTGATCTTTTCATTTGGGTTATTGTGTTTGTCCTTTTAGTTTAAAAAACCTGGCAGGTGACTTTTTAAGGTTTCCTGTCACTGATATATCTTCAAACTTTTCTTTCAGGCATTGAAACATAAGCTCATAGGAAGACATATGAATACCTCTGTTCTGTCTAGTATATGGAGGGCAATTTTTTTTTTTTTCTGGTCCTGAGGCTTGAACTCAGGGCTTGAGTGCTGTCCCTGAGCTTCTTTTGCTTAGGGCTGGAGCTCTACCACTTAAGCCACAGCTCTACTCCTGGCTTTTGTGTGTGTCTGATTTATTGGAGATAAGAGTCTCATGGACTTTCCTGCCTGGGCTGGCTTTGAACTACAATTCTCAGATCTCAGCCTCCTGAGTGACTAGGATTACAGGCACGAGCCACAGGCCAGGGCTGCGCATGGAGTTTTTGTTGTTGTTGTTATTGTTTTAACAGCATTGGCTCTGCAGTCTATTTTCTATATTTATTCCCTTTCTGGTTCCTTTTATTCTGTTAGTTTTGTACAGTTCATTGTTCTTAAAAACTGTCTGTGGAGAATACCGGAGGCCTGGGATCTAAACGATCTTCTTTGAGATTCTCTGGGACAACCAAGCTACAAATTCTGTCAGAGCTAGTTCAAGGTCATAATATCTCTGGACTTTTTCCTTCCTTATTTTTTTCATTCTGCTAGGAAGAATAGTTTATGTTGGAAAAATTTTTCATGAGACTGTGCAGTTTTCTTTATTTTTGTGTTTTTGTTTTTGTTTTTGAGAAGCAAGTCTTCCTATCTAGCTCAAACTGGCCTCAAATTTGCAATGTTGCACAGGGTGGCCTTGAACTTTTTAATCTTCTCCATCAGCCTCCTACACGCTGGGTTGACAATGTGCTCCCATACTAAGCTTTATAGTGAATCTTTAATGGCAAAGATGGAGTTCTTTTCATTATTGAGTTTCTAACGTCAAGTGCAGTGCTTGGATTTAATACTCGTTGAATGGATGAGTTAGTAAACAAATGAATGAATAGGTGACTGAATTCATTCTGCTGACTGGCTTCCTAAACAATTTCAAATCTGTTTCATCATCTCTTTCCCCCTCTCAAAGACCCTGGATCAAAGGCCCTCATCACAAGTCACAATGCTATTTCCCAATGTAGTGGTCTTCACTGGAGGGTGTTTTTCAAAATTTCTGTGACACGTCAAACATTGTTTTAAAAAATCTAGAATGAGGGCTGGGAATGTGACTTAGCAGTAGAGTGCTTGCCTAGCATGCATGAAGCCCTGGGTTTGATTCCTCAACACCATATAAACAGAAAAAGCTGAAAGTGGCACTGAGGTTGAGTGCTAGCCTTGAACAAAAAGAAGCCAGGGACAGTGCTCAGGCCCTGAGTCCAAGCCCCAGCACTGGAAGGAAAAAAAAATCTAGACTAAAGCCAGACACAGGTGGCTCATGCCTGTAACTCCAGCTCTTTAGCAGCCTGAGATCTAAGGATTGCAGTTCAAAGCCAGCCCAGGCAGGGAAGTCTGTGAGACTCATATCTCCAACTAACTACCAAAAGGCCAGTTGTGGAGCTGTGGCTCAAGTGGTGGAGCACTAGCCTTGAGTGAAAAACCTCTAGAACAGTGCCCCAGCTTTGAGTTCAAGCCCCAGAACTGGCAGGCACACACACACACACACACACACACACACACACACACACACACACACACTAGAATGAACTGAGGAAATCTCTAGTTTAAAATATCCCACAGGTAATTGATTCTAATGGGTGTGAATTCAGTGAAAGGCATTCTATGTGTACCTTTCTTTAGTCTTGTCCTTTTATTTGTTGGTTTTTTTTTTTTGTCTTATCCTTCTTGATGTCACTTTGCATACTCCATTAGGGAATCCAGCTAACCCACAAACCTGACCACCCCTTTCTCCAACAAGAGCCCTACAGGTGTGGCTCTCTAATGCCCATAGAGGCTAAGCTATTCAGTGGTGTTTGCATGGCCTTCGCCCTGTTTTCTATTCTGTGCACCCAGCTAGCACACACCATCATATCTCCCATGGCCAGTGCTTCTCTGTGCCTATAGTTCCTTTTCATCCATTTCCTTTGGAATCTCCTACTTGTCTTCTAGGACTCATCTCAGCTCTAGGAAACCTCCCTGGACCTGAAACTGGATTCAGTGTTTCTCCTTCTGGATGCTCTGCTTCATCAATTATGTAACCAATTCTATTGTATAGACAGAGCAGGAGGTCCTTCAGGGACTCCAGTTACTCATCTTTGTTAACCTCACACAGTGCTCAGAACACAAGGAACATATATTTATATTTATTAAGAGATATTTATTGTCCTGAGCATAATGCAGACTGATTATATATTTATTGAACTCAACTGAATTGTCTAGGCTTGCCCTTTAAAATCTGGCATCTTACCTATTTGCAAACATGGGTAATGATACCTCTGGGGCCCTTTAAATTCACAAGATTCATGATCATAGTCTTGAAATGAATTCAGTTGTTTCAGGTTGTAGAAAGAGGACGAGCTACAACTTGGGGGTGTTAAAAGTACATCTCAGGGCCAGGTGCCAGTGGCTCATGCCTATAATCCTAGCTATTCAGAAGGCTGAGATCTGAAGAACATGGTTTGAATCCAGCAGGAAAGTCTATGAGATTCTTATCTTTAATTATCTACCAAAAATCTGGAAGTGGAGCCTTTACCGAAGTGGTAGAATGCTAGCCTTGAGCAAAAAACGTTCAGGGAAAGTACCCAGGCCCTGGGTTCAAGCCCCAGGGCCAAATAAAGGAAAAAAAAAGAGATCTTGCAACATAAAAATGGAATGATTAATAGAAAGAGAGCAATGGAGCTAGTAAGAATCAAACACTTGCCATCTCTTGAATAGGTTCTGGCGAAGGCTTTTCTCCCTACTTGGCTAAGGGTGGTTTACACTGTGTGGAAGTCAGCGTCTCCTTTCCATCCTCTGTCCTGCCTGACGTCCTGCCAAACCTCTGGATAATATTGGATAGCAACTCTTCCCTCTGGAAATAGAGCATGCTGTAGAAAGCAGCAGGACTAACAGGCTGTGTGCACAGATCCCTAAAAAGCAGGGAGACTGGGGGACGATGACTGGAACCTCTTCCTGGCCCTCACTCTCCTGAAACAACTAGTGGGATTAATCTAGCTATCCCAAGTAGCAAATAGCAAAGAAGGTTGAAGTTTCTAAAAAATTTTCTTGGGTGGGACCAGGAGGGCCAGAACTGGCTACGTTTGGGGGGGGTGCCTTTCTTTGAAGTTGGGGCTGTAACCTCAGGCTAGTCCCCAGTAACTCCCCCTTGACTTTCTCTTTGTTCTACAGCTCCTCTATCCTTTTAACCCACATCAATGTCAGAGCCATGATCCGTGAGCTAGAACAGAGTCCAAAGGCTATTTGTTATTATGCACCAGCAGGTACTTAATAAGTGCTAATTGGGAAGGTTAATGATCATGGAATAGAGAAAAATATGTATTTTGGCACTGTCCCCCCTTGGATGTCAGCTCCGCCTTCTGCTGTGAAGCAGCAATGGGTAGCCATCCAAGGATTGTCAGGGCAAACACAGAGCAGTGGCGGAGAGCCCGTCACCCCAGAAGCTGCACACTGGAAGGCCCCGAGTAAGAGGCTGCTAGAACATGACCTGCCACCCTTTGGAAGGAGATGGTCATTTGGCATCTTCCTGAAAACATGGTAGGCTCAGATTGCTCGTAGAAGTGCTGGGAAGGGAAGTGGAGGAGAGAAAGAGTGCCCTTGGGGGAAGAAAAAAAAAAAACCAACCCCAATCATGTGACATATTGATGAATAAGCAGAGGCTTCTGTGCACAAAGCTGTTCTTCTCCACTGATTCCTTTTGATTTCTGGAAACTGCTGGAAACCCAATTGGAGAAAGAATTCTCTCTTCCAACGTGAACTGTCCCTTTAGATCAGTCTGCTCAGAGGTCATGTTCAGTTAACATGAAAGAGTAGACAGGATTTGATCGGAGAAGTTCCAGTGAGTATGCCATTGCTTGCTTGCTGTGTGATCTTAGCCAAGACTCAGCCTCTCAGAGTTCAGCTTTCTCATGACTAAAACATACAAAATAGCTTCACACACATCAGCTATAAGAATTAGTTGAGCTGGTGTATGTGATTGTATCTTTTTGCCTCCAGATGATTACACTGCTCAGGAGGTTGTGTGAGCTGGCTGAGGAGAAGAAAGTATAGATAATGCTGCTAATAAGTAAAGCTGCTTCCTCCCGTTCCTCCCTGAACAAGAACATATTCATAAACCCATATTTATGCAGACTCCATACTTATGTCAGGGTGTGCATTCATTAGCCAATTTAAATAATTTTGTATCTTAAAATAATTATGGCATCTGAAATACTATTTTCCAACACATATGAGGTCTTAAGCAAAATGCCCTGAAGACACTCAGATGCACTTATTGCATTATTTACATGTTTGATGAATCTCTCTGTTCCCAGGGTTCTGTGGCCATTCCCCAGCAGCCTGGCTTGTATTTGGGGCTCCTGTATGGACATAGAGGGAAGACTCCTCATTTTCTTGTCAGTACAGGGCATCTTAGTCTTACACTGAGACACGATTTGGAGAAATTATTTTTTCTCAAAGGTTTTCATGATTTCTTTCTCTTGCAAAAAATGTACATCTACATATGGTATGTCTCTGGACTTAAGCAAGCAGTGAACTTAAATCTCAAAGTGCCTAAAACTCTGCTTTATTATAAACACATGTGGGCACGCAAGTGCATGATTGCTACTTAAAGCTTGTATTGCTATGTAAGGTGCTCTACCACTTGATTTATTCTCCCAGCTCTGCTTGCTTTGGTTTGTTTTTAGTTAGATTTTGTGCTTTTGCCTAAGGCTTGCCTCAGACCACAAGCCTCCTTCTGCCTCTGGAATAGACAAGATTATAGGCCTACACCACCATACCTAGCTTGTTCTTTGAGGTAGGGTCTTACTTTTTGCTGAGGTTATATTAGAACAGTTATCTTCATATCTGTGTTTCCTTAGTAGCTGGCATTACAGGTGTGAGTCACTGTCCCCACTCTGATAACTTGCTTTTGTTCTACTACTTCTTGCAATGAGTTTAGGGGTATGTGTGGAGGTCACATCCCTTCCTAACCTGCTCTTCATATTTCGGCACACAGCAATAGATGAAAAAAGGGGGTTCATTTGGCTTTATCTAGATTGAATATTTTTAAGCAGTCCCAGAGTAACTTTAATAAACTTCCATATAAGCAGCACTGGTAAAGAATTTGGCAATAAATCAGAAACATGTACCATACTTATAGAACCCTGGCCTGGACCACACGCTCATTGTTTAAGCTGTAACTGCTTGAAGAATTTTGCCATCTAAGGCTGTATTAGCTTTGAATTCAATAAATGAAGTCAGGCCAGGAGGGTGATGATATTTCTATTATTCCTATCCTGTGGGCTCCTGAGGGATCTGGCCCCTGCTGTTTTATAATTGTCTCCACTTTGCCCGCTTTGCTTTCTAGGCTTCTTTCATACTGACCTATCTGCTTCTTGAGTCCATCACCCAGGGCACTTGTATGATTTTTTTTCCTCCAAGGCACTAATGTTGTTTATTTTAATTGTTGTTGTTGTTGTTGTTTACTTGCTTTTCTTGTACTGGTCCTAAGGCTTGAACTCAGGGCCTAGTAGCCCTAAGCTTTTCTGCTTGAAGTTAACACTATATTACTTAAGCCACATCTCCACGTGTGTGTGTGTGTGTGTGTGTGTGTGTGTGTGTGTGTGTGTGTGTGTTTAATTGGAGATAAGATTCTCCAGAACTTTCTTGCCTGAGCTGGCTTTGAACCACAATCCTCAGATCTCAGTAGCTAGTATTACAGGCATGAGTCACCAGCACCTACCCCTGTTGGGTCTTTTTAAAGACTATGTCCTCACCATATAACTCTCAACCAAAATATTTCCTACTCAGAGAAATCTTCTCTGGTCACTCTAAAGAAATACTTGCCTCCCCTTACCTTCATCTCAATTCATGCTTCCCTGCTACCTCGCCTTGTTTACTGTCTTGGAAGACCTTAACATTCTCTGGAACCATTGCTTATTTATTCACCCATTGCCTCTATTCCCCCATAGAATACTGGGGCCATTGCCTGTCCACCCCACTGCTACATCCCCAGCCTCTGGGAGAGTGCGGGGCACAGAGTAGCCACTCCCCTTCAGTTCATTGAGTCCATTTCAGTTTGGCCACTGAGGAAAAGCAAGATCACACAGATTAGCTAGCTTTTAGGATTCAGTAAGGACAAAACGGGCACATCTCCCAACTCAGAGACCTGTGTTTTTCTGCCAGGCACATCAGTGCCTTGTCTTTTTCGCTCTCCTAGGGGTCTGTGTGGCCTCATGTGAAACGGGTTGAGAGCTCCTGCCTTCACAGACAGGTCACATGCTTCAGATCAAATCCGAGATAGGAATGGACAGAAACCCCAAGGGAGGGTAAGATTTTAACCCAAGGGAGAAGGGTGCTTTTCCACTTTGTTTTCCTAGGATTTGGAGGTTTGTGTTTCATCTGTAGTAGAGTGGATTTGAGAAGCAGCTGGGAGGGATAGAAGCAGACCCAGGCTAGCTTGGCTTTCATGAGCTCATTCATTGCCAGGGCTTCTTGCAGTAGTGTAGTGAGCTCTCTCTGAAACAAGGATAACTTAAGCTTCCTGAGCTGAATGAGTCTGAACACATAACACACCCATCCCAGAGCCCAAGAGCCAAGAGTGCAGGGCAAGGCCCATGAGTGCTTTCATACTTCCTTTCATCCAGTGTGAGATTACAGCCTTAAAGGGCTGAGGAACCTTTTTTCTGCCAAGGGCCATTTGGATATTATATTATAAAATTATCACTATAAGGAGACAGGTCACCAACAAGAAGCATTCTTGGTCTGTCCTGTCTCTTACCAAATGATTAGCCTGGATGTTCGCTAGCCCTGCATGAAATAAATTTTTCTGTCTGGCTTTGTCCCAGCTCAGCATCTTCCTTTCTCTCTTGAAGATATGACATTGGAGGGAAAAGAAATGAAAAAATATAACTGCCTCATGCAGGTAATGGGGAGATGGAGTTCTGCATGTAACTCACATGGGCTAAAAGCCTGCGACAGTTAAGATGGAGAAAGCCAGACAGGATAGCCAGCCCAGGAGAGAGGACAAATTAAAGGCACTATTTAAGAGGCAGAGGGAGAGACAGGAGGATGTGGGACATATTGGGGTTCCAAGTAAAGTATTATAAATAAGGTTTCAGTTCTTCTCCTATACCCTGGGACTCTCTCTCTCTCTCTCTCTCTCTCTCTCTCTCTCTCTCTGTGTGTGTGTGTGTGTGTGTGTGTGTGTGTGTGTGTGTGTGTGGTGTTAGTACTGGAACTTGAATTTGGGGACTGGATACTACCCATTAGTCTTTTTCTTTTTTGTTCTAGTCTGGCCCTCTACCACCTGACCACCTGAGCCACAGCTCCACTTCTGGCTTTTTGCTGATTAATTGGAGATAAGAATCTTACAGGCTTTTCTGCCCAGGATGGCTTCAAACTGCAATCTTCAGCTCTCACTTACTTAGTAGCTAGGATTACAGGCATATACAGCCTGCATTTGGCACCACTCTGGGACTTTTAAGCATAGCACATTTCAAGTATTTATTACAAGGGAATGTTGTAATTCCAGAGGACAGAAAATAGACCAAATTTAAGAAAATAATGATGTTCTACCTCAATGAAAAAGCTTGATAATGTTAACAGGGAACCTGAGTGGTTACCCATGTATTACAGTCATTACCCAGTGGGTGTAGTAGATGGTGGTGAACTGGGCCTGCAGGCTTCCACCTAACAGTGGGAATAATACCTACTTTCTCATAGTGCCACAGAGAGAACCATTAGGGGAATGCATTTGCTAAACTTGAAGTCACTCCATGAACATGAGGTATTTTCAAATAATGATTTAGTTTGGAGGAGGAGGCCCAAGGAAGACAGGACTACCCAGAATTCTCTTCACAGGCTGCCTTCTGCTTTGGCTTTTGGTGCTCTGAGCTCAGTTACTTGCTCAGCTGTAAATAAATCTGAGATGCAGCCACTCAGTTCTGTTCCCTCCCCATGTCTCTCCTCTCCCTGAAAATATCAACAAGGAATTGGCTGGAAACAAACCACGCAGCAAAACTGTGCTGAAGAGGAAAAGAGGCTTGCTGTACATCTGGAAACTGCCTCTAAGCAATACTTCTTGAAGGCAAAGCCGTTAAGAAAACATCTGTGTATCAAAAGCATAGAATCCAACAGCAGGGACCAGGCTATTGAACTAAGGCCTCCCTTTCCTCAATCAACACACACAGTCTATCATTTAAGCATTTATTTGACTAGAAGAATATCAGTGCAGAGAAGTAAAACCTGCTCCTGTTCCATGGACTGAAGGAAAGCAGCAAGCTTTTCTGTATACCTCAAACTTTATTACTTGATGAAGCATGTAGATATACAAAAATAAAGATGATCAACAGGACAGTGCAATGTCAAGCTCTGTGGGAGAAAATGTGGACCATTTTGGAAGTGACATGTCATGTGTCTTGATACTTTTATTATCTCAACTCTCATCATTTCCTCTTCATCCTCTGCTGTTGAACTTAATTCCTTGGCAGACATTAACATTCTCTTTACTAACAGGCAGTCAATATTACATCATCCAGTTCTCTGTGATTCCTCGCACTCGAAGCGATCTATTGGAGCAAATTCCACTGGGACTTGTTTTTCAACTCCACAATGCCTGGCATATAGAGGCACTGAAAATGCCATGCAAAATAGTGAAATGTGATTGGATGGCAGCCCAGACAGCATCATTTCAGCAACTTCTTATCCTCCTGTGTGTGAGCTTGGTGGCTGTAAGATCTCCATATGCTGCAACTTGTACTTCCACTGAAGATGAATAACGAATGGATGCAGGGGGAAAGGATGTTAAATTAATTAGAATGATCTGTTAATTTAGAGGGTCTGACGAGGCTCCCTTGTGTGCCATAGATTATGCATTCATCAGCATATGAGTTCATTATCAAGAGGGCAAAACACACGGTCCTGTCAGAGTCCACACCATGTGTGTTTTGGGCTGGTTAATTCTTTGTCATTGAAGCGAGTTTAGCAGCATTCATAATCAACTCCTAGATACCCACTGCTCCACTCTCCCCCAAGTTGAGACAAGCAATAGGACTTTAGGCATTATAGCTTGTGTCCTACTCAACTGCAGTGCACTAGATAATGTATGGTCCTCTTTATGGCCAACACCATCTTTTTCCAGTGTCCAGCTTGACATTACAAGCTTAGGAAACTACAAGGAGAATATGATCCTTCAATGTAAGAGAGTGCACAGTGTAACACTTCAAATTGGGACTTAACCAAGTCTTGAACAAAGTAGATGTGCTAAAGTCTCCATCTCAACAGTTTTCAGTTGTTTCTTAAGAAAAACTGACTGTTAAAACTAATCTCTCTTCTAACTTGTGTGTGTGTGTGTGTGTGTGTGTGTGTGTGTGTACCAGGACTTGAACTCAGGGCTTTGTGCTTTATGCTCAGCTTTCTTTGCTCATGACTGGTTCTCTACCAATTCAGCAATACACCAATTTAGGCATTTTTCTGGTTAACTGGGGATAAGAGTCTTATAGATTTTGCTGCCTGGATTGGCTTTGAACCTAGGTCCTTAGATGAAAGCATCCTGAATAGCTAGGATTACAGATGTGAGCCACTGGTGCCTCTGTTCAGTTTTCCTTCTTAAGTTAGTCCTCTCTACCTTGCCTCTCATGGTAGCAAAGGCCTTTAATGGATCTTTAAAATTCAATATCAGATAATATTGCAAGACTTTCTGAAGTTTAATAATAGCTCTTTGGAAAGATTTGGCAATGAAATTTGAGAGGAGAAAGGGTTTTATTTGTGTTTGTTCCAATATTTTTTTTTCTCTGCTGTTGTAATGGATGAACAATCTTAGCCTCACCCTTTTTTCTCATACCCCCTTTCCTCCCATGATTCTTGGTGAAGGGAAACTGAATAATCTTGAAGAAGTTCATCCCTGCTTAGCAATTTATCATCATAACCAACTAGTGTGCAAGGACCAGGCAGCAGGAGGAAGGCTTGTTGCTGGGTCCATGGAAATGTCTCCCAGACTTTCCAGTTTGACTTGTATACGCAGATTTATGGGACCTGACACGCACAGGTGTTCATCATGTTCTTCTTGGGCCAACGATCTAGCATAGTAAGAGGTTAAGGTCTTCCTACAGTTTCTATCAGTGACTCACAGACACTCTTGCTGTCTTACAGTGTTTGTTCCAGTCCCATTTTTTCCCCTCAAGCTAGGGCTTAACACAAAGGATCTGCCTAAAAACTATTTATTAAATGGAATTAAACACAATACAAATAGCTACTCAGATCACCACAACCGCTACCAATAAGGCTTTCATTCATAATATGGATTTGCACATGTATTTTTCTTACAACAGCCTGAACTACCTTAACAGAAAAAAGATGTTTATGCCTCATTCTACAAATGAAGATGTTGATACTCAGGGAGGCATGCTAATTCACCTTTATTCATAAGCAAGTAAGTGTTGAAACTGGAATTTATTAAAGTTTAAACATCAGTGTGGAAAGAGATAACAGGTTTCTTTCTCGTTGTAGGTTTGAAATCATTTACCAGCATTTTCTCTACCCTGATGCATTCGTTAAAATCATTTTTTAGGGGGTTGGGGATATGGCCTAGTGGCAAGAGTGCCTGCCTCATATACATGAGGCCCTGGGTTTGATTCCCCAGCACCACATATACAGAAAATGGCCAGAAGGGGTGCTGTGGCTCAAGTGGCAGAGTGCTAGCCTTGAGCAAGAAGAAGCCAGGGACAGTGCTCAGGCCCTGAGTCCAGTCCCCAGGACTGGCCAAAAAACAAAACAAAACAAAACAAAAAAAAATCATTTTTTAGGTGTGTACATACATGTAACCCTACCTATTTAGGAGGCAGAGTTGAAGAGAATCTCAGTTTCAAGACCAGCCCAGGCATAAAGTTCAAGAGCCCCAATCTTAATCAACCAGCTACACATGAGTCCCTGGACAGTAAAATCTCAAGGCATCCTACCTGGGCAAAAGAGTGAGACCTTTCTGAAAAATAAGGCTACCCATATACCTAAAACAAAAAAAGGCTTTAGGTATAGTTCAAGTGGCAAAATGCTTGCCTTCCCAACTCCTAGCCTTGAGCTAAAAAAATACCCGGCTACCAGCAAAGTCAGTAAGTAAAACCGTTGCATACTACTCCCTCTGATTTACTGGCCATCAAGAAAGCTTACTACACATAGCATTTAACTAGACTGGAGCTTCCAAAAGATCAGAAGTCATTTATCTCTCATTTGCTAGCCCAAAACATGGCAGTAGATAAAAGTTTATTCAATTTGTGTGTTTAAAGACCCTTAGGAACAGTGATTCTAAGAAAGAAGTATCTGGGAGAGTGAGTATAAATATCACAGGTCCCCAAAATTATTTCTGTCACTTTGTCTGGGTATTTAGACCTGGCTCATGCATCCATCTCTGATCAGCTTCATGTGTTTAAGTTGGGTCTTCTTGAATTACATGTGCTTCAGAAAGCATTGAATAATTACTTTATCTTTAAAGATGAGACAGACCAGGAGCTTTGATACTTGATGAGGCTCTGATGAACCTAACTAGCATTTATATTTCTTCTATACAAATATAAGCCTGGGGCTGGTGACTTAGGCTTATATTCCTAGCTAATCAGAAGACTAAGATCTGAGGATCATGGTTCAAAGCCAGCCCAGGTCTTCAAGCAATCACCAAAAAGCTGGAAATGGAGGTGTTGCTCAAGTGGTAGAGTTTTAGCCTTGGAAAAAAAAGCTCAGGAACAACTTCCAAGTCCTGAGTTTAAGTGCCAAAACTGCACGCTCACACACACACACACACACACACATCAACGTTCACACCTCAAATACAAATGTAAATTTCATTTGTTTTGTGAATACCATCTCTTTAGTCCCACTACATCACCTCTGTCTGGAAACCCTTAGCTTTCTTAGAACTTCAACAGAATTCCCAATGGGCTGGCATCCTCCTGATCCCATTCTCTTCCCCTTCCTGATTGGTGACAAAATCCAGGGCTCCTTCCAAAGGAAGCCTGCCTCCATTCACAGTGACATTGAGTATCTCTGTTGTGCTAGGAGGAAGGAAGGATGACTTCTGACTGCCTGCTAATCAAGGTGCTTTCCTTCATGTCTTCCCATGCCTGGCATGAGCTGAGAGCCAAGATGGCCATCTTGTTCTATCCTGAGTCCTTATCCCTCAGGGCCTGGGGGTCACGTAGCATCACTTGAGGAGCATGGTGTTTCATGTTTTCTGCCTGTTTCAGAGAATTCACACAGCCTGTTGCTACAGATACAAAGTAACAGGTCCTCTCTGAACTGGTGGTTCTTAGACATGGGCAACTTTGCCCCCAGAGACCATTTGAGCAATGTCCTGGGATGTTTTGAACTCTAGATTGTACGGCCACAGATCAAGAATCTTATGTGCCAATCAAAATTACTTATAATTTCATCTTTATCTTCAAGGAGAATTCCAGTTGTGGCCACAGCCGGGGTAGAGGGTGTACTACTGGTATTAAAGAGTTGTGATCAAGAATCTTGCTAAATGTCCTACAGCATGGAGGGTTCCTCCTCATGAAATATGCAAACTAAAGAGCAAAGGAAAGACAAATTCATGTAGCGTATATTCTGCCTACGTTTGCTGAATGGTATCTTCAGGGTTGAGAAGTTAAACTGCTTTTGCCTGAACGTCTGTAGTTTCCACCCAGCCTACAGGTAGGTGGGTTAGTAAGGGCAGGGCATTTAGATGTACCCTATAGCACCAGGCCACACACACACACTTAGCTTCAGAAATACTTTTGCTAGTGGAGTACTGCTATCTCTATTAACACCAAGAAAACTACCTAGGTGGGCAGGAGACAAGGAAAAGTAATGTCAAGAAATTTAAGGAGCTGACATGTGGCATATGCCTACAATTCCAGCAGGTAGGAAGCTATAGCAGAAGGCTCATAAGCTCAGGGCTGAACGAAGTTACACAGTGAGAGTCTGTCTCAAAACAAACAAGTGACTTTATTTTAATTTTAAAAATAAGAAGAAGAGTGTGTGTGTGTGTGTGTGTGTGTGTGTGTGTGTGTGTTAGTACTGGGCAGTGTTCCTCAGTGTTTTTGGCTCAAGGCTGGTACTCTACCGCTTGAGCCACAGCTCTTCTTTTGGCTTTTTGCTGCTTAATTGAAAATAAGAATCTTACTGGACTTTCCTGCCTGGAATGGCCTTGAATCATTATCCTCAAATCTCAGCCTCCTGAGTAGTTAGGGTTACAGGCATGAGCAATTAGTGTCCTGCGACAAAAGAAAATTTAATGGCAGGTCAGTTCACTGCAGACTTCATGGGACCAGGTGTCTAGGGGTACCCTAATATCTGAGGGCGAGGACTTTAGTCCCACAAGGCAACTGAATATGAGACATCAATGTGGTAGAAGCCCCCAAACCCACAGAATTCTCCTACACTTGTCTCACCATTTTGCTTCCCCAAACCTTCCCTGAATCGAAGGATTGCAGAGGTCAGAGTGTCTGGTGGGTTTGGGGGAGATAACTCATTAATACTGCAAGAGCTGAGCTGCTCTAGTTTGTGGCTGGGCTGTTCTTGCCACTCTGTTTTTCCCCCCTTCAAACCTTTCTAGCATTGTGTCTAGGTTACTTTCCCTAAGATTAATGTTGACATGCCAATTCCATATTCTACAGCCTTCAACAACTTTTAATGGCTTATTAAGCCAAGTGTAAACTCCTTGCTCCAACAAATACAGACTCTTTGCTCAAAGCTCAAATTCTTCTCTTTCTATATTCTGGCCTCACTCTCCCTTCCTTACCTTTGTTTTCTCCTCCTGTAGCCCTTTCACTCTGTCTATCTCATCATTCCATTTCTCCCCACTGCCCCCTAACTTCGCCATAATAAACTGTTTGCTTTGCCTGTTTATTTTTCCCAGTCCTGTGGCCAGGAAGACAAACACCTTGGCTACCATACCACCCTGACAGCAGCTCACCTTGGTCTTATGCATTTCTTCTTTTCCTGGACTCCTTCTTTAGGGGTCCTCCTATAAATATGCAAATCATGTAACACTAATGGAGTCAGAATCTGAGAATAAATACCTGCCCCTCATCTACAGCTACCACAGGGTCTGAATGTGAATGGAGGAGATAACACTTACTAAAAACCCCTTTTATCTTTCCAGAATGAGCTCCACTCCTTCAAAGAATTCTTCAATTTCACATTGGCTTCCACTTGTGCTCAGCATAGTACAGAAGATCCAGGCTACTGAAAGCAGGCCCATAGTGCTTTGCTGAGCCATTGTTGCAACTTGGAGGTATTTAAGGTGCTGCACGGACTCTTGAGTTTATTATTTAATTTAGGCATTCAGTATCATAGAGGCTTTTGTTTTGTCATGCTGCAATCTGAAGGCAGGCATGTGCCTACGTTTACCAGAAGGAGACAGAGACACTTGGAAGATGTTAATGAAGCCTCAGGTTTAGAGGTCTTTGCTTAGCCATGTCATTAGCACTGTCTATTACGGAAATACTTTTCTTTTGAAGATGGAGAAAATAGATCAGGAGACTTCAGTTCTCGGAGAGAAAGTACAGTGACTGTGAGTGGTGGAAAAGTTTATAAGACTTTGGGTGGCCTGGCTCCTCAAATCTGAGAACTCAAAAAAAATAAGAATACTCCTCAAAGATAGAATCTCTACTCGAAAAGAAAAATTGTTTCCTACTTATGCCTCTTGTTTTGTGACTTCACAACCAAGAATTTACAAAGGGGAGCAAAGCTGGGTGCTGGTGGCTCACATCTATCAGCCTAGTTGTTACTCAGGATGTTGAGATCAGAGGACTGTGGTTTGAAACCAGCCCAGGCAGAACAGTCACAGAGACACTTACTGTCAATTAACCAACATAATGCCCAAAGTGGAGGTATGGGATGCAAGGAAGAAGGGACTCTAATACACTGTTAGTGGGAATGCATATTAGTGCAAATACTATGGAAATGAGCATGGACATTCTTCAGAATATGGAACATAGAACTACCTTGTGAGCCAATGAAACCACTCCTGGGCATTTATTCAAAGATTGTGTGATGAAATACAGCAAAGGTGGCTGGGAGTATGGCCTAGTGGCAAGAGTGCTTGTCTCATATACATGAAGCCCTGGGTTTGATTCCCCAGCACCACATGTTTGCTGCAACACTGTTCAGAGAAGCCAAGTTATAGAAATGGCCAAGATTGCCTACAAGAGATGAATAGATGAAAAATGTGATGTGATCTGATGTGTATGTGTGTGTGTGTGTGTGTGTGTGTGTGTGTATGTACCCACACAATGAAATTTTGTGCAGCTAAAAGGAACAAAAAAATTATATCATTGTAGGGAAATGGATGGATCTGGAAAAAAGAAAATAATACTCAGCAAAGTAAGTCCCAGATCCAGAAGACAAAAGGCACGTATTTTTCTCTCATTTGTGGACCTTGGACCCCAAACACACCTTCCAAGTAAATACAAACAGGGGCATATGCAAATATATGTGATCAGGTTGACTAAAGTATGTGAAGGAGTGAAACCCCATGGAATAAATCAACTAGCAGACAATTTAACAAAATGAATATCAGGAAGCTGAAACATAATTTAAAGGGGGTGAACATTGGCTGGGGGGTAGATGAAAAGGGAAATGAGAAACAGATACAGTTCTAACACTCAATGTACTGAAGTGAAAAAGGAATGGGATATGTCACATGGCTCCAGGGAAGGCAGAAGGGAAGGGAGAGAATGATGGCAAAGTGCACTGGACACAAAAATGGACACATGAATTTGTAATCCCTTGTGCAACCATTTATAGATTTTAAAAGTTCAGAACAAAAGAAAACAAAAGCCTTTCAGGCCTAAATTATTTCATTCCTTTGAATGACTTCTCTTCCAGGAGATAAAGTCTTTTCTTACATAAATAGCAAGTGATGTGGTAGGTTGGTCCCACCACTCATAACTTGGGGATGTCAGGATGAATAGGGATTGGGACTGAGTTAGGAATCCTGCTATAGGCAGAGGGCAGAAATCTATAAAGCATTTGCTCCCAGGCAGAGTGCATGCTGAAATCATCAACTGTAAGGTTTAGTAGTTGTAATCACAATCTGCTTAGTAAAATCTGAAACGCTTTTGCTCAGAAACTGATAGGTGATATCATGACATGGTCACAAGGATTGAGGGACTCGTGAGTTCCAGGCCTTGGCAGCCTTTAGGCACAGCAGCTTCTCAGTCTTTGCCTTTTTTTCTCCCCTTCCTTCTTTCTACCCTCCTCTCTGTCACCCTCTCCTCTCTCCTCCTTCCCTCCTCTCTCTCTCCTCTCTGTCTCTCTCTCATGTTATGTGTGTTCTCCTTGCTTTTTACAAAATCGCTTCTAATTTCTGTGTCTACATATGATCCCAAAGGGTCAGCAGCCCCATGCAGGTGTTTCCTATAGGTCCAGTTAAAAGACCGTCCCTGTCAATTCTACCCCTTGCGGAAGAAATGCAAGTTGGTACCAAAAGGGTTAGTTTTTGTTTGGATCAAGCCTACTCTGCTTGCGCCAATAGTTCCTAAGGGTATGCTATAAACATTGATTCTTTCCTGCAACAGGAGTATTAGAAACAGGGTTGTGGAGGCTAGTGACCGCCAAATGTGGTTACTATGCTGTGGAAGGACAGAGCTTACCTGTGAATCTTACTTGAATCCCTCAGTGTCTTGGCCCAAACTGATACTCAATAGAAGACTGCAGGAAGAATGGAGAACAAAGGGTCCCTGTGGTCTTAAAACTCCAGGATTGAGATGGAAATCAACAGGTGTAAACTAGATTTGCTGTCCTAAAGGCTAACCATGCACCACTGAGCCCAGAGCCTGCAAACCTTCCTAATGATAAATTTAAAAGAGAGTAAAGTGGCTAAGGATATATCCCTCTTCTGCCAGTACTGGGTTAATAGAGTTTCAGGAGAAATCTTCTAATCCATCCGGATATAGTTTCTCTCTCAAGAGGGCTTACATAGGCACTGGAAGAATAAATAACAGTCGAAGAAAGTTTGGGTTCTCTTCAACTGATGCTGCAGGCTTCATGGCCTTTTAACAGCCACGGTGATTAACTGCTCTGAAATACTGTTAATGAGCGCTTCCGCGTGGGTTTACATATCCCAAAAGAGTTAAGACCTCCCCCGGGAGACTGCCGACTGCATCAGCGAGTGTGCTTATCTCTGCTTGGATGGCAAGGACTTGCTGGATTTCAGCTGAGGGGCAGGAGGCTTGGGCTTAGTGCTTTGACACGGCTGGGTGGATCACAGCTCCGAGGGCAGCAGTGGAGATCGGTATTAGGACTTTGAAGGTGGGGCTGGGAATATGGCCTAGTGGCAATGTACATGAAGCCCTGGGTTTGATTCCCCAGCACCATATATATATATATATATAGAAAATGGCCAGAAGTGGCGCTGTGGCTCAAGTGGCAGAGTGCTAGCCTTGAGCAAAAAGAAGCCAGGGACAGTGCTCAGGCCCTGAGTCCAAACCCAGGACTGGCAAAAAAAAAAAAAAAGTGGCTGGTTCAAAGGTAGATGCGGTGGTACCCAGGCAGGGGGCAATTCATTGTATAAGAGGCTCTCATTTTGACATGTCCATGATTAGGCGCATCCCCACCAGTGCTCTCCCTTGTTCTGGTCCCTCTTTGGAACCTTCATGGTTCAGTTTCACGCATGCGCACACGGTATTTTGACTGCATGCATTCTACTTCACTCTCTCCATTCACCTCCTTCCACTAGGATCCTTCAGTTTTTCAGTGGATGGAAATTATTCAAGGAAGTTTCACCTTGGCATTTCACGCATGCACTTTCAGCATTTTGATCAGATCAAGGATGAAGGTATATATGTGTGCTAGTGGCTTTCACCTGTAAGCTTAGCTACTCTGGAGGCTGAGATCTGAGGTTCAAGGGTCAGCGCCAACTTGGGAGGAAAAATCTGTGAGACTCTTCTCTCTAATTAACTAGCAGAAAGCCAGAAGCAGAGGTATGGCTCAAGTGTAGAGCACTGGCCTTAAGAAAGCCAAGTGAGAGCATAAGGCCCTGAGTTCAAACTCTATGCTAGCACACAACGCCCCCCTCCTGCCCCCAGAAATCAAGGCATTCTAAAAAAGTTTTATTGACATAAAATAAGCCATATTTATTTAAAGTTTATTACATTATAAGTTCAGATATATGTATACACCTGAAATGTTTATACATGAAATGATAGCACAATGAAGTTTTTGTTCTATACCTTCTTAAAATTCTTCCTTCCTCCTTTATACCCTGCCATTAGTTCTTGGCAACTCCTCATCTGCTTTTTGTCTCTATAGATTACTTTGCATAGATGTATTATTACTTGCACAAATAGGATCAAACCGTAATTATTCTGTTTGGCTTTTTTTTTTCATTGGGCATACTTATTTTGAGATCCATCCAGGTTATTGGAACATTCCTTTGATCACTGAGTAGCATTTCATTGTATGACTGTACTTGGTTGGTTAATCTATTTATTTGTTGACAAAAATTTGGGTTGTTTCCAGAATTAGACTACAATAAATAAAGCATCTATGAGCATACCAGTATATATGTACCACTCTACACCATTGTACAAGTGTACCCATCTATCTGTTTTCATTTTTGTTGTGTAAATACCTAAGAATAGAATAATGAAGTCATGGAGTGTATGTGTGCTTAATTTTTTTTTTTAAAGCTTTACCCTCTAAGAGTTCATAAGTTGTTCCATATCCTTGCCAACATGGAGAATGTGGGGGGGGGGGTGAGGGGAGGGTGTCTATCTTAGTTGTAAACAGAGGTGTGGACTGTTCTCTCACTATAGTTTTTGAAATTTGCATTTCCCTAATGACTGCTGGTATTTGACATCCTTCTACATGTTTTCTTACCATCTCTATATTTCCTTTGGTGAAGTGTATGTTTAAACTTTTCACCTGGTATTTTAAAATTCAATACTGAGAATTGTTAAATACTATTCTAGATACAAGTCTTTTTTTATCACCTATGGGATTAGCAAGTATTTTCTCTCATTCTGTGACTTGGCTTTCCTCCCTCCATCCTTCCCTCCCTCTTTCCTTCCTTCCTTCCTTCCTTCCTTCCTTCCTTCCTTCCTTCCTTCCTTCCTTCCTTCTCCTCCTTCCTTCCTTCCTTCCTTCCCTCCTTCCTTCCTTCCTTCCTTCCTTCCTTCCTTCCTTCCTTTCTTCCTTCCCTCCCTCCTTCCCTTCCTCCTCTCTCCTTCCCTCTTTACTTCCTTCTCTTTGTCCCTCTCTCCCTTCCCTTCTCTCTTCCTCACCATATATCCCTCCCTTTCTTCCTCCCTCAGCCCTCCTCTTTCCTCCCCCTCCTCTCTCAGAGATACTGAAGATTGAAGCCAGGGCCCATGCTGAGCAAGCAACCCACCACTGAACTACTTCCTTAACCTTTTTGATTTTAGTTTGAGACAGTAGCTCACTAAGTGGCCCAGGTTGACCTCTAACTTGATGACCTCCTTCCCCACTTCCCAAATAGTGGAGATGACAGACATCAGCCACAATGCTCAGCTGCTTATTCTCTTAAAATTGTCTTTTGGTATAGTTATACCTGTAATCTCAGCTACTTGGGAAATGGAGATTGGAAGTATTGTGATTTAAGTCTATTCTGGACAAAAAGTTAGGGAAACTCCCTAACTCAACCAACACTTTGAGCATGGTGTTGTATGTCTGGAATCCCAGCTAAAAAGGGGACATAAATAGGAGGATCATAATCTGAGGCTAGTTTTAGGCAGAACTTGAAGATTCTATCTGAAAAACTAAAGCAAAAGGAACTATGAGGGTAGTTCAAGAGGGAGAGCACTTGCCTAGCAAGTGTGAGCACCCCCATCCATTTTTTCATCTTTTAAAGAGATAAAATTCTTAATTTCAATAAAATTCTAGCCATCAATCCTTTGTAGATAAAGCCTTGATCTTGATTTTAGGGGAAAAGCATTCAGCTCTAATTATGTCTGATATTAATTATAGACTTCTCATGGTCAGCATTATTAGGCTTAGGAAATTGCTTCTATTCCTAGGTTGTAGAATTTCTCTTTCAGAATGAACATTAGGGTTTTTTTTTCATATTGTTTTTCTACATTTATTAAGATTATTTTATGGATTTTCCCTTTTTAGATTTTATTTTTATTTATTTTTGTCCTTGGAGGTAAGCACTCACAAAACTTTATTATGCTAATATTTAGCTTGTATCCCAATAGGGTCTTTAATAGCTATGTCTTTCCATTAAACTTCTTCCTGGCCTTTAAGTTGATGGGAAATTTAGACTCCCTAAATTTGATATAATTAATGTGTTGATTAGTCTTCACATTGGTGCTTCTTTTCTCCAACTGTATAAGGATATAAATAATAAATAGAATACATTATAATTACATGAATTATTGAATGACATGGTACCGGAAATTTAGTCCCTCAAACTGAATGACAATTCACAAATAATGAGATCAGGGTTTTGGAGAAGAAGGAAATAAAGGTCTATTAACTTCGTCTGGGAAAATGAGGACTATTTCAGCTATCATCTTGGGATGCCTTCCAGGGAGGACAGGCTTTTAATCCAAAACCCAGGAGCAGCCTGGGCTGCAGATATACAAGCTAAGATATGACTTCTGGCTGAATGGTGGCCTTCGGCTTGCTTGTCGTACTGAGTTGTATTCTTTGCTGTCCAAATGTTCCTTCACTCGCAGGGTCAAACAGGATAAGGAGAGGAGCATGGAAAATATGCCTGGACAGTAAAGGTATTTTTGAATCCCCTTATATAGGGAAATGGGGTGTAGAAGGGGGAGATAGAAAAGTGAGGAAGAAAGAAAACTGGTCTTAAAACATGTAAAGTGGGCTGGGGATATAGCCTAGTGGCAAGAGTGCCTGCCTCGGATACACGAGGCCCTAGGTTCGATTCCCCAGCACCACATATACAGAAAACGGCCAGAAGCGGCGCTGTGGCTCAAGTGGCAGAGTGCTAGCCTTGAGCGGGAAGAAGCCAGGGAGTGCTCAGGCCCTGAGTCCAAGGCCCACGACTGGCCAAAAAAAAAAACAAAACAAAAAAAAACATGTAAAGTGAAAGTATCCAGGTTATTGTGGGACAACTACAATTGTAGCATATTTAGATGCCTGTTCCTGTTACCATATTTATGAACATTTTAGAAGTGTTCATCAAAGCTAGGAAAAATGGGTTGGATCTAAAGAGAATACTATTTCTTGTAGTAAAATAACAAATCAGGAGGTTGTACAACTAATACATATGTATAAAATATAAAAGAGAAGAAAGCTATAAAGAAGGAAATAACCTAGGAGGAACACAGAATTTTAATATTGGGTATTAATTTACAAATAGATGCTAAATGTCTAGTTCAAGGATTGGGGTTTAACAGTGAAATTCCTTAAAAATACTATATGTAGTCATAGTGTCACATTTCTTCTTTTTAAATTACATTTTATTAGCTTTAAGTAGTTGTAGGAAAGAGTTGTCATTCAGTAAATCAGTTTATAAGTACAATGCATTTTGATTGATGTCATCCCTTTCATCATTCTCCCTCATCCCTCCTAACTCAGACTCTCCCTTCAATTTTCCTAATTTGGGTATGCATTGAATACTATGACTGAATTTTCTTCCTTCTTCTTCTCTTCATTACTTTACCTTTCCTCCCTTGACCTCCCCCATCACACTTTTCAAATGCCTGTTTCATAATATTTATTTTGTTGGATTGTGAGTTCGTTTTTCTAAGGAGTTACACCATTTGAATTCTCCCCTGTACATACCATACTTTGGTTCATACAGTTTTGTGCTCTTGAATACATTACTGTATGTGTTTACTTGTATATTTATAAATTACTTCTGGCTTCTGCATAAGATAGAAAATATGCATCTTTTGTCTATCTTGGCCTGACTTACTGTCTTGGTTATGGTGAATAATGCAGCAACGAACATGGCTGTGCAGGTGGCTTTAGTATAATACTGATTTGAAATCAATTGGTAAAATGCCTAAGAGTTGTAGTGCTGGATCATAAGGTAGGTCTATGTTTACTTTTTTGAGAAAACTCCATACTGCTTTCCAGAGAGGTTGAACAGGTTATCACAAACAGTTACTAGAATTCTTTTTTTACCCACATCCATACCAGAATCTGTTATTGTTGTATTCTTGATGATGATCATTTTAATTGGGGTGAGATGGAATCTCAGTATTGTTTGAATTTTCACGTGCTTTATGGCCAGAGATGTTGAGCATTTCTTCATGTGTCTATTGGCCATTCTTGTTCTGAGAAAACTCTATTTAGCTCATTTATCCATTTATTATTTGGGTTGATGATTCTTTTAGTGTTTAGTTTCTTGAGCTCTTTGTGTATTCTGGATATTAGACCATTGTCTGATGTATAGATGGCATCTTCTCCCATTATGTAGACTGTCCTTTTAGCTGGTTAACTATGTCCTTTGCCATACAGAAACTTCTTAGTTTGATACAATCTCATTTGTCAATTTTTTCTTTGATTTTCTTAGTCCCTGCAACTTTTCTCAGAAAGTTTCCCCATGTGCTGAGTATTCTTAATGTTTCTCCTACTCCATCCTAATAATAGTTTCATAGTTTCAGGTCTTACCTTCATGTCTTTGATCTGTTCTGAAGTGATATTAGTACAGGACTGAGAGAAAGGATCCAGTTTCAGTTTCCTGCAGATAGCCTAGTTCACTGGAAGTGTATCCCTGAAGGCAACTATGGGACTCCTAGCCCATCCTCTCTTTTGTTCCCTGGTCCCTGGCTCCATAGGTAAGCAGTTTGCTGTATCATGGGCTCCTGCTATGATATGCCACCTTCCCTAGAGGTGTACTGAAGCAGGGCCACTTGATCTTGGACAGAACATCCACATCCATAAGCCAAATAAGCATTTCTCCTTAAAATTAATTGTGTTCTTGTTTTTTTTTGTTTTTTTTTTTTTTGCGAGTCCTGGGCCTTGAACTCAGGGCCTGAGCATTGTCCCTGGCTTCTTTTTGCTCAGGGCTAGCACTCTTCCACTTGAGCCACAGCACCACTTCTGGCCATTTTCTATATATGTGGTGCTGGGGAATCAAACCCAGGGCTTCATGTATATGAGGCAAGCACTCTTGCCACTAGGCCATACTCCCAGCCCCTTGTGTATTTTCTTATAGCAATAGGAAGCTGACTAATACAGAAAGGAACAGCACTGGCTCGAGATGCCATTATCGAGTTTTTCATTTAAGCTCCCTTCTTATGTTATAGAGCTTTGGGATGTTTTTTCAAATAATAACAAATTGTGAATGTGAACTCTGAATAATAAGAATCTTTGCCATGTTTCCTACTGAGTGCTATATTTTTCAAAGTATTTCAAAATGATATATTGGCTCAATATTTGTGGAGTCTCTCTGCTAGAATATTTTTGAGAGACATTCTGTTAAATTTTCACCTCAAAGTTAAAGATAATGACTGATCTTTATCCTTTGAGCAACGATTTTACTTTATTTTTGTAGCAAAATAATTCAGAGTTTGTTGTAATAAAATTTAAAAGAAAATTAAAACTGGGTAGGTTATGCTTTTTTCTTTTGTCTTTCTTCCCCATGATTTTACCCCTGATATCACTGTAACTTATTTTGGTACCCTAGATATTTTTTATATGTGTGTTGGAACTAGGGAAGGGAAGGGGAATATCAAACTGGAGAGACAAAGGATAAAAGACATAGCAATGCAACAGCAATATTTACAAAACTGTATGCTGTAAACCAACTGCACAATTCATGGGGTGGGAGGGAAGATGGGGAAAATGAGGGAGGAGGTAACAAGTTGGTTAGGAAATGTATGCACTGCCTTATGTATGAAGCTGTAACCCCTCTGTACTTCACTTTGACAATAAAGAAGTAAATAATTTTTTTAAAAACTGGGTAGGATTATCTGTAGTCAAAAAGTAAATGTGACTGAAAAGAAATTAGATTGACTTTTCTTGGTAAGAGAAGAAAATTAATAGGCACTCTAGAATTGTGGGTTTTTTTTCTTTCACACCTGCCATGGACTATGAAGCACATGAAACCAGTTAAATCAGAGCTGTTTTGGCTAGATGGTGGGTGGGGAGTCCATGTTCCTCCCTCCTGCTGTACCTCCCCCCTTGCCAAGATGCTTAAGGCTCTACACAGGAGAAGAGTTAGACTTGAAGTTAAAGAGACATTTTGAAAATAGATCTTAAAAGGCAGGTCACCCATAGCCCTTTCAAACAGTAAATGGCTATTATCAATGACTTCGAAATCAAAAGTAGGATAAAAGCTATGAATCTGAAGTAAGAGATGAGTTATTCTATATAATCAGACTAGACAGAAGGCTTTCAACAGAGTCTTGTAGGAAAGTTAAACTCACCACCTTCTCCTTGTTATCCTGCCACTGTGGTCTAATCCTCACAGATGCTGTTTGCTGACCCCTTCTCCCCCCACCTTCCTCTAGCTCTGAGCACTGATCCAATATTAGACAGTTGACATTCTCTAGCCCAAACATTGAGATTAGAGTTTTAGCATTAATTCACTTCCACTCTTTGTCCCATTAACTTTTGGGAAAGCCATTCCTCACATGACCTCGTGTATGCTAGGAGTAAATAAGGTCGACTTCTTGCCGTTGACTCACCGTTTTCCTAAGATGTGCTTGTTATAATGTCACAGACTTCTGGTCTTGTCTCTTTGGAGACAGTTTTTTTGGTTGTTGTTTTTTTTAATAAATTGTTTGACTCTGTTTTAAACTTCAGCTCTGATTATGAAGCCCCTTCCTGAGGCCTTCCAACGGTCAGCATTTGTTTTTCAGCTCTAAAAATTATTTAGTGAAAATTAAAAGAAATTTCAAGGAACCACGAGAGCTCATGCTTGCAATACCAGTTATTTAGGATATAGAAATCATAAGGTTGAGTTTTAAAGCCAGCCTGGGTAAAATTTTACTGAAATTTTTATTTCAACTAGTATGTTGGTGTGGTGACATATACCTGTTAGCATCAGTTTACCTCAGTTAGGCAAAGTACAAATAAGAGGAACATGGTACAATCAGGCCTGGGCTTAAAACTAATTCAGCGTGGATATTCACTAGCTACTATATTGAAAATTAATTATACACCTTCTGGGGGAGAAAGGGTCAGGAGGGAAAAATGAGAGAAAATGAGGGAAAATGGGATACTATTCAAAGAGAAATGTACTCATTACCTGACTTATATAACTGTAACCCCTCTGTACATCACCTTTACAATAAAAATCACAAAAAAGATAATATGAGATTTTGATCCCCAGAATAACTAAAACAAAAGAGATAGAGGGCATTGCTCTATTGGTAGAGTGCCTGGATACTGGTATCATCAAAAACAAATCTTTATGAAAATAAAATATTTACATGGAGTAGCACTGGTTGGAACAAAAGCAAAGATGCCATTGTATAGTATCTTGCCTACTTTACTGTTAGCACTCAGTAAATGCTGTCTGTTAAGTAATAAAGTCAGCAGCAGCAACAATAGCCATTAAAAAGATCAAATCAAGTGCTACTTTCTTTAGGAAGATTTCTCAGATTCTATTTTTCTTTTCTAAATTCTCACAGTATTTTATTTTGTATCATTTTTGGTAGAGCTTACCATATTAATTCTTGTGCTAAAATTCTTTTCATGTTTCCTACCAGACTTTAAGTTTCTGAGGGAATGCTCTCCAACTGTTTCTTCTCTATATTACCCATAGAACTTGGTATTATGCCTACAACAGACAGACTCCCAATGATCCTTGCCTTCTGGCATTCACACCCTCCTGTAAACTCCTCCCTCTGAATGTGGAAGCTTCTACTGATGGAAAATAGCAAAGGTTAGGGATGTCTGCCATGATAAAGCCATCAGGCTTTCTGAGTCTTCTTTTCTATTACTGGCTTTCAACAACCAGCAGCCACAAATCCTACAGCTTCAACATAAGGATCTCCTGGGTGAACGCAGCTTGTCCTCTCTCCAGTAGAGTTCCTAGCTTCTACCCTACACCTGACTATCCTTAGTGACAGTCCTGTGAGACTCTTTGCAGAGGAACTAGCTGAGCCACATTCTTAATTCTGATGCAGAGAAAAGTTGGAAAAGGAATAAATGGGTATCATTGAAAGCTGCTAACTGTGTGGCAATTTGCTCTTCAGTAAAGAAAACTTGCATAGAGATCTGATACAAAATTTTAAATCTTGGCCTAAGAGGTTAGAAACCAGTACCATTATATTTTAAAATTATTTAGTAGGGGCTGGGGATATGGCCTAGTGGCAAGAGCACTTGTCTCGTATACTTGAAGCCCTGGGTTCGATTCCCCAGCACCACATATACAGAAAATGGCCAGAAGTGGCTCTGTGACTCAAGTGGCAGAGTGCTAGCCTTGAGCAAAAAGAAGCCAGAGACAGTGCTCAGGCCCTGAGTCTAAGGCCCAGGACTGGCAAAAAAAAAAAATAAAAAAAATAAATAAAATAATTTAGTAAGTAATTTTAAATGCATTTAAGATACTACTGAAATCATACTTAAAAAACACAACATGTATGTATGTATGTATGTATGAAGAAATCAGAAGCTAGTTTACAGACATAAACTGATAAATGAGAATGCAGAAAAACATTTTAAAAGTGTTTTCTCCTGCAAACGACTATGAAAGACCCTAAATCCATCAGGCATTTGGCAAAAAGCAGAACAACAACAGCAAAAAGAATCAAACACCGAAAACAAAACCAAATATCTGAAGACAGTTCAGAGAAAAGGAAATACAAATGGCTGTGGAATATTTGAAAAGGAACTCAGCCTCATTTAAACAAGAAAGTGTCAAAATACAGTGACAAGGGCATATTTTCCACTCATTGCCCAGATGTTCTAGACACTTGGTTATCCATTGTGTGATTAAGCGATGGACATGGCCCTCTTGTCAGGGCGCTTGTTATAACCTGCATGGAAGGCATGTGCACACAGCATTTATTAAATTTAAACATATCCTTTGACCTCTTATATATTAACCACTAAATATTTAGATACATTTATCTATAGACATCTTCATCATGTGTCAAGTGACTTCTTTATTGTGATATTATTTGGATTAGCAAAAGATTGGAGAAACCTATATTTTATCAATGATGAACTCACTGAATAAAATTTGAAATGTTCTACAACAACTGAAAACAACATACTGCCATGGAATGCTCTGTAAGCAACACTGCCAAATGATGTGTGAGCCTTTATTGCCTTAGTAAGCAAAAGTGAATGGTACTTAATGTATTAAAAAAGAAAGAAAGAAAAGCTAGCTGGGAGCCAGTGGCTCATGCCTGTAATCCCAGCTAGTCAGGAGGCTGAGATCTGAGGATTGCAGTTCAAAGCCAGTTGAAGTGAGAAAGTCCATGAGATCTTATCTTCAATTAAACACCAGAAAACAGGAAGTGGTTATGTGGCTCAAGTGGTGGAAGGCTAGCCTTGAGCTGAAGAGCTCAGAGATAATCCCCAGGCACAGAGTTCAAGCCCCCATAGCTGAAAAAAAAAATAGAAAAGCTGGAACACTTGGTGTTCTATAGTACTATTTGTGTAAGAAAATCCACATTTACATGTTAGTCTATATTTGAAAATACTTTGGGGGATATAACTAGAAATGAGATACAACATAGTGGTAGTGATTGTCTTTGGAACTGGCTGATTGGTGAGACTTCTGCAGCCCAGTGTCATGAGGCACACCTGTAAACTCAGTACTCTGGAGGTTGAGGCAACAAGAACACAAGTTCAAGGCCAGCTTGAGCTTTGGAGGGAAACCTCAGAAAATGATGTATTTCCCTATATTTGTACTTTCTGAATTTTTGCCAGGGACATAATTACCTGTTGGTAAAACTTAAAACTCATTTACAGCTTATGAAGCTTTATTTTAAACAAAGAAGTTAAAACAGAGAATTTAATAAAACATATATTCCCAAATCATAAACAGCAAGAAAAAATGCTTCAACTCGGAGGGCTTTGAATAGCTTATGTGGGTATAGGAGTGAAAGAGATGAATCTCATAAACCTCTGTAGATGAAATTTCACAATAGTACTTTTCCTTTCATCCCCAACTTCCCCTCCCCCTGGGGAAGTCAGTTGAATACTTTCTACAGTAATTTTAGATTTTCATTTCCTTGTGTAAAGACACCCTAGGAGTTTTGCTGAAGACAAAAAGGGATTCCCTGGGATCTAATCCAGCATGGCTTAGAGAATTCCTGACTTCAAATAGATACCCTATGTACCTGTCCATGGGTGGCATCTTTCAAAATGAAATAATTGGAATTTGGTGCAAGGGTGGTAGTCACACCTGGGGTTTGGTGTCAGATCAAGCAGGAAATGTGGTCTGACACCTGGAGGCACACAGCTGTTATAGAAAGCATTGTCAATTGACTGTGTCCTTGATCAGTCCAAAATGATTTTAACACTGTGTCTAATATACATATTAGGAATAGTCCACAAAGATTTCACTGGGGGTGAGGGTGGGAGACACTTTCCCATCATGCTGAGTGGTGAGGGAATGCCTTCCCGCTCCTCCTTCCCTCCCCTCCAAAATAACCCCATGAGCATGACTATGAGTCTTTTTTTTTTTTTTTTTGGCCAGTCCTGGGCCTTGGACTCAGGGCCTGAGCACTGTCCCTGGCTTCTTCCCGCTCAAGGCTAGCACTCCGCCACTTGAGCCACAGCGCCGCTTCTGGCCGTTTTCTGTATATGTGGTGCTGGGGAATCGAGCCTAGGGCCTCGTGTATCCGAGGCAGGCACTCTTGCCACTAGGCTATATCCCCAGCCCCATGACTATGAGTCTTGATTTCTCTTCCTTGCCTCTGATGGGGGCCATGATAACCTTCTCAGTGTGGTGCTGGGCTAGCTCTATACCTCCTTCTGTGTAGAGATCCTGGGCCTATTTGCCCCCTCCGTGTGGTCCCCTTTCGCTCTCACGCATATCCTCTGGCCAGTAGGAAGTAATGTGGGAGCGAGGGCCACGGATAAGCTCCGGACCGGGTGTGGCTGTGAGAATGCGCCTCCCCCCACCCCATACTCGCCAAGGAGGCCGGGTATGCATGGACACCTCGGAGTCAGCTTCAGGAGCTTCCCAAAGTTTTATTCAGGGGAGGGGTTTATATAACAGTAATGGCGGCAGGAAGAGGGGGGACTAACTGGGTATTAATGATTGGCTAATGAGCTATCCATCACGGTGATGTCACGGAACTTCCTGCAGAGGCCTGGCCTCTTGGCTCAGCTGGCGCCATGGTGGCACACGTGCTCACAGATGAGAGGCAGGGCTGGTTTGGCTGTCTCTTCCGGTTTTGGACCCAGAAGGAGGTGGGAGTAGCTAGCAGCCAGCAGTCCCAGGTCTTAAAGGTATAGCCATCCCTTACAGTGTGGTGGAACTAAGAGCTTTACTCCCAAATATCAACTCCATTGTCAGTTCACAGTTTTTGTTTTTATCCTTGTCCATTCTGGTTCTGATAGCTTTTCTGAGCTAACATTGTTTCTTTCCCAGGATAGATTATGAGTCAATTCTATCTACTTTTAGAAGAAAATCTAGAAAAGAATGGCTGACATCCAACTGAGAGCAAAATGTGAAAGTTGGGTTAGGGACCCAATGTCCACTTGGCTGCACATCTACTGTTTTACTGACATGGGCCCTGGCCAAGTGTTTGAAAATCATCTCTCACACATGTGGACTTAGCTCAGACCCTAGAGAGGCCCCAAGGCAGCAGCTGGTCTGTCTCTGAAGTGCCTGGCACCCTCTGGGGCTCAGTCTATTCTTATCGATTAACTCTTCTCTGAACTAATTGGCCCCCTTCAAAATGGCCATAATGAATTTTCAAGTTCTAGAGGGAAGCTGTAACAGAGTTTTCTTTCAAATGAGAGCTAGCACATGAATTTTTAGAGGTTTACTTTATCTTCTACCCTTTACCAAGGTTTTTGCTCAGTTATTAGTAAATCTTGTGGGGAATGCAGTAAGGTGGGGAATGGAGAAAATTCACCTTTATCCAAACAGCTCTGGTGAAAGGTTTGTTGGCAAGTATTTATAAATGCTAGTTTATAAGAGATTTCAGCTTAACTCTGGATTTAATTTATCTGAGCTATGTATTTCCCAAGCCACAATAAATGACCAAGAATTGATTCTGAGTGGTGACAAAACTGTCCACCCGAGCAGTCTCCTGAGGAACAGGCAAGGTGTTTTAATCCCAAGGAACAAAACAGTCTGCCTTCATGCTAGGAATGCACACATGGTGAGGGAGGGGGTGCAGGAGGGGGACATTTGGGTCCATCTCTCTTCCTGTCCTCTGAAGTCAATGGCTGAGCTTTGCTGACTCTGCATGGGCAATCTTTGCTGCAACTAGAATAATCTGCTCCCTCTCCCTCCCCCACTCCCTCCCCCCTCTTCCTCTCCCTCTCCATGTTCCTCTCCCTCCCCCTATCCCTCCTCTCCCTCCCCCTCCCCACCTCTCCTTTTCTTCCTCCTTGTTTCCAGAACTGGAACTTGAAATCAGAGCCTCATTCTATCCTTGGCTTTTTACTCATGGCTGGTACTCTACCACTAACTTGAGTCACTCCTCTATGTCTAGCTTTTTCCTGGTTAATTGGAGGTGAGAGTCTGTCATATTTGTCTTCCCAGGCTGGCTTTGAGCTGTGATTCTCACATCTCAGCCTCTTGAGTATCTAAGACTCAGTTGGAATTTACTTTATGAAATTCAAGTGTAGTATTGAACTTCAGGAATGTAGAACTAAAGACTGCCTTCAAGTTTGGGAAGGGTCTGCAATGATGCCTGCTTACCAGTGCTGGTTCATCTCTCTGAGGACACAGTGGAGATACTGAGCTAGCTGTAAGGCAGATAAGATACTTGCTAGAGGGTTCCCTGAGTTGGGTCCTCTTAGGCCACTTAATTGCCATGAATTGACCCTGCCTTATTTTTCTCCTCATACCAGGATGTACTTACATCCTTGACATGAGATTATACTTAGTGGCATTGAAATGAACATTTTCTGTGATGCACTTGGATCCATCCATCCTCTTTTCAGGGCTCCAGAGGATATTTTCCTTCTGACTTCTCCCTTCCTCCTTCCCCCTCAGGTTATTGCAACCTCTTCCCATACCAACTCCTGACTTCCCTTTCTCCTATCTAGTCTAGTTCAATGTGGTTAACTTTTGTTTTCTTCAAATACTCAGCCTTTTGCTTTTTTCTTTTAGCAAATCTTATATACTTTATGGTCCTTAATGGAATCTCTTCATTTTTCATTTTCAAAGGGTGGCATCTCTTCTGATACTTTCATTGTTGTTTCCAAATCTACATTGCACAATTTTTATGTTATTATCTTTAAGTAGTTGAAGGGTTTGTTTCAATTCAACATGTCAATTTATGAGTACAATACATGTTGATCAATGTCACTGCTTCCATCATTCTCCCTTATCTCTCCAAATCCCACCCATCCCCTCAAGTTACCTACTTCCATTTTGACATATGTACATTGAATATTATGTATTTTTCTATCCTTTCTTCATTTCTCTGCCTTCCTTTCCTAGATCTACCCTCCCAACATGTTTCAGCTCCTTGGTATTCATTTTGTTAAACTGTAAGTTAGTTGGTCATAGGAGTTATACCAATGGCATTCTCCCCTGCATATATTAGTTTGTTCATGTACATCTGCATATAACTATTCTCACTTCTTGTGTGTGTGTGTGTGTGTGTGTGTTCATATGTCTGTGTGAGTGTGGGGGTACTAGGGCTTGAACTCAGGGCCTGTGTGCTGCCTCTTACCATTTTTGCTCAAGGCTAGTGCTCTACCATGTTATCCTTAGCTCTACTTTCAGAGTACATTGCTGGTTACTTGAAGATAAAAATCTCATGGACTTTCCTGCCCAGGCTGGCTTCAAACCACAATCTTCAGGTCTTAGCCTCCTGAGAAGCTAAGGTTACAGGTATGAAGCAAGGATGCCAGGCTTCCATTTTCTCTCTCTCTCTCTTCTTTTTTTTTGGTCATGGGGCTTGAACTCAGGGCCTGGGCACTGAGCGTCCCTGAGCTCTATTTGCTCAGAGCTAGTGCTGCACCACTGTGAGCCACAGCATCACTTCCAGTTTTGTGGTAGTTAATTGGAGATGAATCTCATGAACTTTCCTGCCAGAGCTGGCTTTGAACCGTGATCTCCAGAGCTCAGCCCCCTGAGTAGCTAGGATTACTGGCATGAGCCACCAGTGCCCAGCTCCATTTTCACTTCTTTTCATTTTATTGTCTCTATAGAGGTAATATACAGAGGGGTTACATTTAGAACTGTCACATCATGAGTACATTTCCTTTTATAAGGTGTCATTGTTACCTCATACTCTACCCATTTTCACTTCTTAAAACCTGGGAGAGTTTTCCAATCAGCAACTTGGATTCCTCTTCAAATAAATCCTACTTCTGGATTCATTTGAAAAGATCCTAGAAACTTATCTAGCATTCCAAATAGATGGGCCCGGCATGTGTCACTGCCATATTAAGCCACCTTCAGGGAAGAGCTGTCCCTCCCTGCATTTCACCTTGTGGGACTTGTGCCTTTCTGGAGTTCACCTCCACACTCATAATGAGCCTGGAATGGAAGCGGAGCATGTGAGAGCCGAGGAGCTCTCCAGCAGAGAAGATGTCTGGCTTTCTGTACATTGACAGAACATGAAGAAAACGAATGTAGAATTTTGTCTCATTAGAATTCTTGCTCCATTACACAACTACTTCAGGCAGCCAACATATCAAATTGCAGAAGGAGGCAGAAATATTGTCCATTTTTCTGTAGGAGGTCTGTTTCAAGGAATTTGTGATGTGTTCTTTTTATTTTCCCCCAAAAGGCCCACAGATAATACAGAGAAAGACTTAGGGCTTTGTGTCAAAGGCACAAACATGGAGGCAATGTGAGGAAAGGTACAAGGAAGGAACTTCACATCTCAAAACCGAGAAAGCTAGAGATGCATACTAAATACCTATGTGTGTATATGATGTGTATGTTTGCATGTATGTGTGTGTGAGCTCACACACACACCACATATACACACACACAGCAAATGTGATTCGTGACTGAGTTACTGCAGTAGACTGTCAGACGTGGTTTTTTGGAACACTTCTTCCTTACACGAGTATCTCAGCCTGCGCAAATGTGAATCATGAGCATAAAGTACCTATGTAGCCATGAATCCAAAGCTCACAAGATCCAGCAGACTGACATTAGTGATTTGGAGTTAAGACAATGTGGAGTGAGCTTTGAGATCTGTGCTGTATATGTTTACATCAAGATGTTCAAATTCAGGGACTTAGTGTTTTCGTAGTGGCTGCAGTTCTCTGCTCTGCCCATTTGGAAATGTTACAGGCCCTGAGAGACAGGCTCCCTCATGAATAGGCAATTAGATGCCCACTCCCTCTGGGCTGGATGTTCTCTACTTCTAGAAAAATATGAGTTTAACTCATACATGGAGTTTCTAATGCTGGATAGCATCTCTCTCTCTCTCTCTCTCTCTCTCTCTCTCTCTCTCTCAATATTTGTTTTAGATAACAATCATGTTCCTTTCCAAAGCCTGAGGCACTATGCCATGCAGCAAGAACCCCTTTTCTTCCTGCAGGCTCTTGGGGGTTCAGTGGCACCTGCTCCCCACCCCAGTCCTTCATCAGCTTGGCTCCCATAGTACTTAGCAAATGGAATTGTTCTCATACTAAAAGGAAGGAAAACAAACAGAGCAGCTCTGAGCCTCAGTTTTCTGAGCCTCAGATCTGGAGAGACTGGCATGCACAGGCTGCTGGGGGCTTATTGGCTCCTCCGTCACCAGTGGAGGGAAGTTCCATGTGTTGTTTAACCCTGCCATGCCTTGGTTTCCCCCTTTGGTTAGTGACTTCATGTGATTCTTGGGTTGGGTCAATGACCTAATCATTAACAATGGTTAGAATATTATCAGGTGCATAGAAAGCTCAGTGAGGTTGCAGCTGCCTCAGTGAAAGAGGGGGTTAGCCAGCTGCTGGAGCTCAGGAGCCTGAAACCTGAGGATCACAGTTTATTTTCTTATTTTATTTTATTTTATTTTATTTTATTTTTTTGCCCATCCTGGGGCTTGAACTCAGGGCCTGAGCACTGTCCCTGGCTTCCTTTTGCACAAGGCTAGCAAACTACCACTTGAGCCGCAGCACCACTTCTGGATTTTTCTATATATGTGGGGCTGAGGAATTGAACCCAGGGCTTTATGTATACGAGGTGAGCACTATACCACTAAGCCACATTCCCAGCCCCAGGATCACAGTTTAAAGTCAAAGCAGACAAATTCGTGAGACTCTTATCTCCAATTAACCAGCAAAATGCCAGAAGTAAATACATGGCTCATGTGGTAGAGCTCCAGGTCTGATGGCAAAAAAGCCAAGAAAGATCAAGAAGCTCCGAATTCAAGCCCCAATACATGCACACACACAAGGAAAGCACTGACCGGAAATGTGTCCTCCGCCTACTTTAATACAAATGTAATCATAGTCACACCTCAGAAAATACAATACTGTCCTTTAGATTTTAGCTGCCCCTTTTCCAACCAGTGCCAATACAATTTTTAAAATCCAAATTGAGCCCATTATAAGAAACTCTAAGAAGTCAGACTCTCAGTCTTGCTTAAAACCCTGTCCCTAAACTAGGTGCTGTAATCCTAGCTACTCACGGGAACCTGAGTTCTGAGGATCATGGTTCAAAGCCAGCCCTTTCAGGAAAGATCATGAGACTCATCTCCAATTAATCACAAAAAAGCCAGAAACAAGAGCTGTGCCTCAAGTGATAGAGCAATAGCCTTGAACATAAAATCTCACGGACAGTGTCCAAGCTCTGAGTTCAAGCCCCAGGACCAGCAAAAACAAAAACAACCCCCAACCCCCTATGTCAATTTCCTATCACCAATAAGAAAAAGCTCACACTCCTTAATAAGATATAGAAGGCTGTTTTCAATGTGGCTCTTAGCTACTCTCTCCTCATCCATTAGATCCTCTTCATATGACTGACTTCTCCACTGTAGCCAGGTCCTGCTGTCCTGATATTTCATGTCCCTGGGCTGTGCAGATGTTCATGTACTCAATACTTCACTCTTTCTCCGCCCTTTTTGCCTGGCTTCTCCTATGCTGAGTCTTCTTCATTAGCCCAGATTAAGTTTCTGCCTCCAGCCTCTGTGTTCTGCCCCTATTTTTGGTCCCACACTTACTACCTGAGGATGCATTGTTTGATTTATCAACTGGTTTTCTCCACTTGCCTATGACTTCCTTGTGGACATGGGCTAGTCTTACTCATTTCAGTATTCTAGTACTAAACAAACTGCATAGACCAAAGAGCGCCTGTTACGTGGTTAAGTAGAAATAGGAATTAAGTATTTGTGTTATTAAAGCAAGCATGATAGTATTTTGTTGACTTCTTTTCTTTCTATTAATGAGATCAGCTACCACACTTAAAACATTTTGTAGAACAGGCTCACTTATATACATGCAGAGTATCTAAAGGAACAGCAAGCCTGGGATTTTTAAGATTTCTTTCAGGGAAAATAATGAAGTAGGAATAAGGTACATTCTGTTTCATCCAGAGACTTACAGCCAAGAAGGAAGAGAAGACAAATAGTGAAAGAAAAGGAAGAATAAATGTATGCCAGCAGTGGTGAACCACTTAATGGACAGGGCATAAATGGCAAGAAGAGTACTCCAGCAAGAATGGTGGTATCTAAGTGTTCTCAAAGTGTGTAACGTGTGTAAGAACTAGAGGTTACTAATCAGATATGTACTTGCAGACCAACAACCACTTCTCTGGCTTGTCTTCTGAGGATGGGGTTGGAGAAAAGCCTAAAAAGCAAATTTATGGATATTTTACAAAAAGAGCCTATGTCCCAGAATGAGGAAGTTTTGACTTAAGGTAGTAGAAATTGGGGGGCAATCAAGATTTCTGAGCAAGTGAGTGAAGTAAATAAAACTCCCAAGAAGATGAAATTGTCAATGTCCATGGAGCACAATAAGGGCGGGGGGGGGGGGTTCCCCAGTAGGGATAGGTGAGAGAAGACCATTGCAGCATCTACATGGGGGGGGGGGGTACTGGCAGTAGAATACAGGATCTAAGAAATGTGAAACTCAGATTAAGAGCCTGGATTCATCTTGGTATGAAGATGGGTAAGAAGAAAGAGTCCCATATGAGACTTAAGATTAAAGCCTGGTTTAGAAGAGAAGTTATGGAGCCATGAAGAAAGTTCAAGCAGCAGGGTGCTGATGTCTCATGCCTGTAATCCTACATCTCAGAAGGCTGAGATAAGAGGATTGAGGTTCAAAGCCAGCTCTGGCAGGAAAGCATGTGAGACTATTATTACCAATAAGCTACTCAGAAATGTCTGGAAGTGGTGCTGTGGTAAAGTGGAAGGGCTCAAGTGGTAGACTGCTTGTCATGAATAAAAGAAGCTCAGGGACAAGGCCCAAGCATTAAGTTCAAGCCTCAGCTCTGGAAAGAGAGAGAGAGAGTAAATAAGCAAGCTCAAGCAGAGGAAGTAATTCTGTGAATATTAGGAATTTTGTCCATGTAGATGTGATAACCTCCAGGTAGGCTTGAAACTGAAAAGAGAGGTCAGTGTTATAGCTGAATACCTCTGACTCTGAGAATGGATGGATGGAGTAAAGGAACTTTGAGAGCAGAAAATCAAGCACAGAAGCTCAGGTAACACCAAGGTTTAAGGCATCCAAGAGAGGATGAGGGAAAGATCACTGTGGGTATTACTGAATTAGAGCAGAGAGTGCAATCTCAAGAGATTCAAGGAGGAGATTTCACCTATGCGGGAATCATCCTGGATTGGAATTTAGGTTCCTTCACCCTTCACACATACTGAAAATTTTGATCTGGGTTTCCTTACCTCTTTGGAGCTCATATTGCTCTGCAATTATTTGCTTCTGTGTTTCTCTCTCCTTCTAGAATGATAAGTTCCTATGAGTTGGAAACATGACTTGGGTAAGTAGAAATACAGAAACTAAAAGTGGATTATCTGGCACATAACTAGGGCTAAATGAATGCTGAATTGAATGAGGAAACAGGGCAATGAAATCAAGGAAAAACCTTGAAGAAAAATAGTTCTTGGTGTTAAAGAATGAGTGGATATTTTTCTTCTCTTGAGTAAGGAAGGAAGAGAGGGGGAAAGAAGAAGGGAGGTGGGCAATGATGGAGAGGAGAGAGGGATAAGAGAGAGGGTGGAAGGGACTTAGGAAGGAATGAAGGAAGAAAGAAAAAGGAAGAATGTGAGTGGGAAATAGTGATCCCAGAGTGAACACAGAAATTGAGTCTTCCACTCTGGCACGAAACTCATCATCTAAAACTTCACGTTTGAGTCTGGTGATTTGTGAGGTATTATAGTGAACTTGTCTAGAAAGTAAAGAATTCCATATCATTCCAGCTGCCTGAACTCAACTGTCCCCATGATTAATGAAACTGCTAGGCCCATCCAGAGCCTTTAATTTCCCAAGCACTTTATAAACATTGAGTAATCTTCACAACACCCCTGTGAGATATTATCATGTTCATTTTCCATATGGTTAACTGAGCCAAGGAGGTTAAATGACTTGCTCAGAGGCCACACTGGGAGTCAGTGACATAAAACGTTCAGAATGAAGGAGCCTCTGGGTCCCACACCTCACTGTGGATCTCTGAACTGAGTCTGTCTCCTTACACTGCTTAGAAGCCTGACTGACAGGCCAGTGCTGTAATAGATTATACTTTGTAGCACAGATAAGCTAGCACTCCATCCCTCATAGGTCAGAACAGAGCCCTGGAAATAAAGAAATCTCTGCTTTGCAGGACCATGTAATGAAAGAGGTGCCTAAAAGAGGAACGGAAGAAGCAGACATAGGTGACATCCACTTGATGGATTTCCAAAGACCTTTAGCTAAGATGGGGGTGGAAAAAGGCTGGAGCAGGAAGTTTTGGTTGATGAGCATCTTAAATATTATCATCTGTACCCTTTTGCCTTTCTTGCAAATATTTGCTTTATGCTTTTCCATTCAGCTTTGATTTTACTTGTCTTTTTACACCTTCCCTATCTCAGTATTTCTCAATCTGCTGCTCCTTTGGTCTGAAAGCTAGCCAGATATTGTCATACGCTTAACTCTCTGCTCATGGTCTTTAAGAAAACCACAAGCTTTTGATGAATAGGAAAGTTGACATTGACAATCATTGTAGCTGAGACAAGAAGATCACAAGTTTGAGGCCAGCTTGGACTTCACAGTGAGAATGAAGCTATGTAGCCTGGACTATATAGTGAGATTCTGTCATCAAAAAACAACAAAAAAACAGGAATAAAAAGATTACAGTGCATGGCTGTGTCCTAGCTACTCAATAGGTTGAGATCTGAGAATCAAGGTTCAAAGCCAGCCCAAATCCAAGAAACTTTTATCTCCAGTTAACCAGCAAAAAGCCAGAAGTAGAGATAGAGCTGAAGTGGTAGAATACCAGCCTTGAGTGAAAAAAGCCAAGCAATAGATCAAGGCCCTGAGTTCAAGTCCCAGTATCAGCACAGAAACAAACAAACAAAATCAAATAGAAAAGGTAAACATAAGGTTTGCCAGAAAGGAAACTCACCACAAGGTTCAGGCAGAAAGGAGTTTATTGAGGGGAAAGCAAACTGCCAGCCTGCACACACAAGATGGAGGTGTGGGGAGATAGAGGGAAAGGAAGAAGGGAAAAAGAGCAAGAGAGAGTAAGAGAGAAAAGGAAAGAGAAGAAGACTGTGTTATATAGGGAAAGGTGGGAGATATGGCCAGGTGGATTGGCTGTGACCTCAGAGAAGGAGGAGGTAACTGCATCCATGTGTGCCAGTTACCTAGGTAACTCAGGTACTGGTGCAGACTTAAACAGGTAGGGAGCATGTACATGTAGTCCTCCTGGGTGTGGACCTTACAGTAAAAAGTTAGAAAGGTAGGTCATACCCTGTCTCCAAACCTCTGTTTATCCCCATCTATTTCTACCCATGTCTATTTCTTTTTCATCATATCCTCAAGTGCTGCTAGGTAAGATTTATATGCTGACAACTTCTATTGCTTCTGCAAAATACAGACACCATTAGTGCCTTTGAATAGCTACTTAACCTCTACCTGCATGTTAAATTTCATTGAAATATGTTAACTATGTATCCACTTGAGAACTGTAATTAGCCACCATTGTGTTTTAAAGTAAGCCAAACATTTAGACCTAAGTTATATATTCTCTTTAAAGAAATCTTGAACATCAAAATGTCCTTGATATTTTTTTACAGATTAGTTTTTTAATTTATGTAGTTTTTCAAATAATAGTTTCCTGGAGTAGGAAGTGACCTTATAATTTAGAAATATAGAAATTTCAGAAATAGCATTTCTGTCAGATGATCATCCACCCAGCTTTGCTTCTGCCCTCCTGTTTCTTTATAATGGGGAGGTCACTGTTACAAAAAAGGCTCATTTTATTTGTTGCAAAGTACTGGTTGTTGAAGACTTCCTTTCATTGAGACAAAATGGATTGTTTGTGGCTTCCCTCCCATTAGCCTGGCTACTACTTTTGGGAATAAACAGACCATGTTTAATATGTGTCTTGGCACAGCCTCTTTCTACATTAAAATAAGTGTCAGTCCATCACTTTTTCTTGTGTTGTGTCCAGTATGTGTTCTTGTGCCTAACTCCGATTTTCTCCTCCTGCAGTGGTCTTATACACGAGGTCTTGGCTCCTCTGTCATGGTCCCATGTTCATAGCATCTTTTAGTACAATGGTTGATTTTTCACACTTATCATTTCCCTTTAGGTCTCCTCTGAAACCTAAAGTATGTATGACTGCAGATTTGTTACCGAATTTTTTTATTTAGCTCATATTATATAACTCTTTATGAAACCTGTATTTAACTCTTGACTTGCTGTTTGTCTTTAAGCTACATCTTTCGAGATCTTGTTTCTCTTTGTAATTGCAGTTTGGGGATAAATAATTTTTAGAGGAAAGTGTACTGTCGGGCTTAATCTCCACGTCTCCCCAGGGGAGACGTCAAGCCTCTAATTGTGGGGGACATCCGGCTCTGTGCGCTGCTCCCACCAGCGGGAGGGCAGAGCATGTCCCGGGTGGGACAAGCTGAGAAGAGATAGGGCTGCCAAAATCCCTGCGCGACCCCAGCCCCCCTTATGTTTAAGAGATGACACTCGACACGGAGATTCCGCCTGATGGTCTACCAGGGTTTTATTCAAGGGAGGGGTTTATATAACAGTAATGGAGGCAGGAAGAGGAGAGACTAACTGGGTATTAACGATTGGCTAATGAATTGTCCATCATGGTGATGTCACGAACTTCCTCTATGGGCAGAGATCACAGCCCCCCAAGGACTGGGCCTCTGGGGTCTCCGGCACCATTAGGAGACATGTGCTCGCAGATGAGAGGGTGGGGCTGACTTGGCATCTCTTCCAGTAGAACCCGGAAAGAGATGGGAGTGGCCAGCAGCCAGGTCTTAAAGGAAAAGCCATCCCCTACATCTCCCTCTCTTTTGTTTTTTAAATTGGCAGGAGATGCTGTAAACATATGGCATATGTAGGCATAAGGCAAATGCTGACATAGATATATATGGGGCCCCTTTCACAAGGGAAGGGGTAGGTGAAGGGGCCATTCATTTGGCTCTGTCTAGAGAAATTGGAATCCTTAGCCTGTTTCCGCGCCACTCAAGATAATGCAGGCATTGTTCCCCTCTTGACGGTGAGGTAAAAGCAGGTTTAAACTCTGGCGACTCTGGTAGTCCACAGCAGCTGGTAACTTAACACATGTAGTTAGTAAAACATTTTTTTCATAAACATTGAAGGCAAGGCACTAAACCCTTGCATCTACTTTGTAAACATTTTTATCACAAACACTGAAGGTGTCTAAACCCTCACACCTATCTTTTTCCAACGTGAGCCCCTAAACTCAGCAGCAGGGTGAAAGGCAAAAGGGAAACAACAAGGTAATAATACTCCATTCCAATTTTCTGCAAGGCTGCGGGCAATATTGTCACAGCAAAACATTGCGCCAAGGGAGACGCTCAAGGAAGAGTCTAGAAAGCAAGCAGGGAAGGGAAGCTGGCTGCCTCCTACCGCTACCTCCTGCCGTCTACTGCTGTTGTTTGCAGGCAGGCTCCCCATATTCCCCTGGAAGAGCAGAAGAAATCCAGCATGGTCCTTGTTTTCCTAGACAGAAAAAGAAGAAGACATTTCTCCAGAGCGAGTGCTCCAGTCTTAATTTTCCAATCTGGAAAGGCACATACAATGCTCCTTCTCGCACTGTTTTGGGAAGATTTAAAATTTCTTTTTTGTGTAAATTTAAGATATTTAATGTAAGCATAGCTATCCTTAACTAGTCATGGGTAAAGCATAACTGTCCTTAACTAGTCATGAGGGCTGTCTCCCCCTTTTTTATTTTTTTAAAATTGACACAGGAGGGCACCAGGCTGGGAGTATGGGCGAAGGTCATTTCTTCTGAAACTACTTCCTGCTGAAAGGGGGTGAAGTGGTCAGGGGCCCCTGATTTGCCTGGCACCATCCAGTTTGGTTGGCAAAAGTCCTCATCATTACCACGAGAATGGTCACTAGGGCCAGAGGGTGCTATGGTCTCCTCTGGCCAGCCCCTGCAGCTTGGGCACTTCAGTGTAGAAAGATAACGGCCTTGAACTGTAAGTTCCCAGGTGGTGACTTTAGTGAGGGATGTTATTCTGTTAAGAGAGACTTTTGAAAAGATCAAGCAAAAGAATGACAAGTTCTCAGAGCTAGTTAACATGAATGACATAGAACATACCCTGGGCATAAGCCAGAAAAGTTCCATTTGGAACATAAACCCAATTGTGGTCAATTACAAAGAAGGAGGAATAACTGAAGGAAGTGTTTAGAGCTAGTGGTCCGGTTTGGAGTAGCTAGTCAGAGGCATATATATATATATATATATATATACAACTGGCAGAAAAAAGGAAAATGGACAGGTAACTATTCCTCCTGATTTCCCGGCTCTAATTAGTTTTGAAACGGCGAGACAAGGCAACTCCGTTTAGGATATGAAACCATTCTCCTCTTACTCCTCTCCATATCCCTGTTTCCTGGAATGGCTGAGTCCCAGGAGTTCAGGCGCTTGTTGTTGGGATGGCATGTTCCCATCCGCATTCACGGGGTTTGAACTCAGGGCTTGAGCATTGTCCCTGAGTACTTCTGCTTGAGGCTAGTGCTCTACCACTTGAGCCACCGTGCCAGTTTCAGCCTTTTGCTGGTTCTCTTGAGCCAAGCTTTCAGTCTGGCTCCTTGCTGGTTAATTGGGAGATGGAGTTTTAGAGAGATTTTCTTTTGCCCGGGCTGGCTTTGAACTGTAATCCAAGGAGTCTTAGACATAAAAGCCCGTTTTATGTCCAATTCTCAACGAGGAAAGCAACAGGGGAGCCGTCCGATGGTCTACCAGCTTCCAAAGGGTTTTATTCAAGGGAGGGGTTTATATAACAGTAATGGAGGCAGGAAGAGGAGGGACTAACTGGGTATTAGCGATTGGCTAATGAACTGTCCATCACGGTGATGTCACGAACTTCCTCTATGGGCAGAGACCACAGCCCCCCAAGGACCGGGCCTCTGGGGTCTCCAGTGCCATTAGGAGATATGTGCACACAGACGAGAGGGTGGGGCTGGTTTGGCATCTCTTCCGGTAGAACCCGGAAGGAGATGGGAGTGGCCAGCAGCCAGGTCTTAAAGGTAAAGCCATCCCCTACAGTGTACACTTCTGTGTAATTCTCTCCTGGATATCCTTCTTGGAGACTGTTTGGGGTGTCTTCTTCAGCCTTCTTGCTTTCTCCATCACCTGTGTTCTCAGCCTCCTAACAAAACACAGAAACTTGGGTTTTCCCTTCAACAGTAGCGGAACATTTGGCTTCCACTATTGTGCTAGTTTCCGTGGGTTGCTATAAAAACTTATTACAAACTGGGTGGCTTAAAACAATGGAAATCTGTTCTCCCACAGTTTTGGAGGTCAGAGTTTTGAGATCAAGGTACCAGTAGAATAATTCCATTTTGTGTCCTTTCATGTTCTGAGGCTACTGGCATTCTTGACTGTGGCTGTATCTCCATTGTTCTGCCTTCGTATCACCTCCTCTGAGGGTGTTTCCCAGGTTCCCTCTGCCTTCTCTCATATGTACAGTTGTGATGGCGTGAGAGTCTACTATGAGTGACATTGTCCAAAGAGAGATGTAGTCATTCTGTGACATATGCAACTGTAACCCCTTGGTACATCACCTTTATAATAACAATAAAAACTTTTTAAAAAAGAAAGTCTACTACAATAAACTCAGATCCAGTGACACCTACCGATGCTCTTTTTTTCCAAATAGGGCAATATTCATAGGTTTAGAACCTTATCAAGTTTTCTTTATTTGATTTATTTTTTTTAATTGTTATTATAAGGGTGATGAAGTGATGTTCAGAGGGTTACTACTTCATAAATCAGTGGTGAGTACTTTTCTTTGTGGCAATGTCACTCTTCTTCCTTCATTCTCTGCCAGTTTTTTCCTCCTATCCATGCCCACAAGTTGTATAGTTCATTTTCAACATAGTGTCTAGTGAGTACCAATGTTGCATGTTTGTTGTATGTTTAGCCATTGTCTCTCCATTTCTGTGCTCCCTTTGACACCCCCCTCCAAAGACAGATTAAACAAGATAAAAAGAAAAAAAGAGCTCTTGTTTCCATTTCTTGGAAATCATTTCCATAAGTAGTATTTTGTATGATCAAAGGTGTTGAGCCTTTGGACTCCTCCCCCTAAGAGATTCTTCCTTTGGTCTCACTATGTGGGAATTTCTATAGTCCTATATAATTTATCATGTCCTGGTGTGTTTTAGATCTAGCTTCTGCATATAAGAGAAAAAAATGCTCTGTTGGTCTCTGAGTTTGGCTTACCTCACTCAACATGCTTTGTTCTAGGTCCATCCATTTCCCTGCAAATGACATATTAATTTTTCTAATGGCTATGTAAAATTCCATTGTGTTTAAGTACCACATTCTTTGATTCTCCTCATTTATTGTAGGGCACCTGGGCTATTTCCATAATTTGGCTATTGTGAATAATGTAGTGATGGACATGGATGTGCAAGTGTCTTTACAGCATCCTGGCTGTAGATCCCAGGAGTGGTATGACTGTGTTAGGGAAGATTTATGTTTACTTTTCTGAGGAACCTCAAGACTGCTGTCCAGAGTGATTGTTCTAGTTCATATTCCACCAACAGTACAGTAGGGTTCGTTTTTCCCTACATCTCTGCCAACATTTGTTGTTTGAAATCTCAATATTGGTTCATCTAATTGGGGTGAGATAGAGTCTCAGAGTTGTTTATAGCATTTCCTTTATGGCCAGGGATGATGAGCATTTCCTCATGTGTTTCTTCTTTGCCATTTTTCACCTCTTCTTCTGAGAAGACTCTTCTTAACTCCTTTGCACATTTAGTGATTGGTTTTTTAGCTTTGGGAGAGGCTAGTTTCTTGAGCGACTTGTATATTTTGGATATTAGGCCTTTGTCTGATTTATTACTGGTAAAAATATTGTTCTAGTCTGTTGGTTGTCTTTCTAGTTTAGTAAATATGTCCTTAGCTGTGCATAGACTTTTATTTTGATATAATCTCAATTGTCAAGTCTTGCTCCTATCTTCTGTGGCCCTAGGACTATTTTCAAAAAGTTTCTGACTGTGCCTATAAGTTCTAGTATTTCTCCGGCTCCCTCTTGTAGGAATTTTAGTTTTATGCATATGGAGGCCCAGTTTTCCTAACACTAGTTATTAAGAGACTATCTTTTCCCCACCATATGTATCTCTTTGGCTTCCTTATAAAATACCAGAAAACCGTAAGTATATGAGAACCTGATAATTTTATGGCCAGCATTCAGCCCACTTTAACATCTTCTCTTCTTCCTCCTTTCCTCCTCTTTCTCCTTCTAGGTGGTAGTACTGGAGTTTAAATTCAAAACTTCTTGCTCAGCTGCTCTGGTTGTGTTTGAGTTTCTCACTTTTTGCTTGGCCTAACCTGGACCACAGTTCCCTTATTTACATTTCCATCACAGCTAGGATAATAAGCACATGATGCTATGCCCAATTGTGTTTTTTTGTGCCCTCAAGAACATTTTACCTGGCTTAGGACTATGATTCTCTCCATCTCAGCCCCCAAATAACTAGAATTATGGGTAGGGCCACCGACTCTAGTGTAATACTATTATTTTAAGCAAGTATGTCAACCTAAATTTGTAAAAAAAGTTTATAAATTGGATCAACAATTACTGCTTTACAGTATCAAGATTTAAATGAGATCATATGCATTAAAGGCTCAGCACATAAGTTCCCAATACATTTTAGTTAGCAATTATGCCTCCTGACACAGTTTTTAGATGTGTTATTCAGGGAAGGGGTTCTTAATCTTCTCTAAGATGTACTATTCTAGTATCATTAATTTTAGCATTTAGAATTTTTAGTATTCTGAATTTTTATACTTTGGGATTAAAACATGTATCTCACCACATCTTTGGAAAGTGTTTTGTCAGCAATAGCTCACTTTAGAATTATAAGTTGCCACCATCTCAACATTAATGAAGTCTATATTCAAATATAAATGTAAGTATAAGCAAAATGTAAGTCCAAGTATAAGTCTTCTGGTAATTTTGGTCTAGTTGATTCTATATTTGTTGAATTTATTTTTAACAAGATCTCAATTTTGTTGGGTTTGGCCCAACATCCAGTATGTCAAGTTACTTTGAGTGCATCTGAGAGTTATTCGTTATCCTTAAAGCCTTGGGACTGTTGTTGGCAGAAACATGTTAATTTTATAATGTCCCCAATATTTGAAGAGTCAGACTTTAAGATCTCCATCATTACCACACACATCTCACCTCCCACATCCTGACTTTCTTTAGTTTTAGAAAGTCCCCAATTTCATTTTATTGCTATTTGAGTAAACACATTAGGGCACTAACTGCTCTCACTTCGCTAGAATTTTCTAAGAGTTGATGGCTCTATATAAATGTCTTGAGGGAAAAAAACCTAAAATATATATTATCCAGGGAAAGAGTAATCTGAAAATTTCTTTTCTTTTTCCTAATGAGAGATCAGTAAGACATTTTGTTAATGTCAGATGTCTGGATTTTAAAAGGATTCAGAAACAGAAAGAGAATATACATCCTTCAATGTGTATTTAACATATCATGATTCTGTTTTAGAGTTTCTATCTGTTATAACACTCCATTTTACTAGTATATAGGTACCTGCATTCTCTTTCAATATTATCCTTTTAATGATCACTCCCCTGGCCCCCATCTATACAGACACAGAAGCAGAACTATTTAATGAAGTGTCTTCAGTAAGGATGGATTTATGACTTAGGGATGAACAGCTAACACTGCCATCACAGCTCACCCCATTCATATGGCAATATAGACTACAGTGCTTCAATCTGACCCAGGGGTCTGGAAGCATTATACTTTATTAGGCAAAGCTTTTACCATACACTCATGTGCAGAGATGTTGCCATCTGAGCAATACTAAAATGTCCTCTGAACCAAGAAAATGGGAATAGCTCTGAGCTTGTCAATCTCTGTTCTTTCAAATGTAACATTTCACAGTTTTGTTATCTGCTGCAGAACCTTGGCAAGCCTTCAGTCTGATGAATATCTTTCAACTCCTATTAAGATCAAACTCAGCACTCTCTATCTTGTCAACCGTATATTCATGAAGAGCAATGGATCACCTTTGAAACCTTTGAGAATAAGTAAGATGGTGGCTAGATAAAGATTATTGTGCAGAGTTGAATGTTTAATGGAATTTGCTGGCAGTTTAAAATGGTGTGGCATTATAACACTTTCAACACTTTTTTCCCTAAGGCTGAGCAGAGTTGCAGAGTTGTAATTACTGTGTTTGAAATATATATGCATATGTCTGAATGGAAAGAGATTTTTCTACCCAGAAGTGAACCACATTTGTTTATCACTGTGCATCAGAATGAAGCAACAAAGATATTGCTTCTCCGAACCGAGCACCATACACCATCTTAGCTAATAGCACATTCATTCAAACAAGTTTTAAAGACAAAACTCCAATCAGCAATTCAAGAAAGGTATTATCACAATCAGAAGATATTTTTAAGACTGATTGATTAAAAAATAAGTTCAGAAATATGAAAAAGGTTGGGTAGTGAAGACAAAAATCCACACAACAATCCTTGTAAGACTGGGCATAAATACTTTTAGGGATCAAAACAAGAAAAAATTAAATATTCATGTACCACAAGAGTAAAAAATTCTTAAAGATATTAACAATTAATGTGGCATTTCTATTTCATTCCCCTTTGGACTGACTCTTTCCACTCCATAAGAGGACATGGCCTTCTGCAGAGCATATCAAGACAATAAATGTGACTTTTGAAGGATGGAAAGGGGGAAAATAAGCCCAAAGTACTATTCCTTTCCCTTAAAAGTATTCTGCAGTCTTGAAATTTTAGCCAGTTTAAAATGGTGTGGCATAATATTTATGGTTCTGAGTTATTTTATCTCCCCAAAGAGTTGGTAAACACTGATCTAAGTGGAGATTTTAAGTTCTCTTTGAGCCAGAAGTTGTGAATCTTTAGTATGTTGCAGAAACACCTGAGCTGCTGATAACACAGATCCACTGAGTCCAGTCTGGGAAATTTTGATTCAGTATATTCAAAGATGTTCTTTTTGAGTCATCTTTGGATTTTATAATACTTGCTCTATTATTCACATAATAGAGCAGGAGGTACTGAGATGTCCCATTGTCCCTTGCCCACACATGTACAGCCTCTCCCATTATCTGTACCTTATGTTGGCACACATGACAAGGATTGAATAGACATTGACTCTTCATTATCAACCCAAGCCCATAGTTTACACACCAACTCTCTATTGGTTTGGATACATGTATAATGACATGTATGCACCTATAGATTATCAGATTACATAGTTCATTGCCCTGAAAATCCTCTTGATGAGTGAATCTACTACCTGCACCACGTTTTGAGAAACTCTATCATTAACCATTAGCAATCCATAATCACAAGCACATTTTTTAAAAAGCCAAGAGAACTAGGGAGAGTATAGAAAGGGGAGGGGAGTAGGAGGCAATGTGAGGACCCTGGCTAGAGTGATGGGGACACAGACATAGAGTAAATAAATGCTTGAGGGTCCTGAAAAACTGTGGTCAATTGTTTCACTCACGGCTTTGTATAAAGGTGATGGAAATCATCTGAAGATATAAAACGTCCATGTATTTATTAATTAGAAAATTCCATCTATATTACTCCTTACTCTAACCCTGCACACACACACCACACACCTTTGAGGACATTCATTGCAGTTGTTTGGCCCATCAGTTAATAATTTGTCCTGACCTTAGAGCTTCAACTGATATCTAATATCTAGCAGTGGAAGTGAGGGGGGAAAAAAAATCAATGAAACTGATTAGTTGAAATTATGTGGACAATTCATTCTATTCCTTGACTGTCAAAAATGTATGGATTTTAACTTTCTTAGCTAGTGACTTTTGTTCACTGTGGTTCATCATAGGTGACTTCAGGCAACAAATTGCCTTAATATTGACTTAGCCAAGGGGTATTTTCCTTTATTTTATTTTTATATTTTTCAATACTGAAAATTGAACCCAGGAAGAGAACATCTTTGTAATTTAACCAAAGTGTACATTGTCTTTTCTAAAAAGAATTGTGATTGCCAGGTACCAAAGTATATTATAGAAAATTCAGAAACCAAAAGCAAAGTATTAGACATACTTACAATAACTTCGGTTAGATCACTGGCATGTTTTCTTTACACATTTTGCTTGTTTTGTGCAATAATTACATATCTGTCACAAACTAAAATAACATCACATTGTACTTATAGTTTTAAAACTTGTTTTTCCCACTTAAATAAATGAGCATTTCTTATACTAGTAAGTATTATCCTCTGTGTGATTCGCAATGGCTAAATAAATTTCCTAATGTAGAACATCAAGGCAAGTGAGTAGAGCTCTATATGTCATGATATCTACAAAGGGGAAAGAGAGAGAGAGAGGGGCAGAAGGAGAATGAGGAGGAAGAGAATAAAGAGAAGGAAGAGAAAGAGTAGAAGGGAGAGAGGGGGAGAGAGAGGGAAAAGGAGAGAGAAATTGATTGTTCTTTATAGTCACACCTACGATGCAAGAATTGAACTTCTTTTCTGTAGATCTTATCTTTTCAAGGCTCCAACACTTCCTAGTAGTAGCACAGTCTAGTGACCAACCTTGTAACAACATGGGCCTTCGAGGACACTTAGGATCCAAATCATAAGCACTATTTATATGGTATTTCATATAATTTCTTCAAATTATAAATAACACTTCAGTGAGCAAGTGGATACATAAATCTTTGAGCCTGTCTCTGATTATCCCTTGGGAAAATTTCTAGAAGCCGAATTTCTAGAATAAAGGTTATGCATGACTTTAATGTTTTTGAAACACATTGACCTCCAGATATAATGTAGCAATTTACATTCATACCAGTAGTGAGTGACTGTTTCCTCTCACCCTTCAAGAGAATTGTTATTTGAAAACATCTTTGCTCATTCCTACTTTTTAGGTTATGGTGATTGTAGTTAGTGCATTGAAAATGTCTCTTTAAAAATATATATGCATTGATTTCTAATATGCATCCCTCTGGATAATGAAATATAAAATAGAATTGGTTCTTAGTTTATCTACTGGAACAGTGGTTCCCAAATTTTCTTTGAGAAACACCAGATAGTAAATGCTTTATACTCTGCATGTCAAATGGTCTCTGTTGCAACTACTCAGTTCAGGCAAAAGAAGCCACAGACAATACAGAAATGAGGATGACTATGGCCCAATAAAGCTTTATTTACCAAAACAGGCAAAGGTAGATTTTAATACATGGGCATAGTTTACCTTTGCTGTACATGATAGAAACACATTTTTTTTCAAATTTTTATTATCAAACTGAGGTACAGAGAGGTTACAGTTTCATACATTAGGCATTGGATACATTTCTTGTACTGTTTGTTACCTTGTCCCTCATACTACCCTCCGTCCTCCCCCTTGCCTTTCCCCCCCATTAGGTGTTCAGTTCACTTATACCAAACAGTTTTGCAAGTATTGCTTTTGTAGTTATTTGTCTTTTTTTACCCTGTGTCTCTCAATTTTGGTATTCCCTTTCAATTTCCTAGTTTTAATACCAGTATACATGGTTTCCAATATACTCAGATAAGATTACAGAGATAGTGTAGGTACAACCACAGGAAGGTGATACAAGAACATCATCAATAATAGAAGCTACAGATACAGATAGGAGTTGAAAGTAGTTACAACTGTGATATAACAATCATTTCCATAACATGGAGTTCATTTCACTTAGCATCATCTTATGTATTCATAAGGGTATAGCTATTGGGCTCTTGTGATCCTCTGCTATGACTTGCCTAAACTTGTACTAATTATTCCCAATAAGGGAGACCATAGAGTCCGTGTAGAAACACATTTTTTATTAGCTGTTAAGAGGCTAGAACGTAGAATCTGGTAAATCTGGTGAGCAAAAGTTATAAAGTGTGACAAATATATGACAAACAGTTGTACATGTACGGAGGGAATTAGAGACAGAACAGAATAGAGTCTAGCGTTGCAAGTCAGATAAGCATTTCTACGTAAAACCAGGAAGGTTTGGGATGTGGGGGGATAGTGTGAGTGCAGGGCATCCAAGGGAAGGAAAATAGCATGTGCTGATGGTTTTGTATGCATCGGGATGCTGACGTGTCATGTAGCAGTAAGGACACCAGCTCAAACAGAACTTGGCATAGAAAAATTTACTTCTGCACAGAGTGAACTATTAGCCAAAACCTAGCAAGCACACAGGGCAAGCAACTACTCCATTTTATTCCTGATGCCACACAAGCTCTGTCCCTCTGCTTGGATTGGCTGAGCCCAAGTTCATGATCTGCAACAGGATGTGGCTTAATTAACAGGAACAGGAACCAAGTGTCTAAAATCAATGAGCTTGTAACAGGATGTTTTAATTAAAGTGTAACAGGAATTGGAAAGAATTAAAATTGAATCAGCAAGGACCCAGCCACCTGGCCGAAGCAGGAATTTTTCAAAAAAAAACCACACACACACAAAAAAAAAACAATTCTCACAAGATTAACAGAAAGAAGCAACCTACTTGGATAGAAAAAAGGGTTTTACTCACAAGAAGCCCCAGAGAGTAAGAAAAAGTTCCAAAATGATATGTCATTTTTAAAATTTATTTTCAAACTGATGTACAGACAGGTTACAGTTTCATACCTTAGGCATTGGATACATTTCTTTTACCTTGTTTGTTACCTCCTCCCTCATTCCCCCTCCCCCCATCTTTTTTTTTCTTTTTACAATTGCAGATGATGTACTCGAGTTTGCTAGAGAAACAAGAACAATAAGATAAACACAGATTTTCTTATGCCATAAATATATCAACAAGCCTGTGTGCTCTGCTGAAGACTTCATTGAGCCGAAATGCAAGTATACATACACAAATACCTGTCCAGTAGAACCTTTGACTTGGCCAATCCTGACTGGCTAAGCAGCAGCCTTTCAGAAACTTTGCAGAGCCTCAGAGACCAAGTAAAACACAGGGGCACACATGTACAACCTATAATCTCAGCACTCAGGAGGATGAGATGGGAAGATTGTGAGTTCAAGGTCATTTTGGGAAATATAGCAAGTTCAAAGTCACTCTGAGTTACATGATGAGATCTCTCAAATAGGGATTGGGAGTATGGTTCAGAGGTAGAGCTCTTGCCTAATGTGCACAAGGATACCTGAAATAGTAAGAAAAAGATGATCATATCTAACACCATACCACAGAAAAAACACAAAAAGTTTATGAAGAATCAATTGGATTTGGTACCACACAAAATATTCAAACAGTTAAAACTATATAAATAATTTGATATTATTAAGCTCTTAGAAGTGTTAAGGAAACTATTAAAACTCCAATAATGGACTCTGAAGACAGTGGTTTATGAAATAACTGAGGATTTAGAATACCATCTTAAAGATATTTAGGGAATTAAAAAAATGTAGATAGGAGATGAATTAAACTTTGGAAAATTATGAGCAAAATGAGAAGTTTGGTGAATTGACAAAAACTTTAGGGATACAGAAAAAGTGGATTAAAATGTAAATTATTTAATCAGAACTAAGGATCTATGAAATTAAGACTAAGTATTTGTAAATGTCCAGTTAGAGAAAAACCAAAAGAAAAAAATATAAAAGGCCTATGAGTGTTCCAAGATATCATCAAAATAACTGATCTTTTACAAAAGAAGATGTAAAAAAAGTTCTAGAAGACATATGGTAAGGTGACAGCGTTCAGGACAGCATCCAGGAGCAGGAAGCTCAGAGGTCCTCAATAAAATTCAGCAGAAAAGAGAGTTCACCAAAACACAACACAATCAAATTCTCAAAAATCATACACCAAGAAAGTATTCCAAAAACAGCATGAGATAAGAAACATACTGTATTCAAGGAAGTTCTGATATGGCTATCAGCAGGTTTCTCTGCAGAAACTCTGTAGGCCAGGACAAAATGTGATATGTACAGCGATGTGCACAATAATACTATTTTGGTCAAGGATGGGCTGCATATATCATGGTGGGCTCATAAGGCTGTTTTGCCTAATGACACCATAGCTGTCTTTGCATAGAAGTATATGCTCTGACACAATGATTATGTCACCTGAAGAAACATTTCTCAGAATGTATTCCTGTTAAGTGATACATAACTGCATTCAAAACACCAAGGGGGAAAAAACCCTACCAAATTAGAATGGTCATCAAAGCTATCCTCAGGCTGGATGCCTATAATCCTAGCTACATAGGAGGCTAAAATCTGAGGATCAAAGTCCATGGAATCTAGCCTGGGTGATAAAGTATGAGCAACTCCATCTCTGATTAACCAGCAAAAATGCTAGATTAGAAGCATGGCTCAATGCTCAAGTGGTAGAGCACCAGCTACGAGCAAAAGTACAAACAAATCAAGAATTCTTTAAATTATATATATATATATACACACATATATACATACATACATGCATACATACATATATATATGCATCTCACATCATAGCATCTAAATATATAAAGCAATAAATTACCAAATGATCTGAAAGTAAAGCAATTCAATAGTAATAGAGAACCTCACTACTGACTTCAACAATGGTTAGATTATGTAGACAAAAAGTCAATAGGGAAATTTGGACTAGAGCAACACATAGACCAAAGTTTTCAACAAAAATATATTCAACATTCCATCTAAGAAGGCATACATATTCTTCTTAAGCACACATAGATTGTTCTTTAGGGTATGTCATAAGTTTAGACACAAAACAATACTTGACAAATTTATGATACTGAAAATCAATAATGGTAGAAATCATCAGGTACTGGTGGCTCACTCTTGTAATCCTAGCTACTCAGGAGGCTGAGACCTGAGGATTATGGTGTGAAGCCAGCCGGGGCAGGAAAGTCCTTAAGACTTATCTCCAATAAACTACCCAGAAAAGGCCAGAAATGGCACTGTTGACTCAAGTAGTAGAGCATTATTATTCTTTAGCACAAAAAGGCCCAGGGACAACACCTAGGCCCTGCGTGCAAGCTCCAGGATAGGCAAAAAAAGGAGGAGGGTGCAGAAATCTTGAGAAATTCACAAAGATGTGGAAATTAAATAACATGTTCCTCAGCAACTAATGGGTCATACAAAGGAAATGAAAAAATTTCTATTAAAATCCTAATATCGTTTCCTACAAAAAAGAAGGAAGAAAATATCTTTCAATATTTATTGAACCCAAAAGTTCCTAAAGAGCCATAACAACTATGGACATAATGAACAAAGCTGGAGTGATCATAGTTCTTGATTTTAAAATATATAACAAACCATGTTTTCTTGATACATTCATCCATTGGAGGGTATCTTGGCAATTTTCTTATGGTGAAAAGTACAGAAATGGACATGGGTATGCAAATGTCTTTATTGTGTCTTGACTTATAACCTTTGGATAGATGCCCAAGAGTAGAGATTCCATACTGCTTTCCATAGTGGTGGAACTAATTTACATTTCCCTCAACAATGTAATAGGATTCCTCCCACCTCTCACATCTTTATTAGCATTTGTTGTTGCTTTTATTCTTGATGACCACTGAACTGATTAATAGATCAAGAAAATGCAGTATACACCTTTGTATATTACATAACCATTCAGCAGGAAAAATATTAGGCCATCACTGGAAAAAATGGATGGACCTGGAAAAATTATGTTAAACAAAATAAGCCAGGCTCAGAGAGACAAAATGTGCATATTTTCTTGCATATGTAGAAGTTAAATTTAAAATATAAACATATATGGAAACACATACAGAGCCATTGAATATATACACAATCAGACTGACCCAAGTATGGGATATAAAGAGGTGAATTTCCATGGTGCAATTCCTTTGAACAACTAACAATCTAACAAAATGTATACCAAGAAGCTGAAACTCATTTTGTCTGAGAGAGGGGGGAATTAAGGGGATAGAAATGAATGGTGAGAGAAATGGTGGATGAATACAGTCGTAATACTCAATGTACACATGTAAAAATAAAATTAAGTTGAGGGGGCTTTAATCCAGACCTTTATGCTCTCAGTTTTTTCACTTTCTGCTGGCATTCTGCTACTTAAACCATACCTCTAGCCCAGCATTTGCTCATTAGTTGAAGATAAGGTTCTTGTAGACTTTTCTATCTAGGCTGGCTTCAAATCTTGTTCTTCCAGGTTTTAGGCTCCTGAGTGTACCTTGTGTGAGCTACTTGTGTCCAGCTAAGAAGGACAATATTTAACTGGATGCTGAGTAAAACCAAATCTTGGAGGACATTTGAAGGAACACGATGATTTCTTTCCAGCTGAAGGGTCTCTAAGCCTCTATCAAAAAGGAATCCCAGCATTCTTTCTGTCTTCAAGGCTAGCAGGTGTGTAGGTCTGGCAGTGTGAGCATTGCAGATTTGTATGTGAGTTAGCAAGGATATGAGGGAAGTCACTGGGCCCTGCAGGAACTCACAGTTAGTGCGGCATGGGACATTTCATGCTCTGGGGATGCTTTTTAAAAAATGGATGGATTTATATCGTGGCCTTAAGAAAGATTCATGAAGTCAGTGTTGTGTTAAATTCTTGCCTTAGAGAGTAGTTCTCAGTGATTCCCAGCCATGAGTAAAACCGTTTAATGGGCTTTTTCTTTAAGCATTTGATCAATTGTAATAACTCTAAGGATAGCAGTTAGACTAAATAGAAGGCTGCTCTTCCTCAAGGAAGATATCTAGATATTTGCTATATGGTGGATTAAAACCATTTTGGGGGATTTTTTTCTTCTTTAATTCATAGCTCACCATAGTATAGCAATATAACTGACTAAACAAAAAGTATTTAGATGTTTTATTCTATATGATATTCTAAACCAATTTCCAAAAGGCTGTATTAAACAAATTGATCAATTTTTTAATAATCCAATTATTTTCTTTCCCACTCTTCTAAAAGTATGAGCATTTCTAATAACTCTAATTCCTTTTGATAAGTGTGGTGCAGTTTGCATTTTGAAGGGTATCTTGGAACAGATATGAGTCCAGGTACAGATAAAGCTGTGTACTCTACATTATATTACTAGTTGTATTTTTTAATGATTTTAGAAACTATAAGAAAACTTCTTTTCAGGCTGTTAATATTGTTTTTAAAAATGCAAGAGGGAAACCCTGCCAATTAAAAAGGCTTTCTGCCAATTAAGAAGGTTTTGTGGGCTGGGGGTACAGTGCAGTGGTAGGGGACTTGCTCAGCTTGAGCGAAGAGGGCCTGGGTTTGAACCCTAGCAATACAGGGAAAAAGTTTTTTTTTTTTTTTAATATGCAGAGAACTATAGATGCTATGAAGAGAATATAATTAAAAAGAGGACAAAAGACAAATCACAATGAAATAAAGCATACTTTGGGCCTCAAGGATTTATAAACTGTGAGATGAAAGCATTCATGTGTCTATCTTATCTGTTGATGGAAGAAAATAGAACTTTCATCTCAGGTTTACTAGAACTCCAATTGAACATTGTGAATGTGTACATATAAATGCTAAAGATCATATTTATAAGCATCCAAACAACAGTAATCACCTAAAGGCAAAGATGATGATGCAATGCCATCACTAAATGTCTCCAGGAAAGCTGTAGGCAAGGGATGGAGACTAGATTTCTGTATTGATCCCTGAGCACCTGACCCGGGTGATGGCTTTGATTCACTACTCCTCAAGCGGACAAAAGGAGCAATGGAAGTTAATCCGGATAACATAGTTGCTTGATTTTGAAACTGAAATGCCTGACTCTTAAATCAGAGGCTAGGGGAAGACACTTCGTAGGTGTCCACACTGTTAGAGGCGGCATAGGAACCTGGCTAAACTTCGAAACTGAGACATGTCTGGAAAAGCAGCATCAGCTGACCTCCTAAGAGTTGGGCTGGGGAGACTGTTTTCCTCTCTTCCTTCTCTATTCTATAGTCCATCACAAAGAGCTATAGTTTTCTTTTTGATTAAAACAAAAAGAAATTTTTTTCTGACAGGGATCACAAGGAGCTATTTCAGACAAAGCAGTCTTTCTGATCTTGGTGGACTGAGGGTCTCTTTTGTTGTGAAGGTGGACCACTTCATTTAGGACTGGGAAAGGAAACATCACAAAGAAACCACAGTGAGTCAGCACAACTCTGAAAAGATTGTGTATATTTTCTAAAGCATATTAAAAAAAAATCTCACGCACAAGGGAAAAGTGTAGAGCTAAATTTAAAAAAAAGTGCGTAGCAGTGAACACATGCAAAGCATATGGATGCGGCTGACGGAAGAGTCCCTGGCCTGTGCTCAAGCCAGCTCTCACAGCAGATGCACTGCATCAGCGGAGCCACACAGCCTCGTGCCCACTGGTCAGGTTCCAGCCACTTGTTTTTCTTCTTCTTCTTCTTCTTTTTTTTTTTTTAGCCAGTCCTGGGCCTTGGACTCAGTGCCTGAGTACTACTATCCCTGGTTTCTTTTTGCTCAAGGCTAGCACTCTACCACTAGAGCCACAGCGCCACTTCTGGCTTTTTTCTATATATATGGTGCCGGGAATCAAACCCAGGGCTTCATCTATGCGAGGCAAGCACTCTTGCCACTGGGCCATATTCCCAGCCCCCACAGCCACTTCTTTTTGACTCCTGTATGGTTAATGCAAATTGGAAATTCCTATAAGAAAAAGCAATTCCTATAGGGAAAAGCCAATGTGCACAGGTCACAGATGAATAATCACTCACTCATCCGTTAGGTGTTTTGAGACATTGGCAATTTTTCAGTTCACTTTCTTTTTTTTTGCTAGCTTGATATTGCTTAGTGGCTATCCTCTGATTCCAATGGTTTTAGCAAAACTGGGACATCCAGACTTGATAGATTTGTCAAATTTTCTAGGATGACATAATCCTTCTCAAATAGACTAATAAGGTTGTGAATATAAAATCAGGGTAACCCGTCTTATACGTCTACACAGAATCAAAATTAAAACAATACCAGAAAAGAAAGAAAACAGTGCTACATTTATTTATTTGCAAGTGGAGTTCTTGGTATTCACTTCAAGTCAATCACATATTGGGTCATGCAAGTTGAAGATATTTGTAAAATATGTAAATATTTTATCATTCAAATTAAATATTTAAATCACCTCTACCTGGACCTAATGGTGCAGTAGTTCATTACAGTTCTTTGTTGACTGATTAAATAACTTTTGTGGTAACACACGCAGTATTCAGTCAGGCCAGAAACTGGATATATCACCCTTGCACAACAAATGGGGGGTTGGGGAGGGAAAAACTGGGAGAAAGTGAGGGAAGCAGTGGTGGTGTGCAAAAGAAATGTACTCATCACCTGACTTGTGTAACTGTAATCTCTCTGTACATCACCTTTACAATTAAAAGAAAAAAAATTGGTGGTCAACTTGTATCCTCACTGGATGGCTCAAGCAGATGTTGGAAAGGAGGAGCCTGCTTTGCAAAATCCTCTTGACAATAATTTGATAACTTTGGCAGAATTGAATCTGCTAATTTGATTCTTAGATTTCTAGGTGGTAGAACAGTACCAGATGCCTTACAAAATATTAGCATCCATGTGTAATGGCTCCTCGCCACATCCTGTTCACTCCTCTTTCGAGAGCTTCAGATTAAATTAGATGCAGCTGCTGAGTGAGAGTTCTTTCATGTTCCTATTGAGTATGAAAACAATGGTAAAAAATAAACATTCAATTTCCTAACTTTTAGACATTCTATGGTTTTAACTGTTTTTGTTTGTTTTGTTTATTTGATAAAAGAGGAATGGTTTGACCAGGGTGATGCTTGATACAACATTTGAAAAACAAAAACAGATTCCTCCTGGAGACATAGCTATTTCCCTATCACTCTAGCAAAATTTCCTAAATATACCAGATGTATTTCTTTCAAGGATTTTGTGTGTTATATTCTGGAAAGTTTGAATCATATATTTAGTTCACCTGACACATTTTAGTGGGATGGAAATTGATCCTATTTCATTACTTTAATTTTCATCTCTCACGTAAATTCTTTGTGGATTATGAAGTTTCAAAGAAGAAAAAACATTTTGGAAAAAAAAAAGAGGGCAATTTCAAATGTGGTCTAGTGATAGAGTTCTTGCCTACCATACATGAAGCCCTGGGTTTGAGTCCTCAACATCATGTATACAAAAAAAGCCAGAAGTGGCGCTGTGGCTCAAGTGACAGAGTGCTAGCCTTGAGCATAAAGAAGCCAGGGACAGTGCTCAGGCCCTAAGCCCAACTCCCCCCCGCCCCCCCCCCCCCCGCAAAAACAAACAAACACCTAGGCACTTTCATCTTTGGTCTGCTTTATAGCTTTTGATACATTTTTAGATACCAACAAGCAGTGCAGAATAATAGCTGCTAAGATGATCTTTGTTGAACATCTATAAATGAATAAAGATTTTCACAGAGAACTACATGAATATACCTGTCATGGTAGCATGTGCCAGCTATATTCAGTAGTAGTTTTATGAGTAGTAGTTTAATCCTTTCCTTCCTTCCTTCCTTCCTTCCTTCCTTCCTTCCTTCCTGATCCTTTTGTCCCTTCTTCTCTGTGTTTTCTTTTGTCATAGTCTCACAGTTGAATAATGAGAAAGAGGACATCCACTCTCTTAGTGCCATTAAGCTTGTGCCCACAAGGCCCAGAATTTGTGATAATTTAAAGTTACTTTTCCTGAGTTACATTCACCTGTGGATACAAAATGCAGCAAAGAAAAAGCAAGGAAGTGGAAGTCTGGGCTAGCCTTTTTTGTTTGGGACCTTTGAAATCTCTGCAGCCATTAATATTTTGGTGACTGCTTGTGGTGTAAGAAGTATTTGTGCTGGCTGGTTGTAGTAAAAAGTTTCTTTTCCCTTCTGATGGGTCTCAGTGGAGCTGCCATTTCCTTGCCTCTGAGATACAAGATGGAGTGACCGATTGTCCTTTAGTTTATCTCCATGGAAATGAGGCAAGGGAATCTGACCATGATTAAACTCTGGGATCCAGCAAAGGAACACAGAGGGGTAGACTGCTGCTAGGTTTGCAAGATACGTTAGAATGGCACCAAGGGAGTCTCCAGGAATGCAGGGGTGACAAAAATGTGTACTATGCATTTATTCAAGTCTTTTGTTATGCCAGAATTGAAGCACTTCCTCTAAGGAGGCTTCCCTAGGAGCCACTGTGGCTAGCTTTCCTCACCAAGAAAAATCAATAGTAAAGTAGACCCATGGGACATCAAGAGAATGACCAACCTCAACTGTCTACAGTGGTCTAGCTCAACTTGATTATTTCAGATGTGTAACCAATCATCATGTTTCTATTGGGCACATGCAGGTGTCACATACACACACCCTTCTTCTCAATCTCTCCAGTGCAATTCTTGTGTGAAATTATCTAGAGAAAAAGAGAACAAGCATGAAAAACAAGCCTCTCTCTCTCTGTGTGTCTTCTTCCCTTCTTCCTGTTTTTATTTCTTAAATTAATAGCATAAGTTCTAAAATGTAAATATTTAAATGACACAATTTTTAAAAAAACAGATTTATTTAGAGTAATAAGAAACTATGGTTTTCATTGATAAATCTTTTATAAGAGCATTCTTTACATGTTAGTCTTATGGATAGAGTTTAACATCCTTGGTAGCCTTTTCACATTTATTCATAATAAATAGTAACATGTGGGCCATTAGGGACCTGACCAGTACATGCATCTGGCCCTAAGTTACATAATGTGGTTCTGGCTTTGTGGGTTGGGTTTTAAATTTCCAGAAATCATCTCGCTCGTCATCCAATTTCTGTTAAGCACCAATTTAGTTTCTTTCAGGTCTCAGGCCTGTGGTTTCATGCTAATTTGCCAGGCTTGCTGGTGTCATATTGATTAAGTAGTTATATTCTAAAGGACTTTTCAACTAATAACAACTTTATTAGTTAGCTGGACAGGGTACAAACACTCAGCATGCTCTTCAAGTTTCAGTTTAGCACTTCATTTTGCAAACTCTTTTACACTGCTATTTTTGTAAATGATTTCTCGCGACAGTCCTTTGAGATAGGCTAACAATGTTGTCCGGAAACTGTCTAGGATTTAGATAGGGTACATGATGTGTCCTGAGACAGAGGCAGAGCCAAGATTAGAATTCACAGTTCCTGGGGCTCCAGCAGCCATGTCTTGTCACCCATCTGATGTGTCCTCCCCTGCTTTTAATTATATTAAGTTTCAGTGCCAGTGCAAAGCAGCAGATTAGGAGAAAACAATACAGTTTAAATGGAAATGGAGTTTCATATCTGTAAAGCCAAGCCTGGTGTTCAGTGGCCCCAGTGCTGCTCCTGAGAAGCCGGAAACTATCCTTCCCTTGGAGGGCTCTAGAGTCCAGCCTCTGGAAAGCCATTGGTGGGTTTAGGGTATTTAAACTAGAGATTGTTATTACTTCAACATCTTTTGCAGACAAGAAGAGCCAAGCCTGGAGAAATTCAGAGATTTTACCAGGCCCTCAGCACAAACTTGTATTCAGCATCAAGAGGGAAATCCAGGATTCTGAATTTATTGCTTCAACTCTCAGCTCCCTGAAATACTATCTGAATCTTGGTTTTGAAGCAACTTTCCATGGGAAAGAAATCAAAAAGAGGGCTAGAAAATCAGTAGGGAACTAACCAATACTCACACAGTTTGTGTCTGAAGTGTTCCCTGTTTTTCATGAAGCTTTGAGTTAGGCTTAGTGTGTAATTAAGAGATGCCATTATAGTAAAAGAATTCATGGGCAAGAAACACTGTTTGTTGTGTAACCAGAACTATATCTACAAAACCCAGATGGAAATGGAGACTTTGAATTGTTATTGTACATTGACAAACTAAATAAGGCCTCAAATTGCACTTAGGAAATTTAAATTTGAAGCATAATAATTTACTTTTTGAGTAAATTGTATTTCTTTAGGACAATTGTTAATATGCAAAAGGCTGCTTGAGAAGCCAATGCAATATATGCTTTTGAATATATGTTCTGGGGATCAGGGATTCTCAAACTTCAGTCATTCATATTCAGTCACCATCTTTACCATATCTTGAGTTTCCAAATAAATGCATGGGGGAAAAAACTTGATGAAACTATTAAAATTAAAAACCAGTATAGTTTGTTATAGGTTAAAGTCATAATTATAAAATAATTATATGGGTCTGGGAATAGTGGCAAGAGTGCTTGCCTCGCATACATGAAGTCCTGGGTTTAATTCCCCAGAACCACATATATAGAAAACGGCCAGAAGTGGTGCTGTGGCTCAAGTGGCAGAGAGCTAGCCTTGAGCAAAAAGAAGCCAGGACAGTGCTCAGATCCTGAGTCCAAAGCCCAGGACTGGCAAATATATATATATATATACACATGTATGTATGTATATATATATATATAATATAGGACCACCCTATGTAGTGTGTTTATTCTACCTCCTGGGAAAACATTGATCTTGACTGATAGTTATCACTATTTTTTACAGATTGGAAAGAAGAGATTTAGGAACAACTGATACTCTTAAAAATTGAAGAGTCTAGATAGGTACTGGTGACTCATGCCTGTAATTCTAGCTATTCAGAAGGCTGAGATATGAGGATTGTGTTTGAAGCCAGTACAGGAAGGAAATTCCATGAATTTTTTTTTTTTTTTTTTTTTTTTTGCCAGTCCTGGGACTTGGACTCAGGGCCTGAGCACTGTCCCTGGCTTCTTTTTGCTCAAGGCTAGCACTCTGCCACTTAAGCCACAGCGCCACTTCTGGCCGTTTTCTGTATATGTGGTGCTGGGGAATCGAACCCAGGGCCTCATGTATACGAGGCAGGCACTCTTGCCACTAGGCCATATCCCCAGCCCCTCCATGACTCTTATCTCCAATTAAGGACCAGAAAAAGCTAGAAGTGAAGCTGTGGCTCAACTAGTAAAGCACTAGCCTTGAACAAAAAAATTCAGGACAGTGCCCAGGCTCTGAGTTCAAACCCTAGGACCAGCACACACACACACACACACACACACACACACACACACACATTGAAGGGGTCAATGACATTTTAGATATACCTATAAACATTGGCTGTATTGGAAGCAGTTAAGTATATATTAATTTAATTAAAAACACTACTAATCATATGGTAGTATAAAATTATAGTTATTAATAACAGCTATATTTTCAAAAGCAAAAATATACATTGAGAATAGTAGCATTTAATATTTTTATGAATTAATATCATGCTTAATAGAGCCCTCAGTGTTGTGCTTATGTCTGGAGATCAGGGCATGTTTTCTAGATTGAAATATTTGAAGAATATCTGGCCTAGTACACATATGTATGTGCAAAAAAAGTATATTTTTATGGTCTTATGTAATGGTATGTGGTTTTCTCTGATGTGATCACAAAACTCAGTAAAATCAAATGTATGTGCTTTTACTTTAAAACATATTGGCCTACCTTACACTCTGAATGAATCTTTACTCATAAATAATTTTGTAAGAGCATACACAATCATTTGGAAAGCAGTGTTTCACTGGAGTTTCACAGATCTTTCCAGTTTTAGCAACAACAACAAAAACCGGCATTTTAGACTGTCAACTCTCGTTACATTGAGGAAATATTTAAGTGATAGTACTCTGGTAAATTCTTAAAGTCCAAGTTTTACCTGAAATCTCCATTTTTTATCATTGGCAATAAATACTCAAAAATAGAGATGTTTTTCTTGATTTGAGAAGTTCATATTCAAGAGAAGATCTCTACATCCCAAAGTCCTCAATATTCATAGTTTTTCTACACACCAAACTTCCTTCAGTGAAAATTTGTAAGACTCATCTTACTCATCACTTATTCCATGAAGAAAGATGACTACTCTAACTAGGTCATCCTGCAGCTTGACATCAGTAGGGCTGGCTAAAAATCCTTCATCGAATGATTTTTTAGCTTCCATATTTTGTCCTGAATCTTTCTCAGATCCAGTACTAAGGAAGCAATTGTGTGAATCTCCATAGTTAGTCTGGACCAAAGTAAATCCTGACCTACTTCCTTCTAGCAAGGGGAATGTTCTGGGCTGAGACAGAAGAGCAGCCTTTTGTACAGCATTCTGATCAGAAGGTTGGGGCCTCTTATCCTTTAGCAGTCAGCCTTCCTTGTGAAGCTTGTTAATTTGCATTCAAATTCTGATTGCCAAGGATTTTAAGTTTTGTTGGTGAATTTCTAATCCTTTCAATGTTCCTGCTCCGGTAGATGTCTTACTTTTTATGCATTTGGAGTTAATCCAATTGCTGTTTTTCAAAAGTGTGCATGTGCTAAGTACCAAGAACAGCACTACACTCCAGGGCTCTTAGGATAGACAGGATATGATACTTGCTCTTAAAGATCTTTTATTGTCTTGGTTAGATTATTTAAATCCAGAGTGCTATTGTCTCCTTAGCCCTTTTATTGTATTTACAGTATTAGTTTCAGGTATCCCCTTGTTTATTTGTTTGTATGCTTCTGTCCAACCAGAATGAAACACCACCAAAGGATTCCTTTTGTCTGCTTTGCTCCTTTCTCTGTTATCAGAGCTAGAATTGTGCCTGATACTCTAGTAGATATTCATAAAGAATGAATGATCTACAGCTGGCAAGTGCTGGTACAATGTATGAGCAAGTCTAAGTGATTTGAGAACATTGTGTCTCTTGCTCTAAAATACTAGTATATTGACTGAGTTAAAGGGCAGGTGCTGGTTCACCCTGTACACTTGTGTTTTCTTAGAAGAAAATTTGCAACATCTGTTAAAATCCATCTGAAGCTTCAGTGTTGTCATGGCTGGAGTATTTTCCACAAATTCTCAGTGGAGCAAAATGCTTTCTCAAGAATCCTTTTGTACCACAGTTTGAGTGGAAAAAGTAGAAAATATTTTCATAGGGAGAAACAATTTTAACTCTTTATAATCCAGGGTCCAAAAAAACTGATGTGATTTTCTTTTTGTTGTTTTTACTGTGACACTTTTACCTTTAGTGACTCAGAAGAATTTAAACAACTTATCTACTAGATCTTGGCAAAATCATTTGAGAGTGTTATTTTTGAAAATTTCTATGATCAGAATTGGTTCTTATCTTGCATGTGATTTTGTTGGCAAAGTTCTGGTGTGTATGTGTGTGTTGTATTGGTATGGGGCTTGAACTTGGGCATGGGGGCTGTTCGCTAGCTTTTTGTTCTTGAAGGCTGGCATTGTACCACAGCACTACTTCTGGCTTTTTGGTGATTAATTGAAGATAAGAGCTTCATGGATGTTCCTGCTGTGGCTGACTTTGAACCATGATCCTCATGTTTTGACCTTCCTAGTTGCTAGGATTACAGGAATGAACCACTGGTGCCTGGCAAAAGCATTCTGTCTTCTGAAAACACCTTTTCTGCCCCCATTGAGGAATGTGCCTCACTTCCTGGTTTTTGGCACTTGAGTAGGGAAAACACGCAGCATTGGGTATGTGATTAGATGCTTTCATACTTTTGATTTATATACAGCCTCTAATCTGCTCATACAGCATGTGCATACCCATGTACATTTGTATGGCTGAGTACTGTTTGTATGTTTGTTTGCATTGGACACTTTCTGTATTTGGCTGACCCCAAGCATTATGAATACTAGTATGCATCTAACTTGATTGCTGAGAATATTACATTGAGCCCCATTACCTAGGTCTTTTGGACTATCAAGCATGCAGTTAAGAGGCATTCATACAAAGGTTTTTTTTTTTTTTTTTAAGCTCTTTGCAAATAAGGTGCTTCCACAGGAAGGCCTAAAACAGTTTCCTAAGTTTCAATGTTGACAGATGGTGCCTCCTTTGCAATATAAGTAGCAATATCCTCGTGAGACTATTGATTTTGCTTGTGAAATATAAATCCCTAAACAGTGACGGATGGCTTGGTGAGAAATACTTCTTAAATAATTCAATAATTTCATTAAGTGATTTGGTCCTAAGTGAAATACAGGCAGCAAGAGACCTGATTTTGGATTACTTTGAAGTCTTACATTATAGGAACAAGATCATGCTCTCCTTTTTTTGTTTGCTTCAAGATAAAGTGAAATATTTCAGCATATGAACTTATTTTATCCCTTTTATATTAATTGATTATTAAATTCTCTTAAGTAGTTGTATAAAGGGATTTCAATTCAACATCTCAGTTTATGAGTACAATCCATTCAAGAGATTAGATTCTATAGTAGTTAATGTAAGCTCTACTCCAGTGCAAGGCAATGGCTCTTGGTTCATTTACTTACTTAGTAGACTTGAGCACTGATTTAGTTTGCATACTTCTATTTAAATTTCCTTTATTCCTATCAGTTTCTTCACCCTAATGGAGAATAGACTGCTTATATGGAACAGAATCCAAGATGATTCTAACACAGAACTTTATTACAGCTAAATAATATCTTCTGATGTGCCAGAAACAAGAAGAAACAAAAAAATCTAAGTAACAAACACCTTAAAATGAAATCACAGAACTTCTGGAAACACAACTAGAATTAGCCAACATGTATCCAAAGTGTTGTATATTTTATTATCTGTGGTAGACAAAGTCCTACAGAACTAAGTTGATTTATTTTACCTTCACTTATTTCATAAAAGATTTAAAAGTATCATCAAACTCATATGTTATATTTTGTTTTCTCAAAGGTGGTATGAACTTAATATTTTGTATATCTAATTTGTGATCTTAATTAGGCCTCCTAGATTTTTAGAGATGTTACAGAAATACAATTAAGAATCATACAGTAAACAACACATGTACAATTTATTTATTTATTTATGGCATGGATCAGAAAATAATTTGATATACTAATGGATCCTAATGGGCAAGTAGCTATTAATTAAATAAACAACCCATTAGGCTGAAAAATGAAGTGTCAGTACAAGGACAGTATATTAACAGTATCAAAGAATAGCAATTAATATCTAGACTTTAGTTGTGGCATAGATAATTTGTATTTGGTTTTGTAGATATTTGTGTCAGGAATGCCAAATTAATTAAATTAAACCAGCAAATATTTAATAAATCTCTACATCATGAACAGTGTAGTGCTGAGCATTTAGAATGAAACAAAAATAGACATGATCTAGATTCTCAGAGAAAACGTACTACAGTTGGAAGGGGTAGGACACAAAAACTAAAATATATTGACTGTACACATCACCATATTAGGAATAATTTCATTCTTTACCACTTTTATCATTAACTATTATTTTATTTTACATTTGTTGAGGGCACTTAGGAAGTACAAAATTAATACTGGAGTAGGGTATATCAAGAAGGTGCATGAGTAAAAGGAATAAGTGAGAAAAAGGAAAAGAAAGTTCAGGGATAGGATATTTTATGGCAGGTCTTGTGGAGGAGAAGTGGAACCCTAAGTACTGATAAAATGTGACTAAACCAAGAAGAAGGAGGTGATGGCTAAGGTGGGAATCATGGGCAGAGCCAGCTTCATCATGGGGCACTGGCAGTAAGGCTGCAGATAAAGTTTATGTACTCAGGACCAGATTGTGTGGGTATTGTGGAATTTGGACTTGTGTCCTGAGGAGAGTGATAGAGCCAAAATGGTCAGATTAAGAGAACCAAGGAAGTTTGGAGTGGAGGTTTGAAGTAGAAAAACTAGCCAGAGACATATAGGAGGGAATAAGATCTAAGCAAACCTATCTAGACCATATTATAGACTACTCTGTGTGTGTGTGTGTGTGTGTGTGTGTGTGTGTGTGTGTGTGTGTATGCACAGGCATGGGGACATAATGCTGGTATTTGAACTCAGGGCCTTGTGCTTACTAGGCACACACCTTGCCAGTCAAGCCACACTTGTTTTTGAGATGCAAGTCCCCCTAACTTTCTTCCTGGGCTGGTCTCAAACTGTGATCTCCACCTCCTGAGTAGAGAGGATTACAGAAGTGTCTACCACACCCTGCTCTCACAGACTTAAGGCAGAGGACAGTACCATGCTTTTATTTTGTTGGTGTGCTTGATTTTTTTTTTCTGTATGTTCCAGTCCATGATGCACAATAAAATGTAATAATTTTTGGTAGAGCTATTAATTTATGAGAGTACCTAAAGACAGGTGTTGGCCTTTGCCATAGGTAACTGTTTTTGGCCTATTAGAATAGGAGTGTCTAATGAATAAAACAACTTAGAGAAACCCTAAAGAGATTGAAGCAGAGGTCACTTAGTAGTGAGGTGATAAATTCTGCAGCTGATAACAAGGCTTATCCTGTCCCAAGCAATCATCATTGAATTACTTGGTAATAACAACTGGAGGTGAACAGCTTGCATTCCAAACACAATGCAAATGCAAATGGCTAGCCTCCTGGAGATGTAGTCAAATAAAACTTAGGTTTTAATTAAACTGTGACCAAGTTAATTGGAAGTTACTGTATTGTATAATAGATAACTATCAACTAGAATGCCATTTGTTTTGCTGCAGGGTCCTCATTTCTTCATCTTCTTTTTTGTAAAGGTAAGAAAAAATCTGCTTAGCCTTTTAGTTAGTCATGGGGAAAAAGGAAAAAAGATTAATTTAGCAGAATGTATGAAATATTAATTTAAGCAAAATTATCAAAGCCTGATCTTTTTTAAAGCCAACTATGCTTTAAGTTCTCAAGATAAGTCTTACTGTGGCACATCTATTTCTATTTTTTATCGTGAACTTTTTATAAAACATGGTAATAATAGCAACTAATAATGCTAACAATAAGGATAGCTGTCATTTCTGTCTGTATTCTTGGGATCATTTTGTGCTGAGCGTTCACAACTGAGTCATAACTGTCTCTGTTAAAGGATTGTTCCTAGGTTTTATTTATCTTGTTCAGCAAATAAAGAAGCCTTTTAATTCAATTGGCTTCTTGGCTGATTTGTCTCATGGTGTGATTAATCAATAGAAACTAGGGGCCCAATTCACATTTTAACTTAAATCAATAAAAATGTTTAGTGTGGTTGTGGTTGTTTAGGACATAAAAATGGGGTGACCGACTGAAAGATCATTTCTTCTTGTTTGTTTTTGTCCCTTACCTTTATTTTCTCCAGAAGGCTTTCTGTTTTCTGATTCTCCTAGAGATGGAAGTCAAATGGGTAAAAAGGGCCAGGTAGCAATTTCTCTTCAGTACACAGTGTCTATTAATTTTCTCACATCTCATCAACAACTGATATATCCCTGAAGGCGATCTAAGTGTTGGTAAATGATCAACAATCTTTTCCATTCATACCAAATACTGTCCAAAGCTCATCTGTGACTAATATTGAATAGAAATTTAATTGAAATTGAAAGCTGGAAGCAAATTTGGGGGCTACACCCCAAAGCTATACACCCCAAGCTCTTCTTAACCTTCTATGTGACATTAGACAGGCCATATGACTTGTCTCCTTCAAGGTGTCCGGCCAGAACACCTCTGCCTCAGCCATTCGGGCATCCATTTCAATGTTAATATCCCTCATGGCCAAGAGAAAAGTAATTTGGTTTATGCTTAATCTGGTTCCTCCTTGTCTGTGTGGAAAGCCCTTAATGACCCAGACGTCTTCTCTCAGCGGGGATAAGGATAGCTGTCAAAATGCCATGATGGATTATGGGCTAGATGACCTTCTGTGACTTTCTTCAAAGCTAGGAGGGGAGAAGAAGGTGGCGAAGCAGCAGGGGAAAACCCCTAGGTCCCAAGCTTGCCATCTCAGCAGCAGGATGAAGGCTCTAGGAGGAAGAGCTGCTTCAGTCCCAGGCCATCTCTCCTGCTGCCCTCCTCTCATGACAGCCACCCCCTCCACTCCCCCCACCCACGCCCCCCACACACACGGGGAAGCCTTAGCCAACACCAGGGAAATGGGAGTGACTGGCCTTCACCTTGAAAGCCATACAGAAGAAATGATTAGAAAGGAAGAAAAGTATCTCCTCTGCTCTAGAGTTGCTACTTACAGGACTCAGGCAAACTTAATTAAAGGGGAAACTTGCACATTTTCTAACACTACTTCTCATTTATTATGCTGATTAGAGTACATCTAGAGTTAAATGCTTGCCTGCATTTTTCTTATTTGATATTGCGTTTGCAACCCTGCCCCAGGTGCTAAGAAAAAAGACCTCCCTGACCCCCAAAGAAGAGTTTAGTGAATTTTGAGAGGCTTAGTAGGAGGCTGGGATAATCAGGTCAAGGGGTTGCTCCCTTAAAAACTGCTCAGGTAAACAAACAAACAAACAAACAAACAAACCCCAGCCTATCTCTTCAAGTCATCTTCCAAACAAAGACTCCTCTTAGTTTACCCACAAAGTAAACATAGAATTACAGACAGGGAGAAGCTTGCAGGCAGCACTGTGCCCAAAGCCCAGTTTGGATTTGCAGTACATTTATTTACAAGAAATAGCACACCAAATCATGAAGCAGCCTAGTTTAAATAACAAAGCTATACAATCACTATGTTTGGACTACATTACATTGGTGTTTCTATCTGTGTGAGGTAACTAACTGTAATGGAATGCATGTCCTTTCCTCTCATCTAAGTTGACAATCATATCACACCATTCCTCTTAGTCCCTAGCACCTGGGCCTAGGAATGAGTTAGTAACTAGATAAATGACACTAGAATGAAAGAATCAACATAGAAACTGTCTATTGGTACTAAGGGTTACCTAGAAACACTAGTTGATCCTCTTCTGTCAGTTTAACTTTATTGACTTCCTGGAGGAGAAAAAATGCCAATATAGGTTTTACTAAAGACTATTTCTGATGAAGCCCATAATGATTTTTGGGCAGAGAAAAGCAGGGAGGAAGGTACAATAGGAAATGTAGGAGAAAACACCATGAACCTTAACTGGGTTGTTTGGGGCTTTTATTTGGGTTGGTTTTTGCTAGGTAGTTGCTAAGCCAGATTTGGAATAGGTTGCTGGGAAGGTATGTGGAAAACATTTATATCACTGGTCCATAAGGCAGGAGGCTGGAGACGTGAGGCACAAATTGAAATCCAGAGGAAAATGCTAATGCAAGTCATGTGTCCTTGAACATATTCTATAGCTCTTCATTTCTTTGGCCAGCTTAGATGTGTGGCAGCTTTTTCTCTGGACCAATATGTCATTTATTTTGGTTCTACTAAGTCACATAGCACTGGAATGTGATTGGTATTCTTACCAACTGAGAACCATCTGCTCTTTTCTAGACAACAGCTATTCTGTTCTGGCTCTCTCCACCTCCTGCTTCTTTTAGTTTTCTCATATAATTTTCAATCGTATGCCTCTATCTCTGTGAATAAGGGGCAAGTTATGTCTGGGAAATTATCTCTATGGATGCATTTTCCCCCCTTAGGCACTAGAATTATAACTTGTTGTTTGTGTCCATTTGTTTATGTATAATGTTGGCAAAGGGAAAGAGTAGTCTTCCAGAAAAGCTCCTCTATTTTACAGATCATGAATTGCTACTTAATTGGTGGCCATTTAATGCCACCATATTTCCTCTATGTCTCAAAAATCAGGTAGGAAAGCCAGCAAGTTTTCAAGTGAAGAATGCTAGAGCCACTTTCTTTGAATGTAGCTGATAGACTCATCAGCAGTGTTCTGGCCATGTTCATTTGGGACTTTTTTGGATAAAATTAATTTCTGGAGTGCTGGCCTTTCCCTAGAGCTTGTGGCATTTATACTCATGTTCAAATTTCATTTATTGTTTATATTCCCACATGGCTTGCAGAGATGGGGAGTGCTGATCTTTCTTTTTTTTTTTTTTTTCTTTCTGAGGGCCATTTAGGTATTTATGACATCATCCACAGCCTATACAAAATTATCAATGCAGGCAGATGGCCTCAGGCAGCCAATGAGAAGGGTACATATCCTGTTAAATTCCAAATGATTCCACAGGTCTTTTGTGGCCCACAGTCCAGAGACTCTTTACCTCTGGAAAGAAAACTCTGCCAGACTGAATGTAAGTGGATATGGGTTCAAGACCACAGGAAATGATATATTCTCTGAGCTTCACATTTCTCATCTGTAGGTTGCAATTAATGACACCCACCCACAGACGTATTAGGAAGATTTACTGAAACAGCACACTTTAAAATGAGCTGCTGTTCAATAAATGTTGGCTGAATTTTAATCTGCTATTCGTAAAGTGAAATCCTGCAATGAGATAATGAATCTAGATTGTTGTCATTCTTGCATCAATTATTTGGACCCTTTGCATAAGAAAATGGCTCAGGGATTCAATTATCTACATAATTGCTCAATTCTGTGCTGTATCTTATAACCAAGCTTAAAATTTAAGAGGCAATCATATTCTTTCTGTAGGTAATTACTTGTGGGGAACAAAGGGTTAAGGAATTGCCTGGTTTCACTTTGTTCAAAGATTTATATAAGTATCAGTATTAGAAGAGACAGAATCTAATGTAACATGTCAGACTCATATCAAACTAAACAGCATTATTATAAAAAAAATCCCTGGGTTTATTAAGACGTTATGATGTTAGCAAGATTTTCATCACTCCTCTCTCTCTATTGACAGTGACCAAAGCATAAAACCATTGTTAAAACCACCTATTAATCAATTTGCTCTTCTGCTTTTCAGTAATTGAGTTTCCCAGATGAAACAGTATATCAACCTTAACCTTTTTCGATTCAATTAAAGCTCTCACTTTACCAGCCAGGACCATTCATGCCATTTTATATTAAAACTATTCATACTTACACTGTTAATTGTTAACATAATTAAAATTGTTTTTGGCTGGGCCTCTTTTAGTTTTCAGGCTTTAAAAAAGACCCTGTATCTTCATAATTCCTGGAATCTTCAAAGGCCCTTTTTAATTGTGTTTTTATTTTTGTTTCTTTTTGGCATTTGATGGGCACCTATAAAAGAAGAACCACTCCCTGTGCATCTAGACCTACATAATTTTTTAATTGAGCATTTTCAGTTTGATGTATGGATTTGCTATTAAGTTAGCAATGCCATAAAAGTGAATTATAAAAGTATCTCCACCTTTTCTCACTCATTATCTATAATACATTATCAGCTTCCCAGTCTTCAAACAAGATCCCTTTTGGCACAATTTCATCACTCCATCAATTTTAGGTACCACAATCCATTGAAATAAAATTCATTTGGTTGAAATCAATAGAATACCATATCATTGCTGTCAAGTTTTCTTTCTAAAGTAACATCTTTGATATAATTCCAAGTGGTATATTTTCTTTTTTAATTTTTATATTTCTAAATTTAAATTTTATTGTAATGCACAGAGGACTTACAGTTACATAGGTAAGGTAATGAGTACATTTCTTTGTGAACAGTGCTACCCCTCCCTCATTTTCTTCGATTCCTCCCAGCCCCCTTCCCCCCCAAGTTGTAAGATTCATTTTCAACATAGTTCTAGTGAGTATCACTGTTGAAATGGTTCACCCTTTGTCTCACCCTTTCTGTGATTCCCCTTCACTTCCCCAGATCAGATAAACATACACAGACAAAGGGAACAGAAATAAAAAGCAATGGCAATAGGAAATAAACTAAAGAAAAACAGAAAAAAAGAAATAACTGAAAACAGTACAATAAAACAACTTCTTGTTTCTATTTCTTGGAGTTTATTTCAATAAGCCTCATTATATATGGTCATTTGCACATTGCTATTGATCCATTATGATCCTTTCCTAAGAATATCCTCCTTGGTTCTCACTGTCATGTCCAAGTGTAATTGTCTTTTACTATCCATTGGATTAATTTGTAGATTTATAGTTATTACAAATGAGGGAACCAAGGCAACCTATATTTCTTTGGGCTTGGCTTGCTTCGCTTAATATAATTTTTTCCAGGTCTTTCCATTTCCTTTATGAAAGGGCAAAGTCATTCTTTCTGATGAAGGCATAGAATTCCATTGTGTATATATACTACATTTTCTTGATCCATTCATCTACTGAGGGGCATCTGGGTTTGATATCTTAGCTATGGTAAATAATGCTGCAATGAACATAGTTGTGCTGGTAGCTTTAATACGTCCTTGTTTGTGGTCCTTTGGGTAAATGACCAGGTGTGGGATTGCTGGGTCATAGGATAGTTCTATGTTTAGTCTTTTGAAGAACCTCCATACTGCTTTTCAGAGTGACTGAACAAGTTTACACTCTGACCAGCGGTGTAGTAGCATTCCCTTTTGGTCACATCCACCAGCATCTCTTATTAGTTTTCCTGATAATGGCCATTCTAACTGGGATGAGGTAGATTCTCAATGTTGTCTTGATTTCTATTTCTTTTATGACCAGAGATATTGAACATCTCTTCCTGTGTCTAATGGCCATTCTTTTTCAGAGAAGGCTCTCTTTGAGTCTTTATCTCACTTATAGATTGGATTATTTTTTTCTTTGAGAATTTGTTTTGGGGGATTTAATTTTTGAGCTCTAAGTATATTTTAGATACAAGGCTTTTGTCTGATGCTAGTAACGATTTTCTCCCAATCTGTTGGCTTTCTACTTGCCCTCATAGCTATAAACTTTTCCGTGTAGAAACTCTTAAGTTTAGTGAAGTCCCATTTCTCTAGTCTTTCTTTGATTTGTTGTCATTCTCGACTTTTACATAGAAGTGTTGACCTGTACCAAGGAACCCTAATGTTTCCCCTGTCCCTTCCTGTAATATTTGCAGGGTATCTGCTATTACATTTAAGTCTTTGATCCATTTGGAATTGATTCTTTTGCAGGGTGATATATAAGGATCTAACTTCAGTGTTCTACACGGTATAGACAATTCTGTCAGCACCATTTGTTGAAGAGGCTTTCTTTCAACCCATGTTTTTGGCTCCCTAGCCAAATATTAGGTGGCTATAGGTCTGTGGGATCATTTCTGGGTCTTCCATTCTATTCCATTGGTCCAAAGGCCCGTTCAGGTACCAGTATCAAGCTGTTTTCATAGCTACAGCTTTATAATAGAATTCGAAGTTTGATATTGATATTCCTCCAGCACTGTTCTTCCTGCTATGGATTGTTTTGCTATGCATGGCCTATTATTCCATATGCAATTTTGGATTGTTTCGTCTATGTCATTGAAGAATGTTTTTGGGATTTTGATGTGCATTGAGTTGAATTTGTAGATAGCTTGGGCTGTATTGCTATTTTCACGATGTTAATCCTCCCAATTGAAGAGCATGGGAGGTTTTTCCACTTACTTAAATCTGCTTTAATTTCCTTTTTCAGGTTTTTAAAGTTTTTATCATAGAGGTGCTTCATCTCTTCGGTTAATTCCAGGTATTTTTTTTTTTTGAGGCTATTACAAAAGGAGTTGCTTTCCTGATTTCAGCCTTGCTCTGTTGGCATACAGAAAGCTGTTAAGTTTTGTAGGTTAAATTTATTCCCTACAACTTTGCCAAAGTTGTTGAATCAGCTCAAGTGAATTGGGAGAAGAATCTATGGGGTTTCTTAAATCCAGGATCATGTCATCTGCAAAGAAAAAGAGTTTCTCCTTTCCCTACTTGAATCCCCTTTATGTTTGTCTCTTGCCTTATTGTTCTAGGTAGGAATTCCAATTCTATACTGAAGAGTGGAGAGAGTGGACATCCTTGTTTCGTTCCTTATTTTAGAGGAAATGGTTTCAACTTTTCACCATTAACTATAATGCTGACTGAAAGTTTGTCACTTACAGCCTTCATTATATTGAGGAATTTTCCATGGGTTCCTAACTTCTCTAGTGCTTTTACCATAAAGAAGTGTTAGATATTGTCAAATGATTTTTCTGCATCATTGAGTTGATCATGTGGTTCTTGCTCCTATTGATGTGATGAATTACATTAATTGACTTGCTTTAAACTAGCTTTGCATCCCTGAAATGAATCCCTGAAATGAATTTGATCATAGTGTATGATTTTTTGATTAGTTGTTGAAGTTGTTTGGCCAGAATTTTATTGTGAAGTTTTACATCAATGTTTGTCAAAGAAATGGGTCTGTAATTCGCTTTCTTTGATGAATCCCTGTCTGGTTTTTGAGATAAGGGTTATACTGCTTCATAGAATGAGTTTGGTAATTATCTTTTGCTATCAATTTCATTGAAGAGCTTGAGGAGCATTGGATTGAGTTATCCTTTGAAGGCCTTATAGAATTCAGCTGTGAGTCCATCTGGTCCTGAGATTTTCTTGGATGGGAGGTCTTTTATTGCCATTTCTATTTCAATACTTGTTATGAGTCTATTTAGTTTGTTTAAATATTGATTTAGTTTGGAGATATCAATATTTACTAGAAATTCTTCCATATTATCCAATTTATTAGCATAAAGGTTTGAAAGCATTCCTTTATTATGTTCTAAATCTTGCTTATTTCTGTCATGATATTCCTGTTCTTGTCCCTAATTTTATTTATTTGGGTATATTCTCTTCTTTTTGGGGTCAGATTTGCTAAGGGTCTTGTCCGTGTTGTTGATTTTTTTTTTTTCAAAGGGCCAACTTTTTGCTTTGTTCATTCTTTCTATGTTTTTATTTTTTTGGACTCTAATTCATTTAAGTTTAATTGTTTGTTTCCATCTACTGGTTTAGAGTTTGGCTTGTTCCTAGTTTTGGAGGAGCTTAAGGTGCATCATTAAATTGTTTGTTTGAAATTTCTCTCTTTTTTTTTTATGTAGGCATGCTTAGCTATAAATTTTCCACTGAGTACTGCCTTTGCTTTATCCCAGAGGAGATGGTATTTTGTGTGTTCATTTTTGTTATATATCATAAACGTTTGAATTTCCTTTCTGATCTCTCCAAAGACCCACTGGTGATTCAACAGTGTGTTGTTTAGTCTCCATGAGTTATGGAATTTTCTATGATGCTTTTTGGTGTTGAGCTCTAATTTTACTCTGTTGGGATCTGACAGAATGAGGGGAATAATTTCAATATTTCTCAATTTGCAGAGATTTTCCTTGTGGCCTAAAATGTGTTTATTTTGGAGAAAGTTCCATGTGCTGATGAGAAAAATATGTATTCTGATGCTACTGGGTGAAATATTCTGTATTTACAGAAGTCTAGATGGTTTATGTAATTATTTAGTTCTGAAGTTTCTCTGTTGAGTTTTTGCTGAGGGTTAAAGTCACCAACAATCAATATTTTTGGATCTATGTGTGTTTTTAGTATAAGTAGTATGTGTTTGATGAAGTTGGGTACTCCAACATTTGGTGTATAGATATTTTGAATCGTTATATCCTGTAGGAGAGATCACTTTATTGGTATGTAATGTCCTATATTGTCTCTTCTTACTAATTTTGATTTGAAGTCTATTTTATCTGATATTAATATTGCAACTCTAGCCTGTTTATGGGGGATGCTTGTTTGATATATTTTATTCTGGCCTTTCGCTTTCAGAATATGTTTGCTTTGGTGGGCAAGATAAGTCTCTTGAAGACGGATGGATGGGTCTTGCTTTTTGAACCAACTAGTCAATCTATGTTGTTTAATTGGAGAGTAAAGTCCATTAATACTGAGAGTCCATTAATACTGAGAGTTAGGACTGAGAAGTATTTGGTAGTTCCTTCCACGTTATACACCTTCTTAGGGGCCGTGCCTCATCATTTCTTACTATATTTATATGGTTCTCTGGTAACAAGCCATTTCTATGTCGATATCATGGTTTGTTTGTTGTTTTTTTCCTATGTGTAGGATGTCTTTAAGTATCTTTTGTAATGCTGGTTTGGTGGAGATAAATGGTTTCAATTTTCCCTTGTTGTAGGTTTTTAGTTGTCCCTTCATTATGAAGGAGAGCTTAGCTGGGTACACTATTCTTGGTTGGTAGTTGTTTGCCTTTAAGATGTGGTATAACTCATTTCAGGTTCCCCTTGCTTTCATAGTCTTAGCTGAGACATCTGTATTCTAATTATTGTTCCTTCATAGGTAATCTTTCTCCCTGACAGCTTTAAAGAACTTTCCCTTGGTCTCTATTGATCCTGTGCAGCTTACAATGTGGTGGTGGGATGTCCTGTTCTGTTCTCTTATGTTCTGCTTGGAGTTCTAAAAGCTTCTTGTGTCTGAATGGATCTATTGTTTTGGATGTTCAGGGAGCTCTCTGCTAGAATTCTGTTAAATATAGTTCCTATCCCTTTAGCTTCACTCTTTTGCCCTTCTTCAAGACCCATTTGCCTTAAATTGGGTCTTCTGATTGAGTCTTGAAGCTGTATAAAGTCCTTACAACAGCTTGTTTCTTGCATTTGTTCTGAATAATTATCTGTTCTTCCTTTATAATATCTACACTATCTTCACTTCCAGAGACTCCCTTCTGCATCATCTAACATGCTGTCAAGACTTTCTAATTTCTGATGGCTTCAATATCTTTATTGAACCTTTGTTTTAGATCTATGAACTTTACTTCCTCATTTGATTTTCAGTGTCTTCTCTCAGATCCTTTAGCTGAGTGACTAAATTTTTTTGACTCCCTTTCCTTCTGTTGGAATTCATTCAGGTTTTGTTTGTGGATTCTATGAGTTCTTCTAATAATCTTTGGTGTGCCTCATCATGCTCATGCATAGCCTTGTACAGGCTTTCTGTCTTTTCATTCAAAATATTTGCTAGCAGTGTTTTTAAAGCATTTTGAGGACTATCCTCTAGGTCTTCCATTGACTTCTCTATTTCTTGTTTATTTTGAGTGGGAGTTGAGGTTCCCTGATTTGCTATTTTTCTGTCCATTTGGAAACAAAAGCAAATCCAATACCAAAGCAGGGAAATTTTTGAATAAAAAACCAGCCCAGAGCCTTGTAATTGCATGGACTTTAGAAATTCAAAATCATAGATAGACATTCCTCTATCTAACTCTTCTTTCCTTTGTTTGGAGAGGAGTGTTGTGGTTCACAAAAGGAGATTATATATAGCCAGTAAGCAAATCTGTTGTAAGTGATGAAACAAAAAAGACATAACAAGATGAGCCGATTAGACACAGTCACAATGGAAACAACAGGCTAACTCATGGGCAAACAATTAGGGATCAACTGACTAAAGAAGAAAGAGGAGAGAAGGCAAGAAATGAAGGAAACAGGTTAAAGTGAAATTAAAAGAAATTAAGAGATATATTGAAAAATAGAGGGAGGAGAAAATAAGAATAGAGGCATAAAGGAAGGGAAAGAGCAGAAGAAAGAGAACTAAGACCTAAACTTATTTAAAAATTAAAATTAAAATCAATTACATAGGAAATTGGGCCATCAGGTAAGGTTGAAGGAAACACAAAGGTATGGAATCCAGAGCTAGTCATATGGGGAGCATTGGCCAGCTTAGGCACAAGGGAGTGAGGGGTGGGAGTATCTACTGGGATCTGACAGGAGCAAGTGACCTTGTAGCAGAAAGCCAGAGAATAAATATCCTGAATTGATTCTCCTTGAGCCCTCATAACTCCTGTTTCCCAATAACTATGGAGTGCCTTTTTAGGCATTTTATGCAGATCAGATTTCTATGGCATACTGCAGAGCAGAGACTGGTCAAACATGACTGTGAAGGCATCAAAGGACAAAGTACTATGTGAATGGGTCTCAAACACTATGATTTTATGTGTTTTCACTGAACAAACAGAATTCTATTAGACGAGAGTCTCTTCAGTGGCTCCTCAAAGCACAAAGTTAAATAAGCAAGTGAAATAAGTAGGGTGAGGTGAGCTAGATGCCTAGAGTGTACTTGCCTGAACTTGAGCGTAAAATCATCCTCAAATTTGTCATGAGATTCTTCACTTCTCTTAGTCTCAGTCCTGTAAATAGAGTTACATTCTTGTCTTCAAACATTTTTTCTGTTTACTAAGATGAAAAAGAATTATAACACAAAGTGTTCGAATTATGCCAGACACCAGTGGTCATGCCTGTAATTCTAACTACTTAGGAGACTGAGATCAGGATTGCAGTTCAAGGGTAGCCTGGGCATAATACAGTCAAGAATCTTTCTCAACTAATAGCTTGACACAGTGGCATACTTGGCATACCAGCTACATGAGAAGCTGAGTTTAGGAGGATTGTGGTGTAGGATGGCCTGGGCAGAAAAGTCTGTAAGATTATCTTAACAGAAGAAACTGGGTATAGTAGCATGTGTCTCTCATCCTAGTTATAGAAAGAAGTGTAAAATAGGCAAATCTCAGTTTAGGTATGGCTAGTCAAAAGAAAAATTCTATTTCCAAAATAATCAGTGTATCAAGTTGGAGGCTTGGTTCAAGTATCTTGGTCTACCTGCTTAGCAAGCACAAGGCTCTGAAATCAAACCTCTGAAAAAACACTTCCAAAACAAAACCTAAAAGGTATCCAATTACAAGCACCATGACTAAACTTAGTCAGAGCTGGGAATGTGGCTTAGTGGTAGAGTGCTTGCCTAGCATGAAGCCCTGGGTTTGATTCCTCAGCACCACATAAACAGGAAATGTTGGAAGTGGTGCTGTGGCTCAAGTGGTAGAGTGCTAGCCTTGAGCAAAAAGAGGCCAGGGACAATGCTAAGGCCCTGAGTCCAAGCCCCAGGACTGGCAAAAAAATAAAAAAAGAAAGAAAGAAAGAAAAAATAAAGAAAAGAAACTTTATGAAAGCTCAGATGCTTGAACATTCAATCCCAGTTACAAAGTCTAATATGATGCTTCAACTCCTCTGCTGAAGGACATGTAAAATTTTGAGAAAGTTGTTTGTTGAACAAATATTTACTGAGCTTCTGTGGGCTAGATATCAGAGTGAGCAGAGCCTAGGACAGAGGAGATCTCTGCCCTCATGGAGCTTATGTTCTGTGGGAGCACAGATGATAAAAAGGAAAACAAGGCAATATCCAATGTCAAGTAGAAAAAGGAACTAGATGTTCAGAGATAATTCTCTATGAGTATCCCACATTTTTTCATGTCTTATGATATTAAGTGATACTACTTTTCTGTCCTGAGCATTTTTTGCAAGGATATTTGTAAATAACCTTGAGAGACAGAGAATTTCCCCCTGGAGGAAAGGACAGGAAGGTTTACTTTCTCTCCAAACACATTTGCATTATTTTCAGCTAGGGTAACTTTATCTCTACATCCCAATGATGGGATTTGTGCTTCTCTGTGTTGCTCCTGTACAACTTAAGGGGAAAAGGAAAGCATCACAAGTAGAAAGCTGTGCTGTTCTGCAGTGCTTGCTTGTGTCCTCCGCCCATGTCCATGGAACTATGGCAGATTCTGTTATTGGTTTTGCTATTTTACAGTTAGGGTGGGTATAAGATGCAGATATAAATCTAGCTTTCTGTAACCAAAAGGGTGAATATCACAGGGCCAGGAACAGCAATATGGAAGTTCACCCTAGAATCCAGCAGTAATGCTCTTAGCTATGGTTTGAATGGGTAGTAGAAAGAGTCTCAACTGACCTGCATATTACTATATGATCAGGGGCCAAGGCAAATGAGGCAGAAATAGGAGAGGCCACCAGAACTGTGCTTTGGCTTCTCCTTGTTTGCCTTTGGGTGAGAAGAAGGTCAAATGTTAGAATGACAAAGTGAGAATAATTCTTGTGCATAGAACCAATAGCCATATGGCTGCAGCTAGAGGCAGATTCCCAGGTTGCCAAAATAAATAGCATCATTGATGAATATCTAGAACTTAAGCAGATTAAAAGCTTTGGAAGTTCATTCGGTCACAGGTGACAGCTGAAACAGAGAGTAAATAGAGGTCAGAGCCATTTTCTGCCTCTGCAGGCCTCTGGCCTCTCTGCCTCCCTCAACCTTATCTCAGATGCTGGGCTAAGACTTGTCTGTTTGCAAGAGTGCTTGCAGGCCACACACTCTCTCCTTAGGTTGGGAAACAATGGGAGAGGAAAGAGCCTCAAAATGTTAGGTTCTATTGGCATAGGCTACAACCTGTGAAGTTGGGCTTGAGCTGGATATAAATTGGAGAAGGCAATTTAAGGTGACCTGTGGATTGGACCCTTTGGGCAGATTTAATGGAACTGCTGTTGTTTCTGCAGATAAAATTTCTTTTCTTTTCCTTTTGTTTTTAGATCCTAGATCAGAAGTCAAACTTGATACTGGACTGTTTTTATCACAGGCTAGCACTCTACCAACTGAGCCAAGCTTCCAACACTTGCATATACAGTTATAGTATGAATTGCTGTTTTTATATTTCTGTACTTTCTTGTCTCATAGTAGTAGAAGGGATTCTATTCATTAGAAATAACTTTCTGCACAGAAGTGTTACTGGGATAAAATTCTCTGACATTTGCCACTGGTAAGCATATTGGGTAGGGCGTTAATATCTCTACCTTTGGATACTCAAACTTTCCTCTATACAGATGATATCATTTTGGTTGGAAAGTCAGCATCCTAAGTCACAGTATCCTGATCATAAGATTATCACATTTACCAGCAGAAGTGGTTAATAACACTGACAAAAATTCAGAGACTTGCTGAGTAGAGTTTTTTGGACCATGGAAATATATTAAAATATGCAATCCCTTCATCAGCAAAGGAAAAGTTGTGTTTTTTTCTAGGAAACCACTGCCCAAAGTAAAAACAGATCCTTAAAGTATGCTTCAGGTATGTAGCTCACTGTGACATTTTCACGTGAGTTAATCTGTAAGTTAGCTCTGTAAGGAGGGGAGGGAGAGAAGGGCTAAGAGAAAAAAATACAAAAATTCCAGGATAAAACCTTTAGCTAGAATATAAGATTGTGCCTGATAATTTTACTAATTGGAACCTCTGGTAAAAAGATAAAGTCTTTACCTAAATATGCACCATGGGACTTTAGGAATCGTGCCTCCCTTACTTACCAGATATATTCCTTTTGAAAAGCAGGGATATGCAAGTAAAACCACATTGAGAATCTTTCTTAGTCCAATCAGAATGGCTATCATCAAGAAAACAAACAACAAATGCTGGTAAGGATGCAAATGAAGGGAGGTGTAACACATGTACACTGTTGATGGAATTGTAAATTACTGCAGCCATTATGGAAATCAGTATAGAGGTGCCTTGAGAAACTAAAAATTGATCCTTTAGTATTCCAGGGTATGTATCTGAATGAATCTCATCAGCCTTCACTAGAGAGACCTGTATACTCATGTTCATCACAGCACTATTCATAGTTATGAAATCAGCCTACGTGTCCATCAGCTAATGAATGGAGAAAGAAAATTTGGTTGTTACACATACATCTACAGTTAAGGGTTCAGCTAGAAAGAAAAACAAATTGGGCCCGGCCCTGGCTGTCATGCCTGTAATTCTAGGTACTCAGTAGGCTGAGATTTGGGGATTGTGGTTTCAAGCCAGCTCTACCAGGAAAGTCTGTGAAACTCTTGAGCAAAAAAAAAAACCCTCAAGGACAGTACCTATGGCCTGAGTTCAAGCGCCAGAACTGACACACACACACACACACACACACACACACACACACACACACACACACACTGCCCATTTGGTTGAAGATACTGCATGCTGAGTGCTCATAAACAAACTTAAAGCACTTAAAGAAACACAATTTTGATCTCAGAAGACATTAAGATCAACCTGAATTCACTCCCCATGGTTGCTAGGAATTTCCTTAAATATCCTCCCCATAGGTCATGGTGAAGTATTTGCAATTGCCAGTATATGGTGCTTTACATGGATTACTTACTGTTCAGGCCAAATGGGGTTATCAATACAGAATTCTAAGATTAAATCCTGGTTTACAGAAATTTTCAGTTGATAAGTCTAAGATGATAGGGGATATGTTGAGGTATATGCAGTAGGGTAGCCTCATCTTTTGTTTGGAGTTCTGGTGATAATAGCCTTAGTTAAATACTGTACAAGACTAGTTAAATAGATTTAATCAACTGTTCAGGTTATTCAACATGGTCAATGAAGCACTAAGCTCATGAGAAAATTTATCAGGAGCCCAAAATAGTGTCAAAATGAGGATTAGATGTTGTTGGGAAACAATTTTCTCAGGTTTCTGTATGTCTTTAGCAAAAGTACTTACAACATCTTTCTTCTGGACTATTTTTTGAAAAAGATATCTGCATAGCAAATAGGCTTGGCAAATGAAGTTGTAACTTCTGAATATTTGGCTTGATGATTGTCAAGTTTATGAAAGACAATATCTTCCTCTAGAGAAATGATTAGGCAGGTGTGCTCAGTATACAAGATGAAAGATTCAACTTCTCTAAGTTGTGAGTTTCTATGTACACAATATCTCATTGGTCATAACCTACTGTATTTGCAGTGTCTGTATGGGCCACATTGCTCACCTGTGGAACTTGGCTTGCAGGAAATGCTGAAATGAACATATATATATATATATATACATATATATGTATATATACATATATGTATATTATATACACACATAATACAAGATTATGGATAGTAATACTGCAGGTGGCCAAATAGCCTTACAAGACTTGAAAATGATGAATTTTCATTCAAATATAAGTTCTTTCTTAAACTTCCATTCTAGGATCTTTTATACATTTTTTCTGACACTTGACTTCATTTGCTTTAAATTATCTACTGTTCCATGCTTCTGATTTTCCATTGCCTCCTACACATCTGTTTGGATTGATATTCTGTTGTTGGTCACGCAAGCATGATTTCACTCTGAAAATGATTTTCTTTTGATGGATGCTCTGGTTGTTCAGGCAAGCATGGTCATGTGTTCTTAACATTCTCTTCAGCTGGCCTCAGCACTTCAACAATCATCCCTCAGGATCTTAGTCATTTACTCATGCTAGCTCAGGACTTCTTGGTAATTAAATGCCCCAAATGCTATATTCCTTAGGCTAACCCAAATCAGGCATTGGCAAACTGCAGCTAACAGATCAAATCTGATTCTATTTTGATTTTACATGTCCTGTGAACTAAGACTATTTTCACATTTTTTAGATGCTACAAAGGCAAATTAAAAAAACAAAGAAAAGGTAGGTGAGTAAAGATGGTATTTAGGCTGCAAAGTCTACAACATTTAATATTTGGCTCTTTGCTGAAAAAAAAAGATTTCCAAGCTTGATATAAAATTCTTAAAGAAAATTAAGTTTCTTTGTGACATCACATCATGAGAAACAGCAGACCATATGTCCTCCCAATTTAGAGTCTCTCTGGTTCACTTTGACTCTTAGGGCCAATTCTGTAGACTATACAAACCATACTTTGCATAAAATCTCCAAAGATAGGTAGTAATCTCCCGAAGTAGCTGAAACAGATTTTGTGAGAGATTGCGTATGACTGAAGACACACTAGACCAACAATGGTTGCAAAATACAAGTCTCAAAAATAACGAGTACTAGTGTTCTAAATTACATGAAAACTAAGCTTATTCACATTTGACCTCTCTGTAAAGAGAGCTGTATGGGAATAATGTCGAGAATTTGTTTATCTGGTCACACCCAAGAGAACTCAGAGGAGAATAGCTAGTATTAAATAACCCTTTCACTCATTCATGGTTTCCATTATTCACAGCTCTCATTATATAGCAGAAAGTAATAAGTCTTTTTTACTGGTCTTATACAGTATGGCATTTGCAATCAACTTGCACACAATACCAGATCTTTTTACAATCAAAGAAAATAATTTTGACCATACTCTGCTTCTAGAATGTACCCTCTCATTTAGCCCTTTTACTCCACTCTATCTCCTTTACCATCTTCTTTCTTTTTGAGGAGCTATGAATCAAATCCCAGGCTCTCCTATATACAGTTCTCTCATGTGTCTTGGCACAGCTAGAAATATCCATCTGTAATATTTCACTCGTAATTCTGTGTATTATAATGTTCTCTCTCTTTTAAAGTCCCACCTTTGCCAGGAAGTCTTCCCAGGCCTCAGTTGGAATTGATTCTACTAAGTCTCAGGGTCACATTGGTGCTGGGTCAATTTTTAGGCTTGTTTCTTGGCAAGTAGAATATATTTGGGTTACACAGTCAAATAGGCCACAGAACTTGGAGTTTGATTTCTGGTGACAGTTTTCTAATCCAAGCCCCGAGAAAGATAACCTTCCTTGAGGCTTACCTGGACAAGTGGAGTTCCTTCTTTTCTCTAAAAAGGCAATGCTTTCATGCTCTGAATTTCATTCCCAGTACCCAAGTAGACTTCTAGCCTCATGTGAAGTCAATGCTCAACTTTCAGGCTTTCTGAAGGACTTCTATCCCATTCCAGCTCTGCAGGCTGTTACTATGCACTGCTCTGGCTTTAATTTCTGTTTTTGTTTTTGTTTCCTGCATTTTAATCTGTGTGTGTGTGTGTGTGTGTGTGTGTGTGTGTGTGTGTTGTGTGTGTGTATGGTGTTCTTGTCTTAAAATTGTCTGATCAACTTATTCTGCCATGTTGCCTGATGGTCCCAGAACAGCATAAAGTTCTGCCTAATTGTGGAAGTTATCACAATTACTCATCAAACTTAATTTAAGTAAACAGAAAGATTATAAATATGTTCTCTATAAAATAGCTGTACTTCTCTAACATCTCCATCTCCAGAGTTTCCACACAAGTTTGTTTCTGAATTTTTACAATTGAAGAAACACCTCCTGGTGAGGATAGGCCAAGTGGTCAGATGCCTGGGAGAAATGGATCTGACACAAGAAAAGTTTAGACAAATAAAAATATAGTCAATTTTCAATTACCTGGACAGATGGCATTTTGCCAGAATGCACATAGCAGGAAATTTCTGAGGGAATAGTTGAGTGCATACCAAATGATGTTTACATTTCAATTATAATTTAGCATTCTAATCCCACACTTGGAGTCCTTTTCATAGAACTAAAATGATTATTATAACTAATTGAACAAAAATGATTCATATTGGGAATAGTTTGCATTTTAAAGGCTGATTGTGATTTATAGGTCAATGGTCTAACTTCATGTAATTTCAATCAAGGGCTCAATGGAGACAAAAAATAGGACAATTGTTAGAAATCATTTATATCAGGGCATTATTTAATTTCTACAAGTGGATTTACAAAAAGACAAGGCAATTCTATCCATTACTGGGCAATGCTCATCTGTTAATTATACACACACACACACACACACACACGCACATACAAAATAAAAATATATTCAGTCTTCCTTGAATTCATTCCTAGCAATGTGTATGACTGGGGAAACATTAAGTTAATTCTTTTTGGCAGATATGGGATATTTACTGCCAGTTTCAATGAGAACAGACATTGAAAATTGCTTCTTATCAGCAAGAAATTAAAGAGTAAAGCCGAAAACCAATGAAAAGTAAATAGATCCCTTGTTTTATTCTAATTCAAGGAGCCAAATATTTTATAGTCAGAGGAAAATCTAATTGTCAGTGGTAATGCTGTCTTTTTCTCCCAGGTGAGACCAGATTTTCCAAAGTGAAATCACCTCCGTGGAGTCATTTGGCTGGAAGCAGGGCAGTGGCTGGAATCCAGGCCTCTTCACCAGTTCCTGAGAAGCACAGATATTACTGGGATAACTGGAGCTCTCTGTAATGGGCTCTTTTGGAACTAATGACTACATCTTGGCATAACAAGCGCTGGTGGTGTACGTGTTGGTTTGTTACAGAAGGAAATAAAAATCATTGATACACACACACACACACACACACACACACACACACACACACACACTCCCTTCTAGCTCTTGATTCTAAACCACCTGAATGTTTCTAAGTATTCTGTAAGACAGGTAATTGCAACTCATTTCTCATATTGTTTTTTGCAAGGAGTGTGTGGCATTGAAGTATTATTTCCATGGGTTCATTAGGAACTGAGATGGGAAGTTACATATGACTAGGACAATGCAGAGACATAGTTAATTTTCTTAGGTAAACTTTGGGATATGATATGGAGCAATCAATGTCTGGGATCCTTGTGCTCTGATGCATTCATCATAGCATTTCTTTCTTTAATGGCAGACATGTAATCTCTGCAGTTGGCATCAGTTACTGTTTAGCTGCTGACATCCTCCTGTACTCTGCTGAGAGAGAAGTCTCAGGGCAGGGCACTTTCTGGTTGATTGACTAATTTATCCCAGGACAGAGCTGCCCAGTTTTGAGGAGTTGTTCAAATCTTTAGTCTACAGTTGAACAAATAAACAAGAGTAGGTTTAATGTTAGGCTTAAATTGCATAGAATACCTCAGATGATTTTTACAGTTCTAATATTGATCGAGGAGTATTCTTAAAACATTACTATGGCAACAATCTCTATTCAGTGGAGGAAACAATGCTTTATCTATACAAAGGAAAAAGTGAGAAAAGAATATTTAGGATGGTGTCATTCTATTCCTTATGAACAGATGTACCCAGACCTCTCAGCATTATTTTTGCAGAGAACAATGTCTGGAAAATAGAAATTTGTTGAAAATTATTCATTGATGCTGGAAGATATGATAAATTCAAACACAATATCACAGAAAAGAGTATCTCCCCATTCTAAGGCTCACCACAAAAATGAATACTTGGGCTGACATCACTCAAGATGTTTTGCACTTGTAAATGGTTAAATGTAACTCTTTTGTTAAACTACTTAAAGATAATAAAATATAATTAAAAATAATTATACTTGGAGTCAAGCAGGTTATCTTATAAAAACATAATAAAATAGATAATGTTTTCAGCTAGTACTTGAAATTTTCTACCTAGTATATATTACCAAGACATGGCTGTAAGTATTCACAAATGTGTTCATGTGATATTTTCTAAACAAGTATCTATTGATCATAGATTATGAGAAAGAAGACTGCTAAGTGCCCATGCAGTCAGTAAGAGTTATTAGAGTTTATGGATGCTTTTTTTTTTTTTTTTTTTTTGGCCAGTCCTGGGCCTTGGACTCAGGGCCTGAGCACGGTCCCTGGCTTCCTTTTGCTCAAGGCTAGCACTCTGCCACTTGAACCACAACGCCACTTCTGGCCGTTTTCTGTATATGTGGTGCTGGGGAATCGAACCCAGGGCCTCATGTATACGAGGCAAGCTCTCTTGCCACTAGGCCATATCCCCAGCCCCTATGGATGCTTTTAAAACACTTAAAACCAGACTTTATCTTGATTGTTAAACAAGTCAAGCCTCTGTGAAGAATGACTTAACTCGAAAAAATTTCATTTCTTTCCATTGTTCTCCATAGAATCTAGAGAGAATAGGCACAATTTAGCATAAATTGTGGTATAAATTGGCCATTTTCCAGATTTGCTTCATGTTGATGATCAAATCTGACACAACACTGAGAAATCTGACAAAACATTGAATATACAGAAAGATTCATTTAAGTATGCATGTGTATTTATGTATACAGAGCTTATACAAACAAACATAATCAATATAAATATTTATACAAATATATAAATCATATGCATGCATATATGTGTAAGAAATATATATGTGTGTGTACACATTGCATAAGCATATATAATATATGACTTATTCAGTTTGTTAGTCAAGGATTATCTTTGAGCCAGCAACATCAGCATCATCTGGGAGCTGTTAGAAATGAAGAATCTCAGGCCCCACCCCAAATCTACCAAATCAAAGTGTGCCTTATAACAAGATCCCCAGGTGACGCGCTTGCAATTAACATTTGAGCAGTACTGCAGTAATTGATTTCAGCCAGCCAAAGGTGTTGGAACAATTGCCAAAGGAGATTTTATTTCAACGCTTACCACCTATGTGAGTTTCAAAGGTGATTGGGAAGTAGAGTTGGGTATGGTCAGGGTATTGAATTATCTGGTAAAAACCTCAGTTCTTAAATACGACTGCCAGTGTAGGCACCGTCATGATGACTGAAGGCTAAGTCTCTTAAATCCCCGATGAACTGGGAGAGGTAAAGTATGTCTCCCTGTTTAAAGATATAGCAATTGAAATGTGAACATTATAATGGAAATCCCAAATCCTGCTGAGTATGGTAACATCCACCTATAATTACAGACTGGACTATACAGACTAAACTTGACTGAGAAAAAGAAAAAGAACAGAGAAAGAAAAAGGGGGAAGGAGAAAGGATGGAGGGAAAAGAGAGATGAGAGTCAGAGAATGTAAAAGAAGACAGGTAAAGAAGGAAAAGACTGGAGGAAGAAAATCCTAAATCTTACCATGTGGCTTTCAATTTCACTGCTCTTCTTCTTTTTTTTTTTGGCCAGTCCTGGGCCTTGGACTCAGGGCCTGAGCACTGTCCCTGGCTTCTTCCCGCTCAAGGCTAGCACTCTGCCACTTGAGCCACAGCGCCGCTTCTGGCCGTTTTCTGTATATGTGGTGCTGGGGAATCGAACCTAGGGCCTCGTGTATCCGAGGCAGGCACTCTTGCCACTAGGCTATATCCCCAGCCCTTCACTGCTCTTCTAATTGAGGAATATTCTCACATGATGTTTACATACTTGTATTTGTAGACTAGTTCACTGAGTCCAAGCCAAGTGGTGAGCCTGGACAAAGCCGTGGAGATTAGATGGGAAGAATGAGATATTTGAAGCTTTTGTATTCATTTATTTGGAAAGTGTTATGTTAAGTTAATGGAATCCTAATTAACTGGTAACAATAATTCCAACTATAATCAAATTTCCTAATCATGATTTATAACAGCTCATCAAATCCCTTTGAGTTGCTGAACAAATATTATTTAATCATCCTATTATATGTATATTCAGATAGTTTCCATAGTTTTACATTACAAATAATGAAGTAATAAATACTTTGTACAATATTTTGATCCATTAAATCTAATTTCATAACGTAATTGTCAAAAATGGAATTATTGGGGTCAAATATATGCAGTGCTTTTTCAACAACATAGAGACAAGTATATGAAAACTTATGAGTAAAGTGTTTTAGAAAACATCTATAACAATTTATTTTGAATACTGCATTTTAGAGTAATCAAAATATTATTTTTAAGCCTATTAATTAATTAGCATAGGCTCATAATTTCCTTATAAAGAAAAGTAACTGAAATAAAATATAATTAGACTTAATATAATAGAAGTAAAATATATTTCTGTGTGTGTGTGTGTAGGTTGGTGTGCATGCACGGACATGTGTGCTGTGAGATTTGAATTCAGAGCCTTGTTCTTGTTTGACAAGTTACTTACTACTTGTGTCATATTCCCAGCACAAAATACCCTCTTAGAGCAAAATTTCCCAAGAGGTCTTCTGTGGTGCAATCCATAAAGGGACAGCTGATGTATTGAGACATTATACTCATATTCTTCTGAGTTTGGCTGGAGGTAGATCAACTTCCAGGTGGCTACTTCCAAAGCATGAACAGGCTGAGAAAAATTTGTATGGATATATAATCACTGCTTACTATTTTTTTAGTTTCCTTCAGGATTTTACATTAAAAATTGTATGGTAGGAATGGAGGAAAATATTGACCAATGGGAATTGAGTCACAGATGGGAATAGGAAGTTCTGGTATGCCATTGTACAGTAAAGTGACTATAGATAATACTAATTTTCTGTATGACTAGAGATGTAGCTTACTGGTGGAGTACTTGCTTAGTTTGTCTGTGGCCCTGGGTTCAATCCCCAAAATTGCAAAAGAGAAAGATAAAAAGAAAGAAGGGCAAGAAGGAAGGAAACACAGCATACTTATAATACATTGTACATATTAGAAAAAGTATTTTGAGTATTTGCATCTTTAAAAAAATGATGTTGATGGTGGCAGGTATGTTTGACCTGATTTGAGTATTATAGAATGTACAAAATACCAAAATATCACACAACAGGTACCCTATTAATATGTGTAAGTTTTATGTGTTTATGTTTTCTTTAAAATGGTAGGGCACAGAAAATACTATAAGGCTAGACATATATCATCATACAATTTTCCAAATCCACTGACAAAAACCAACCACTATTTAGCCCTAATGTATAGACTTTAGTCAATCATTATATGTCAGTACAGGTTCATCAATTATAACAGATGTACTTCTGGTGAGAGATGTTAATGATGGGGAAAGGATATGCGATGTGGGAATAAGATATAAATCAGAAATCTCTGTATCTGCTGCTTTTTTATTTTAATGTGAACTTAAAACTGTTCTGAAAGCATTGTATTTTGAAAATCAACATTTTAAAATTGGATTTAGGCTTACTGAAAAATTGAGCAGATAACAGAGAGTTGCCATATACTCTTCAAGCCTCCCCTACATTTAAGTTTCCTCTATTATTAATATCTTGCATTTATGTGGTATATATTCAATGCCATACTTGATTGTAAGAAGCTACAGGCTTCCCTCTTAAAATCAGATAGGAACACAGGTCATATATAAATAAAAAGGATATAGGTTCTTAATATTCCTACTGAACATTGTTCTGGGAAACACTAGTCAATGCAATAAGACAAGAAAAGCAAATAACAGATATATAAAGCATGAAGGAAGAAATAAAACTCTTGTTGTTTTTAGATGACATGATTGGCAATGTAGAAAATTCACAGGAATTAACAACAATAACAGCTACAACAAGACCTGAACTGGTAAGTTATAGAAAAGTTACATGATACTTCCAGGAAGATGGCAGAGGAGCAGCAGAGCCCTAGCTGATCTCCCTCCGACATCGCAGTTTTACCACTCCAGAGAAACTTTTACTCCTAGAAAGACAGCCAAAGTAAGTTATAATAGTACAGGGATTCTGGCCAGGAAGGAAAAATCGACTTTGCTGGCCTGAAAACACAGATTTGAGCTCCAGGAGGCAACCTACCGCCACGCCAGTGCCAGCGCTGGCACAGCACCCCGCACTCTGCGCACCTAAAGCACACAGCAGTGACCAGGGAGAAATCCTCCAGACAGCAGCGGCAGGTTTTCCTCAATACCTATTAGCCTTAAATTGGGCTTCCTGATTGTGTCTTGGAGCTCCTGGAGTGCTCTGTTTTGTCGACTGGATTGGTTTTGTCTTGATTTTTTATCTTTCTCCATAGATTCTAGAGAATCTTCAGCTCCTGAGATTCGATCCTCTGCTTCAGCTAGTTGGGACTGTAGGCTAGCTACTTGATATTGAAACTCTTTTACTTCTGACTGGTCTTTCCTGATGATTTCCATGTCCTTGGTATAATTATCTCTTAGGTCCTGCATGGACTTCTTTACGTCATTAACTTCATTAATTTGGTTTTGAGTGTTGTCTCTCAAATCTTTTAGCTGGGTAGCTATCTTTTCATTTGACTCTTGAATTTAATTCATCTTTCTATTTGTTGAGGCCATGAAATCATCTATTACTTTATGGAAGGATTGATGTATTGATTCAAACTTTTCATTTATCATATATATCAGTAAACTTTGTAGAGCATTTTGAGGGTTCTCTTCTATGTCTTTAATTGACTGCTCTGCTTCCTGCTTGTTTTGAGTGGGAGATAAGACTACATTGTTTGCCATCTTTCATATCCCCAAACTCAACCATGAAGATTTAAACCTTCTAAACAGACCCATATCCAGCATTGAAATAGAAACGGCAATAAGTGATCTCCCATCCAAGAAAAGCCCAGGTCCAGATGGATTCACAGCAGAATTCTACAAGGCCTTCAAAACAGAACAGAAATATGAAGTTAAACTTTCTTTCTTTGCAGATGACATTATCTTATACGTAAAGAACCATAGACTCTACTCCTAAGCTACTAGAGTTGATCCAAACTTTGGCAAAGTTGCAGGATATAAAATAAACCCTCAAAAATCAAAGGCCTTTCTCTATGCTAATGACCCGAAGACCGAGGCTGAAATCCTTTTGCAATAGCCTCAAAAAATATAAAATACCTAGGAATAACCTTAACTAAAGAAGTGAAAGACCTCTATGATGAGAACTTTAAAAACATGAAAAATGAAATTAAGGCAGAACTAAGGAAATGGAAAAACCTCCCATGCTCCTGGATTGGGAGGATTAATATAATCAAAATGGCAATATTGCCAAAGGCTATCTACAAATTCAATGCAATACCCATTAATATCCCATCACCATTTTTTAATGAAATAGAAGAAGCAATCCAGAAATTCATATGGAACAATAAAAAACCCCGAGTAGCAAAAACAATCCTAAGCAGAAAGAACGGTGCTGGAGGAATTACAATACCCAACTTCAAGCTGTATTATAAAGCTATAATAATAAATACAGGTTGGTATTGGCACCAGAACAGGCCTGAAGACAAGTACAAGTTCACATGGCATGTTGAGAATAATTACAACAGTGGTATAACTCTTGTTTCTGTAACGTGGAGTTCATTTCACTTGGCATCTTCTTATGTATGTGGTCATATGGGTGTAGTTATTGGGGTATTTTGGTCTACCATGACTAGCCTATTCCTGTGCTAGCTATTCCCTATGAGGGACACCATAGGGTTTTTGTTTCTTTGGGTCTGGGTCACTTCACTTAGTATGATTTTCTCCAATTGCTTCCATTTCCTTACAAATGGGCAGTGTCATTCCTTCTGATGGAGGCATAGAATTCCATTGTGTATATGTGCCACATTTTCCTGATTCACTCGTCTACTGAGGGGCATCTAGCTTGGTTCCATGTTTTAGCGATAACAAGTTGTGCTGCGATGAACATAGTTGTGCTGGTGGCTTTGGTGTTGTCTTGCTTGAAGTCTTTTGGGTAGATGCCCCAAAGTGGGGCTGCTGGGTCATAGGGGAGCTTTATGCTTAGCCTTCTGAGCAACCTCCACACTGCTTTCCAGAGGTGTTGAACACATTTGCATTCCTACCAACAATGTAGTAGAGTTTCCTTTTGGCCACATCCTCTCCAGCATTTGTTATTATTAGATTTCCTGATAACAGACATTCTTACTGGGGTGAGGTGGTATCGTAGTGTTGTTTTGATTTGCATTTCTTTTATGGCCAGTGATGTAAAGCACTTTTTTATGTGACTCTTGGCCATTCTCATTTCCTCTTCAGAGAAGTTTCTTTTTAGGTCTTTAACCCCTTTGTTGAGAGGGCTGTTGGTTCTTTGATTGTCTATTTTGGAGGAATTTAACTTTTGGAGTATTGTGTATATTTTAGATATCAAGCCTTTGTCCATTGTATGGAGTACTAGAATTCTTAGCCAGAGCAATTAGGCAAGAAGAAAACATAAAGGGGATTCAAATAGGCAAAGATGAAGTTAAACTCTCTTTGCAGAAGAAGAACCCCATAGACTTTACTCCCAAGCTACTAGAGCTGAACCAAAACTTTGGCAAAGTAGTAGGATATAAAATAAATCCTTGAAAATAAATGGCTTTTATAGACACTAACAACCTGAAGAGCGAGGCTGAAATCAGAAAATCAACACCTTTTGCAATAGCCTCAAGTAACATAAAATACCTAAGAATAACCGTAACTAAAGAAGTGAAAGAACTCTATGATGAGAACTTTTAAAATTTAAAAAAGGAAATTAAGGCAGAACTAAGGAAATGGAGAAACCTCCCATGATCCTGGATTGGGAGGATTAACATGGTGAAAATGGCAATATTACCAAAAGCTATCTACAAATTCAATGCGATACCCATCAATATTCCAACATCATTCTTCAATGAGATAGAGGAAGCAATTCAGAAATTCATATGGAACAATAAAAAACCCCGAGTAGCAAAAACAATCCTAAGTAGAAAGAACAGTGCAGGGAGGGAATATCAATACCAAACTTTAAATTGTACTACAAAGCTATAGTAATAAAAACAGCTTGGTACTGGCACAAGAACAGGCCTGAGGACCAATGGAACAGAACTGAAGATCCAGAAATGAACCCACAGACCTATGGCTGCCTAATCTTTGACAAAGAAGCTAACAATATAGGTTGGAACAAAAACAGCCACTTCAACAAATGGTGCTGGCAAAACTGGGTCAACACCTGTAACAAACTAAAACTAGACCCCTATATATCACCCTGCACCAAAATCAATGCCAAATGGATTAAAGACCTGGAAATAAAATCAGACATCCTGGAAACTGTACAAGAAGAAATAAGAGAAACTGTAGGACTCCTTGGCACTGGAAGAAACTTCCTCAACAAAGGCCCAGAAATCCAACAAATCAAAGAAAGGCTGGACAAGTGGGACTGTATCAAACTGCAGAGCTTCTGAAGGGCAAAGGATATAGCTCCCAAGATAAATAGAAAGCCCACAGATTGGAAAAAGATCTTCACCAGCCCAACAACATTTTTTTTTTTTTTTTTTTTTTTGCCAGTCCTGGGCCTTGGACTCAGGGCCTGAGCACTGTCCCTGGCTTCTTCCAGCTCAAGGCTAGCACTCTGCCACTTGAGCCACAGCACCGCTTCTGGCCATTTTCTGTATATGTGGTGCTGGGGAATCGAACCTAGGGCCTCGTGTATCCGAGGCAGGCACTCTTGCCACTAGGCCATATCCCCAGCCCCCCAACAACATTCTTGAATGATATAGAAACAATCCAAAATTTCATATGGAATAATAGGGAACCCCATGTTCATCGCAGCACGATTTATCATAGTTAAAATATGGAACCAACCCAGATGCCCCTCAGTGGATGAATGGATCAAGAAATTGTGGTGGGGGGAATGAGGGAGGAGGTAACAAACAGTACAATAAATGTACTCAAGGCCTAGCGTATGAAACCGTAACCTCTCTGTACTCTGATAATAAATAAGAAAAAAAAGAAATTGTGATACACACACACACACACATTGTAATTTTATGCTTCTGTCAGAAAGAATGACATTGTCCAATTTGTAAGGAAATGAAAAGCCTTAGAAAAAATTATAAGTGAAGTGAGCCAGATCCAGAGAAACATAGACTATGGTTTCCCTCATTGGTAATAATTAGTACACATCTAGGATAGTCCTGGCAGATAATCACAATAGCTCAGTAGCTATGTGCATATGATCACATAAGATGATAAGCAAAATGAATTCCAAGTTATGGAAATAAGTGGCTTATCACTGTTATTTTCAATGTACTATGTGATAACATGCCTTTTTCTTTCCTATGGTTTTACCCCTTTTGTCACTGTGTGTGATTTTTGCTACCCTGGGTATTGTATATACATTTACCCAAAGTAGGGAAGGGGAATGTCAAAATGGTGAGACAAAGGGTAAAAGGTGAACCAATGCAACAGCATACTACCAAGACAATATACTGTAAACCAAATACAGTCTATGGATTTCACATGTTTTACAGTTCTTTGGGAAAAGAGGGAAGTTGCCTGTGGTATGTTGTATAAAATATCTAAATAGCAATAGTAATTGTTTCTTCAAGGACCTGTTCCTTTGTCTTCCATTTTATCATTAACATTTTTCTTTTTACAGTGCTCTTCAGTTCAAGCATATTTAAATTTCTTTCATTAAACCGCAGAAATCCTCCCTTCCCCCCTCTGCATTCAGTCAAATCTTGATAGATTCATTATTCTGTGTTCTTTCTTCCCACTCTGCTAGTCCTCCTAGGATCACAAATGATTACCCAAAATGCCAAATGCAATGGATCATTTTTTCCCCTGTATTGCAGAAATTCTTCAAGTTGACACATCTGGCCATTCCATTTGATTTTTCAGTTATAGTTCTGGTAATTTCTTTTAGGAATTTTGCATTTATTTACTCCTTTTAGCACTAAACCAAGAAGCAGTTATTTCTTAGGATTCTATTGTTATGAGTTTTAAATTTAAATCTAAATATTCTCCTGGATCAGATTTATTAATTGCTATGGGTATGAACTATATAGGACATGTTGATTCTCAGTTTTCTTCTCTTTAAGGTTTCACATGAATTCAGGCTCTGTGCTAACATTCCATGAGAGATATTTTGATAGCTTATAGACTCCATTAACTCAAAATATTAAAATTTAGTGTATCATTTCTGCTTCCACGCAAATATCAAGTCTTATTGCTTTTTGTGAAATTTACTTATTCACTTAAGTCAGAACAATGGAATTTCAGGACTCCTATCATCTCTTTTGTTTAACATCAGTCTAATCTTCATCTGCACTATAATATTTAAGCTTTAAATGATTCTCTTTTTCTATATCCTCAGAGCCATCCCAGTCCTGGGCCTTGGACTCTGGGCCTGAGCACTGTCCCTGGCTTCTTTTTGCTCAAGGCTAGCACTCTGCCACTTGAGCCACAGTGCCACAGTGCCACAGTGCCACAGTGCCACTTCTGGCCATTTTCTGTATATGTGGTGCTGGGGAATCGAACCGAGGGCTTCATGTATACGAGGCAAGTGCTCTTGCCACTAGGCCATTATCCCCAGCCCCCTCCCCCCAGAACTTTTAATTTACACACATAGTACTTTGCAATGAGACTACAGAAGCCAACAGTCATTTGGCTCTTTTGGTCCCTTAGCTTTGGATGTGAAAAAGGAAATATTTATATCACATGAGGATGTGCAATTGGTGAAAAAATTCTTAATATATAAACTTGGTATTTTTGATACCCACAAGATAGGGTCCATAAGAGTGTAAATATGGAATTGATTAGATAATTAAGAGGTCAGATTCTTTAAGAAGAATATTTCCTGCTATCATGAGGGCCTAAATTCTCTGTTTCACTATATGCAAAGTGGTCAGCAAGAACAGAAAGTTTTCTAAACTAATTAGTCTATCATGGGAAATTATGGACCCTGCATTTGTTGTCTCTGCTGGAGAACCAAGACATCATTTTCATCCTGTTGTTTTTTTTTTAACCAGCTTCTGATAATATGGCCAAGAATCGTGAGTGTCAGGTTTGAGTGTGAAATAGAACAAGAGGGCTTGTCAACAGACTCTCCAAAGTCAAGCATCCACATATGAGAGAAAATATGTGATTTTTGTCCATCTGATCCTGGTGTACTTTGCTGAAAACATCATGATCTCTAGTTCCATACATTTCCCTGAAAACTTGGTAAATTCATTATTCTTTCTGATTTGCTTTTCCTGATTTGTGCCTGGTAGCTATGGCCGGTGAAAAAGTGACTGGATTGAGACTGCAAATCTTGGTGCTGTTGTCCTCTCTTTTGACTTGTCTGCCACAGGCACTTTCTGTTTAGGGGTAGGGAAGAAGGAGAGAATTAGTAGCATCAGAAATGAAACCTATGATGTCACTATAGAAGCTTCATATATAGAAGGAAAATGAAGGAATAATACTCTCCACACACACAAAAAAATCAACCATTTCTTCAAAAAGTACAAACTATTACAAACCATTCAATGTAGAAGAGATCATCTGCATAGTATACAGTAATTTGGGAATTTGGGGGGGGGAATTTTAAAATTGCCTCAAAAGATATATTCAAGACTAAATTAACTTACTGGAGAATTCTACCAAGTGTTTATTAACACCAGTTCTTTCCAAGAAAACAGGGAAAATACTTCTCTGTGTATTCCACGATGACAGACACCCAAAACAGGCATAGAGAGTATAGAACAAGAAAAACAAAGCGAATCCACAGTCCAATATTTGTATGAACACAGTTTTTTAAAACCTGGAAAAATATTAGCAAATCAAATTGAGCAATGAATAAACATTTCAGGGATATAAAGTTGGTTCTATATTTAAAAAGAAATTAAAGTACTTCATCATACTAGTGGACTGAGGATGAAGAATACGCAGTCATTCCTAAATTTTCCTCACATAAAAATGGCATTTGACAATATTCAGCACCTTCCATGATAAGAATTTTCAGGGAAAAAAATGCAGTGAGGGAGAGAGCTTCTTCAATTAAGGAAGTGATAGCTAACATTATACTTGGTAGCAAGAGACTGAATATTTTACTCCTAAGGTGGGGAGCAAGGCAAAAATGACTATTTTTACAATTTAAATTCAACTTAGTATTTGAAGTTCTAGCTGATGTAAGAAAAGGAAATATTTAATGCAAATGTATGGGAAAAGAGTAAAGTGTTCCTATTTGTAAGTGACTTGCTAATTTGTATAGAAAATTTCAATCAATGAGCATAAAACTCCCAGAATTATTGAGTTAATTTAGGAAGTTTATAGGATACAAGATTTTTACAAAAATTTATATTCCTATATCTGAGCAACAAACAAATGGGAAACTCTATTAAAATATAAGGGCATTTATAAATGCTCAAAAATAAACATTCAGATGCAAATCTAACAAAATCTGCATAAAACCTGGTTAAAAGCTGCAAAACACTGAAAAAAGAAATCAGAGTAGATCTTAATTAATGGAAATAAATTGAGTGCTTATGCTTGGAAGATTCTCATAGAAAAAAAAGTCAAATCTTCTCACACTGATAAAGTAAGTTTTATGATTCCTGTGCATTGTCCTATAAGAATTCTTATAGATATACACAAATAATTTTAAATTCTGTGCATGTGTGTGCGCATATGCCTACATGCATGTATATGTATATATATATATATGTATATGTATATACACACACACACACACATATCCCAAGGACTTGCTAAAACAAAAACAACAACAACAGAAAGATGAGAACACAGTTGGAGAAAAGAGTTTATACCACTTTAAGATTAATTATATAAGAAATAGAGCAGTACAAGTAAGACTACCTGACCTCTGAGAAAGGTGTAAGCACAATTTAATCCATAAATCTTCTGAAGTAATTGGATATTTGTATGGGAAAATATAAATCTCAGTTTTAGAAAAACCTTAATCAATGATTTAAATTAAAAATATAAAAATTTTCTAGGCCAATTACAGGTTAATATGCAGAATCTAGAGATAAGGAAAGCAATGCTAGATTGGCACTAAGAAAAACACTGATAAATTGGACTTCATTAAAATTAAAAACATTTACTCAGGAGGCTGACATCTGAGAATCTTGATTCAAAGCTTGCCTGGGTAGAAAAGCCTCCATGAAACTTATCTCCAATTAACCACTTAAAAACTGGGACTGAAGCTGTGGCTCAAAGTGGTAGAACCTTTGCCTTGAGTAAAAGAGCTCAAAGAGAGCACTCAGGTCCCATGCTCAAGCACCATAATTAAAAACAAAATAAAATTAGAAACATTTAGTCAAATGCCAGTGACTCATGCCTGTAATCCTAGCTATGTAGGAGGCTGAGATCTGAGGACCAGGGCTCAAAGTCAGCCTGAGCAGGACAGTCTATGAAAATCTTATCTCCATTTAATGACCAAAAATGTAGATGTAGAGCTCTAGTTCAAGTGATAAAATCTAGTCTTGAGTGAAAAAGCTTTTAAAAAAATTAATTAATTAATTATTTTGCTTGGGGTCTTGGTTCTCTTTTTAAATTTCATTTTATTTATGCATTTATTTTATTGTAAAGGTGATGTACAGAGGGGTTACCATTACATAAATCAGGTAATGAGTACATTTCTTTTCAAACAGTGTTACCCTTTTCCTTGTTTTCTCTGACTTCCCTTCCCCCGACTCCCCTCCCCCACAAGTTGGAAAATTAATTTCCAACATAATGTCTTGTGAGTATCATTGAATTGGTTCACCTTTTTCCTTTGTCTCCTCATTTCTGTGATTCCTCTTCCCATCCTCAAATCAGATAAACTTACATACAATTCAAAGAGTACCCAAATCAAAAACAGTGAAATCGGGGTAAACCAAAGAGGAAAAAGAAAAACAATACAAAAGAAAAGAAAAAAAGAAAGAACTGCATATAGTACACTAAGAGAAGAAAAAACCCTCTTGTTTTCATATCTTGAAATTCATAAGAATGGCCAGTAGACACATGAACATCTCTGGACATAAAAGAAATTCAAATCAAAATTACATTGAGATTCCACCTCACCCCAGTTAGAATGTCCTTGACTAATAATAACAGATGCTGATGGGGATGTGGCCGACAGAGAATGCTACTACACTGCTGGTGAGCATGTAAACTGGAAACTTTGGAAAGCAGTATGGAGGTTCCTCAAGAGACGAAACATAGAGCTTCCCTGTGATCCAGCAATCCCACTCCTGAGCATTTACCCAAATGACCACAAACAAGGCCACACTAAGGTTACCAGCACAATTATGTTCATTGCAGCATTATTCACCATAGCCAAGACAAGGAATCAGCCCAGATGCCCCTCAATAGATGAATGGGTTATGAAAATGTGATATATATACACAATGGAATTCAATGCTTCCATCAGAAAGAATGGTATCACTCCATTTGTAAGGAAATGGAAAGACTTGGAAAAGATTGTATTAAGGGAAGTAAGCCAGACCCAAAGAAACATAGGCTGCCTGCTTTCCCTCATTTGTAATAATTAGTATGTGTCTAGGATAGTTCTAGTAGAGGACCACAATAACTCAATATCTATATACATATGACCTTATAAACTGATGCTAATTAAAATAAACTACTACAAGATATGAGAAAGCGTTGAGATAGCACCCAGGTCCTGAGTTCAAGTTCAGTATCAACACTGGTGCACACACACACACACACACACACACACACACACACACACACAAAATTGATCTGTGAAAGACTGTGTAAAGAGGCAAAAATGCAAACAACCACTAGAAGAAAACATTTACAAATTACACATGTGACAAAGGACTGGTGTTTATAATATATTAATGTACCTATAAAATTGGCTAACATAAGAAATATAATTGTCATCCCAGCTACTGGGGAAGCATAAATAAAATTTCAGTCCAGGCCTGTCTGGACAAAGACTCTATTCAAACAATAACAAAATCAAGGGAAACTGAGGATGTTGGGCAAGTGGTAAAGTACCTGCCTAGCAAGCACAAAGCCCTGATTTTAAGCCACAGTACCATGAGAGAAAAATGAAAGAAGGAAGGAGAAAGGAGGGAAAGGAAGAAGGAAAGAATAAGGGAGGGGAAGGAAAATAGTAAAATGGTAAAATGCAAAATAGTAAATAGGTAAATTTATCAAACATTTAAGATAGCAGTAATGACAATTCTACATAAGTTTTTCCAAAATGTTACACTGGAAAAAGATCTCTTGGCTCATTCTGTGAGGCCTGAATTTCAGTGATATTGAAAGCACCAGCCCAGAAAACCATGCTGACACCAAGTCACGAACAGCAAGATTTGTTGACAGGCTGACTCTCTCAGGCAGGGGCAGCACTAGTCCTTGAGCAAGGGGGTTTATATGGTTAGGAGGCTGGGGATGGAGAATTCAACTAGGGGGGAGGTGTGCTCTGCAGTCTGGTTTGTGTGAGATGTGGAGTTAGTGAGGTGCTTGACAGTGGGGGGATTTTGTTGTAGTGGGGCTAACGTTTATGGTTGCAGCTGCCTGTGTCACCTAATAACGTAAGGCCTGGGTCAGCTAATTTCAGGGAATGGCCTGTGTCACCAGGTTTTGGGGAAAGGCCACGCTTTATAGAAGCGCTTAAGATAGTGGAGTGGTTCCTAAGGTGGAAGAGGTTAAGCCAACAGATTCCAAAACTGAACAAAGATGTTACAAAAAAACTCGTCACTGTGTTCTTTATGAATATAAACTTCTAAACAAAATTGTCAATCAGATACAATAACATATGAAAGGGAAAGAAGCTGACATACCAGAATTGCAAGACAAGTTTGGAATTAGAAAATCAATTAATATGATATACTATACAAACAAACTAAAAGAGAAATCTCTAATCACATAGAGAGAAACAAGATAAATTCATCCCTTCCTTTCCCCTCCAGGAAACTAGTAATTGAGCAAAGCTTCCTCAGTTTGATGAAGGGCAGTTACAAATGATTTAAAGTTGCATTCTTTATAGGGTCTTACCACTTAACCTTAGACTAGGGGTGTAGCCATCGCAAAAAGTCAGGAAAAGGAAACAAAATCCAATCAGATAGAAATAGAAGAAATAAAAAAGTTCTTTATTCAACAGCAACATGATTCCCTATCTGAAAATATGCCTATTACATCTAATAAGCAACTTCAGCAAGGCTTTATGATACAAGACCAAAAATCAAATTTTCCCCAATTTTTATATTGAATCAAATTTTCTCTTTTACACTGAAGCAGTTAAATGTTGGCATTAAAAATACTACCATTAATAAAACCATTGAATAGGTATTGCATGTAAGCATACAAATGACAATACACTCGACAAGATTCCACACACAACTAAGCATTAGAATAACTCAAATTAAAATCACATCGTGATATTTACAAAGATATTCTCTACAATATTCTATCTATTAGATATTCTCTACAATATTCTATCTATTAGAATGGATACAATTTAAAAGCCTGGTCATTTCAAGTCTTGGTGTGCACATGGAAGAATTAATAATGCCATTTACAAATGGTGGTAATATAAAACTAACCACATTGATAAATAATTTGACATTGGCTTTAAAACTTTGTGAATCTACCAACTATATTATATAGTCATTTTATACCTTGTTGTTTACACAAGAGAACAGAGCATGTGTCCACTCAAAGACTTGTTCAGAAATATTACAAAAAACTTTGTTTCTAATAGCATCCAATTGTAATGAGTACCAGGTAAAAAGAGGAACACACTGTGTTATTACCCATACAGTGGAATACTACTCACTAAAGGGATGAACTGTTAACACACCTAGAGCCAACACAGATTAATTTAGTTTCATATGTAAGGCAGTGGGTACATTTCTTGTACAATTAGTTACCTCCTCCCTCGTTTCCCCCATCCCCCTAACCTTTCCCTCTCCCCCCATGAGTTTTTCAGTTGGTTTACATCAACTAGTTTTGTAAGTATTGCTTTTGGAGTGATTTGTCTTTTTATCCTTTATCTCTTGATTTTGATATTCTCTTTCGCCTCCCTAGTTCTAATACCAGTATATACAGTATCCAGGATACTCAGATGAGATACAGTGATAGCATGGGGACAATCACAGGAAGGTGATACAGAGGATCACCAAAAAAAAAAAAAAATGCTACCGTTTCACATGGCATGTTGAAAGTAATTACAACAGTGATATAACAGTCGTTTCCATAACATGGAGTTCATTTCACTTAGCATCAACTTATGTGTTCATAAGGGTATAGCTATTGGGCCTTGTGATGCTCTGCTATGACTTGCCTAAACCTGTACTAATTATTCCCAATAAGGGAGACCATAAAGTCCATGTTTCTTTGGGTCTGTCTCACTTCACTTAGAATAATTTTTTCCAAGTCTTTCCATTTCCCTACAAATGGGGCAATGTCATTCTTTCTGATAGAGGCATAAAATTCCATTGTGTATATGTACCACATTTTTCTGATCCATTCGTCTACTGAGGGGCATCTGGATTGGTTCCATATTCTTGCTATGACAAATTGTGCTTCAATGAGCATTGTTATGCTGGTGGCTTTAGTGTGTTCTTGTTTGTAATCTTTTGGGTAGATGCTCAAGAGTGGGCTGCTGGGTCATAGGGGAGCTCTATGTTTAGCCTTCTGAGGAATCTCCAAACCGATTTCCAGAGTGGCTGAACAAGTTTACATAACCACCAACAATGAAATAGGGTTCCCTTTTGGCCACATCCCCTCCAGCATTTGTTATTGTTAGTTTTCCTGATAATGGGCATTCTTACTGGGGTGAGGTGGAATCTCAATGTTGTTTTGATTTGCATTTCTTTTATGGCCAGTGATGTAGAGCACTTTTTCCTGTGTCTCTTGGCCATTCTCATTTCCTCTTCAGAGAAGTCTCTTTTTAAGTCATTAGCCCACTTGTTGAGGGGGTTGTTGGTTCTTTGAGGTTTGGTTTTGGAGGAATCTAATTTTTTTAGTTCGGCATACATTTTAGATATGAAGCCTTTGTCTGTTGTATGGCCGGTAAAGATCTTCTCCCAATCTGTGGGCTTTCTGTTTATCTTGCAAACTATGTCCTTTGCCCTGTGGAAGCTCTGCAGTTTGATGCAGTCCCATTTGTCCATCCTTTCTTTGTTGCATTTCTGGGCCTTTGTTAAGAAAGTTTTGTCCTGTGCAAAGGAGCCCATGTGTTTCTCTTACTCCTTCTTGTAGTGTTTTCAGGGTATCTGTTTTTATTTTGAGGTCTTTGATCCATTTGGAATTGATTTTGGTGCAGGGTGATATATAAGGATCTAGTTTTAGTTTGTTGCATGTGTTGAACCAGTTTTGCCAGGACCATTTGTGAAAGAGGCTATCTTTCTTCCAGAATATTTTTTAAACTCCTTTATCAAAGATTAAGTAGGCATAGTTCTGTGGGTTCATTTCTGGTTCTTCAGTTCTGTTCTATTGGTCTTCAGGACTGTTCCTGTGCCAATACCGAGCTGTTTTTATTACTATAGCTTTGTAGTAAAACTTAAAGGTTGGTGTTGATATTCCTCCATCACTGTTCGTTCTCCTTAGGATTGTTTTTGCTATTTGGGGTCTTTATTTTTCCATATGAATTTCTGGATTGCTTCTTCTATTTCATTAAAAAATGGTGTTGGGATATTAATGGGTATTGCGTTGAATTTGTAGATAGCCTTTGGTAATATTGCCATTTTGACAATATTAATTCTCCCAATCCAGGAGCATGGGAGGTTTTTCCATTTCCTTAGTTCTGCCTTAATTTCATTTTTCATGTTTTTAAAGTTCTCATCATAGAGGTCTTTCCCTTCTTTGGTTAAGGTTATTTCTAGGTATTTTATGTTTTTTGAGGTTATTGACAAAGGAGTTGCTTTCCTGATTTTGGTCTCGGTCTTTGGGTCATTGGCATGTAGAAAAGCCATTGATTTTTGAGGATTTATTTTATATCCTGTAACTTTGCCAAAGTTTCACATCAGCTCTAGTAGCTTGGGAGTAGAGTCTACGGGGTTCTCTAGATACAGGATCATTCCATCTGCAAAGAGAGAGAGTTTGACTTCATCTTTTTCTATTTGGATCCCCTTTATGTCTTCTTCTTGCCATATTGCTCTGGCTAGGAATTCTAGTAATATGTTGAAGAGGAGAGGGGAGAGTGGACACCTTGTCTTTCTCCTGATTTTAGAGGAAATGGCTTTAGCTTTTCACCATTATGAGTAATGTTTGCTGTGGGTTTATCATAGACAGCGTTAATAATATTCAGGAATGTTCCCTGGAATCCTTGTTTCTCTAAAGCTATTAGCATAAATGGGTACTGGATTTTTTTTTAAATTGTCAAACTGATATACAGAGTGGTTATAGTTTCATACTTTAGGCATTGGACACATTTCTTGTACTGTTTGTTATCTCCTCCCTCATTTCCCCCCCTCCCCTAACCCCCTCTCCCTTTCCCCCCATGAGTTGTTGAGTAGATTTACTCTAAACAGTTTTGCAAGTATTGCTTTTGTAATCATTTGTCTTTAATTGTTTGAGTTTGGTGCAGGGTAATATATAAGGATCTAGTTTTAGTTTGTTGCATGTGTTGAACCAGTTTTGCCAGGGTGCTGAATTTTCAAATGGTTTTTCTTCATCTAGTAAAACAACCATGTGGTTTTTGACCTTGCTCTGGTTGATGTGGTGGATTCTGGTGACTGACTTGCATATATTGACCCAGCTCTGCATACCGGGAATGAATCCAGATTGTTCATAGTGTATGATGGTTTTGATGACCTGTTGAAGTCGATTGGCCAGAATTTTGTTGAGAATTTTTGCATCTATGTTCATCAGGAAAATTGGTCTGTAGTTTTCTTTCTTTGATGAGTCCTTGCCTGGTTTTGGGATAAGGGTTTTACAGGCATCATAGAATGTGTTTGGTAGCAAACTTTCTCTTTCAATGTCATTGAAGAGTTTGAGAAATATTGGTGTGAGTTCTGTTTTGAAGGCCTTGTAGAATTCTGCAGTGAATCCATCTGGACCTGGGCTTTTCTTGGATGAGAGATCTCTTATTGCAGTTTCTATTTCAATGCTGGATATGGGCTTGTTTAGACGGTTTAAATATTCATAGTTAGGTTTGGGCCTATCAATTTTTGCTAGGAATTCGTCCATTTCTTCTAGTTTCTTGAATTTGTTGGCATAAAGGTTTGCAAAATAGTTTGGTGGAGATATATTGTTTCACTTTTTCCTTACTGTGGAAGACTTTTATTTGACCTTTGGCAATGAATAAGAGTTTAGCTGGGTACATTATCCTTGGTTGATAGCTTTTTTTCTTTAGCGTGTGGCATAACTTATTCCAGGCTCTCCTTGCTTTCATGGTCTCTGCTGAGAAGTTTGGGGTCATTCTGATTGGTTTTCTTTTATATGTGGTTATTTTCTTCTTCCTAGCAGCTTTAAGGATTCTTTCCTTGGTCTCTATTGATCCTGTTTTGATCAGACTGTGTCAGTGGGATGTCCTATTCTGGTCTGGTCAGTTTGGGGTTCTAAATGCTTCTTGTACCTGGGTAGGTCTATCCTTCTGGATATTTGGGAAGTTCTCAGCTAATATTCTGTTAAATAAGTTGCCTATTCCATTGATTTCTTTCCCTAGGTTTTCCTTGCTATGTATTAACCTTAAATTGGGCTTCCTGATTCTATCTTTCTACCTTCTGAAGTTGTCTGTTTTGCTGATTGGATAGGTTTTGTATTGTTTTTTGTTCTTTTTCCATAGATTCTAGGGACTCTGCAGTCCCTGAGATTCATCCTCTGCTTCATCTAGTCTGCTCTGTACTCTAGCTAACTGATTTTGAATCTCCCTTCCTTCTGACTGATCTTTCTTGATGGCTTGCATGTCTTTCCTATAATTTTCTCTTAGGTTCTGTATGGACTTTGTTACTTCCTTAATTTGGTTCTGAGTGCTGTTTCTCAAATATTTTAGCTGGGTAGCTATCTTTTCATTGGACTCTTGATGTTCATTTATCTTTCTATTTGTAGAGGCCATGAAATCCTCTATTACTTTATGCGTGGATTGATATATTAATCTTTGGCTCACCTCCTCATGCTCTAGAATAGTTGTCTGAAGAGGTTCAAATTTTTCACTTAACATTTTTATCAGTACAGTTTGTAGAGCATTTTGAGGGTTCTCTTCTAGGTGTTTGATTTACTACTCTGCTTCCGCTTATTTTGAGTGGGAGATGATATTCCCTGGCTTGTCATCTTTCTTGTGCTTCTTCTGCCCATTTGGATTGGAAATGCCAATCTACAAGCAACTGTGAGCACAGTTTAATATCTGAAGCAGACCTTAGTAAGCACTGTTATATAAATCTTAGAAGTTCACCATTATATACAGATACCTTCCCTCTCTTTTTTTGTATATAAAAGCAGATTTGGTGTCCCCAAGGCATACAATTTTAATATAACAACAAATCCTGAGCCCTGTATCCAGTCGTTACTTATTTACCATTATAATCATATGAGTAAATTTGTTCTTATATTTAGTTCTTTGGGGACTGGTGGGATTTCTCTATGAACCCCTCAGACTCACTCAGATTGAAGAGGGATACCTTCTATCTAGTCTGCTGATAACCAGGGGTCAATGGAATCTGGATGTCCTGGAAGTAAATTTAGGATGGTAAATTAGTGGTAGTGAAGAGAATGGAGTAAAATGAATGGGGGAATGATGATTGTGGTTTCATTTCAGTGAAGTGGAAAGGTGGAGAAGAGTAGAATCAGTAGAAAGAACAAGGTTAAAATGATAGACAATGGAGAGTCAACAGAAAAGAATAAAGGTATTAGTCAAAGGAAAGTAATTTTAAAGAAAGAAATTGTGAATAGAGAAACAAAGAAAAATACAAGAAAACAAACACAAAACAAAAAATATATAACCAAAAAATAAAACAAAAAAGAAACAGAAAAGATAACTAAAAATGAAAAATAAAGAATAAAAATTAAAAAAAAAAATTTAAATGGAGTCTTCCTTGTTTGGGTGGGCTCTTTCCGGTCTCTGGTTTCCTTGCGAAGGTCTACAGTCTACTTTCCAGCTGCTTGGCTGGAAACCATTCAGTTACTATTGCCCTTTCTAAAGATGGCCCCTTCATCCTTGCTTTTCCTTGTCCTGCTTTATTTCCAGTCTTCTCTGACTGTGTCTATGCCAGAGTCAAAGATGGCGCTTTGCTCTGGTAGTGGGGGAAGGGCTACCTTCCAGATGCTGCTCTGTGGGTATGAGTGAGAATGTCCTTCATGGGGTACTCACGCTTTCTCTGCAATTTTGGCCTGTCTGTGCTCAGCCTGCAACCTGAGTCTGTCTGCTGCTGTCTGGAGGATTTCTTCCTGCTCGCTGCTGTGTGCTTTAGGGGCGAATGCTGGGCGCTGTGCCGGTGCTGGCACTGGCATGGTGGTGGGAAGCTGCCCGGAGCTCAAATCTGTGTTTTCAGGCCAGCAAAGTCGATTTTTCCTTTCTGGCCAGAATCCCTGAACTGTTATAACTTACTTAGTCTTTTTATCTAGGAGTAAAAGTTTCTTTGGAGTGGTAAAACTGGAATGTCGGAGGGAGCTTTTCTAGGGCTCTGCTGCTCCTCTGGCATCTTCCCGGAAGTCCTGTAGGTACTTCTGATGTTTCATGATATAGGAAAGGTTTCTTATGACTAAAACTTACTAGTTCTATGGTTCTCCTTAACAACCTTAACTACTATAATCAGCTATATCTGGTATAAATGTGTCAAAAGTCAGTATACTGTTTGTACATCCTGGAACTGTGGGAGTTGTCACCCATGGGGTATGGGCTATGGTAGTGGCAGGGAATAGAAATGAAAGGAAGCTGCTGGGTGTCACTGGCTCACAACTGTAATCCTAGGTACTCAGGAGGCAGAGATCTAAGCAAGGAGGTTCAAAGCCAGCCTAGGCAAACAAATCTGAGAGATTCTTATCTCTAGCAAAAAGGTAAAGTGAAGGTATGACTCAAGTGATAAAGTGCCAGCCTTGAAGGAAAAAGCTATGGGAGAGGGCCCTGGTCTCAAATTTACACTCCAGTATGTGCATGTGCATGCACTTGCTTACACACACATATTTGTGTAGAGGAATTATAAGGAAAGTGGTAAGGAATCTGGAGACTTGAAGGAAACTCTTTAATTCAGAAATCAAAACAGCTAGCCAGGCACTCATGGCTCACTCATGCAATCCTAGCTACTTAGGAGGTTGGGATCTGAGGATTATGGGCAGAAAAGTCCCCATGTATCTCTTACCTCCAATAAATTACTGAAAACAAGTTGAAAGTGGTGCTGTGGCTCAAGTTGTAGAGCACTATCCTTGAGTAAAAGAGGCTCAGGGACAGTGCCAGGGCCTGAGTTCAAAACCCAGGACCAGAAAAAGAAAGAAATCAAAAGAGCTTAGGCTTACCACCTTGGAGGGAAGGCACATCTCTTTGGGGAGAATTAGAGGATGGTAAATTGGGGTTGGCATGGGCATGGGTAGAGCTGTCCTGAGATCCACCTTTGAGATATCCTTGCTCCTGTGTAACCAAAGCAAATGTATTTGTTCTTTCAAAATTAGAAGCACCAAAACATAAAGATGAAGAGAACTTGAAGAAGAGACCAAATGCCTGCATAAATCCTAGAATTCTGTTTTCTGTATTGATCTGAGCACATGTAGCTGAGTGAAGCTGAGCACCTCTAGTCTGAATAACCACTCAGAGTGCCTTTAATCTAAGAAAATGCACCCTACCCAACCTTGTAAAGAGAGAAGCTTGAGAGCCCTCTGTACCTTCCATGAGGATTCACTCACAATGTGATATGGATTTCCATCACAAAATGCAGAGTACATTTCTGTAGACAGCTCGGATGGCTTTTTCAATGCTTCCTATTTAAACAGAGTGAATATCTTTTGTGCACTACTTTCCTCTTAATACCACATAAAGTCTCACTGCCTTCAAAAGTCCTTTAGCAAGTGTAACCTTTGTCGGCAGCTGCATTAAATGAGAGAATAAGATGCAGGAGAAGCTGGGGCTACAGTAAGAGCATGAAGCCGCAGAGTATGTGATGGATTACCATGATGTGTTATGACTAACTGAAACCAGTCTAATCCAAGAAACTCCAGGAGGGATTTCTGATAGTATTTTACCACTAAATTCTTCCATTTTGTAGCTAGATACTTTTAAGGGACAGGTAGAGAGTGACAGCACAACAGGAAGAAAGAGTGTCAAAACAGACAAAAAGACAAACCCTGCTCCTGATACCTTACTTCAGAAAACGTCTGTTCCCCCTAAAGGCTGGATATACCTTAAGGGAGGTTGAAAGCCTTTTCACAGAGAAAACTTTTTAACCAATTCAGGCATCCCAAACTAATGTATCTCCCAGACAACTATTTTCTAAATACCACATCGAGTTTGTAATGCTATAACAGTACTTAGAACATTACACTAACTGGCTGTATATTTCGTGTGCTTTTTATGTGGAAGTGGTTTTATCTTCTCACTGGTTTGTGTGTGGTTGTCTCAAGCTGCCCACTGGATATTTCCATTTCCCATGTTAGTTTTTAATTCCATAGAACAATGGCAACATAAATCCATACTCCTGGAACTGAATACACTTGAAAGTTTTAACAGTATACATAATTAAATTAAATATCCAAATTATAACATGAGTATTAAACTCAGAACACAATTTCATTCCTTTACTAAGATATTTCACTTTGCCTTATCCTGGAGGCAAATAATCTCCTAGCTCTTCATCAGCAAAAGCATCGTTGTCGCTTATCTTGGCAGCAGGTTTTGGTCTTTCTATCAGTGAGTCAAGTAGATTCATGTAGCAAGCATCTACTGCTTTGTTGTCGTACTTTCCCAAGTTTTTTTTGACCCAGATAATGTTCTGCATTTGGCACTTATTCATTCACCTTTACTACTGGCACTATTGTTCTAGCCACCATCAATGTCAGCACTCCCCCCTTGGTTGCCTGGGGAGCCCCCACTACCATCTCTGCCACACTTGATGTACTGTTTCCCTATTCCTTTTATTTCTCTTTTTATTTTTTATTCAATACCTTTGAGTTTTTGTGGCATATTCTTCTTTTTACTTTTTTAATTCAGACATGCCTAGTGAACTCACACAAGATGAATTCAGCAAAGGTAAAGTCAAATCAGGCAGAATGGGTGGAGAGAGGAAGAACCATCATACAAAAGAAGACTTTCCTATCTTGTACAGACTGGAGCTGGAACAGAGATGTTAGGTGGAGGGAGGGTGGGGTGAGCAGAGGGATGGGGGAGGTGAATTAGAGCTGCAAATCCAGGACTGAGGCAAGGACTCCTAGTTCTTGGCAAACACAAATCACAGTAAGTCAACCCCACTTGATACTTTGGCTCCCAATTTTACCTTTTATTTATTTGTGCCTTTTTCTTGAGAATGTATAACTTGCCTAAGAACAGATAGGCTTTTCCTTACACAGAACACAATTCGCTATTCAAGGAATACACTATTTTACAGGTATTTTGTATTGTTGCTGTTATAAATATAATTTTAAGAGGATTTGTTCAGGATCATGTTTTAGTTCCTTATTGAGGATGATTTAAATTCCCCTTGGAGTTGTTAATTCATAAGACCATTACTATTTCCTTTAGTTAAATTACTTTGTGGTTTATGGAATTTATGCATAAAAGGGATACTATCTTCTGAAAGAGAGATCCTAAAGTTGACTTTGAAATAATTGAAATAATTTTTCCTCAATAATAACAAAAGAAAATGTTTATTCTTTCATTTGGTTATGAAACAGGGGACTTTTCAGTACTGGGCATTAGGGTCTCGTGCTCTTGTTTGCTCAAGGTTGGTGCTCTACCACTTGACTCACAACTTTCCTTCCAGTTTTTTCTGGTGGTTAACTAGAGATACAAATCTCATGGACTTTCTAAGCTGGCTTCTAACCACAGCCCTGAGATCTTAGCTTCCTGGGTAACGAGGATTACAGGCCTGAGCCACCAGTACCTGGAAAAACAAAGGTCTTTATCATTAAAAAAAATTCTCATCATAATGTCTCATATAATATTGTCAAGGATATATTATTTTACTTCATATAAACATTCTTACAGACTCCTTACCAATATCAATTTCAGTTTTTTTTTTTTTTTTGGCCAGTCCTGGGCCTTCGACTCAGGGCCTGAGCACTGTCCCTGGCTTCTTCCCGCTCAAGGCTAGCACTCTGCCACTTGAGCCACAGCGCCGCTTCTGGCTGTTTTCTGTGTATGTGGTGCTGGGGAATCGAACCTAGGGTCTCATGTATCCGAGGCAGGCACTCTTGCCACTAGGCTATATCCCCAGCCCCATCAATTTCAGTTTTAATATTGACCATATTTAGGAGTCCTTATTTCAAAACTAGAAACCTTTGGGAACAAAAATTTCACATAAAATTTCTACACTTCCTTTGATTTTTTGGTAGCACTTGGTGAAGGATTGGCCCCTACCCTTTTATCCCAGGCACATAGGGATGCCAAGCAAAACCCCAGGTATGCCAGGATGTGCTTGGCGGCAGGCAGGGCAATCCACCTAAGCCTGGCTGTAAACATTCCATTGTGGGCCCAACTGAAAGCCCCCACCTCCCTGACCTAATGGCTTTGTCATTAATCTCTGCCTCCTTGCTTAGACCCCAAATCCACCCCCTCACACACCCTCCATACCTGTGGGAAGGTCTGTGCCCCTCATTGGAAATAAACAGTTCTAGCCTGTTGAGAATCTAGTTCAGTCTATTCCTTCTCCTTTTCCTTTCTCCTCCAGTTTCCTAACACTGAGCATGAACTCAGGGCCTAATAGTTGCCAGGTAAGAGCTGTATGACTTGAACCACCTGTCAGCCCTTTAGGTAATCAGCTTTTGTTATAAACAAGTAGTTCTGGAACCTCAGTCTTCCCTGCTCACCTGTTAGTCTGCTAAGACTGAATATAAAAAGGTGCTAAAAGTCTAAGTTTATACCACAGGTTCACCTTGTACTATATGCCTTTTCATACCACCTGTCATATGACTTCAATATTGAAATTCAAAGTATCACACCCTGTGTGTCTTTGTGAAAACAACAAGCTACTCTACGTGATTAAAACTGCTAGATGAGTTGGGCACCAGTGGCTGAGCAGCTGTCGTCCTAGCTACTCAGGAGGCTGAGATCCAAAAATCTGAACTTGAAGCCAGTTTGGGCAAGAAAGTCCTTAAGACTCTTATCTCCAATTATCCACCAGAAAGGAAGGAAGGAAAGAAAGATAGAAAAGAAGAAAAGAGAAAAGGCACTTGTGACTCAAGTGGTTGAGTGCCAGCCTTAAGCAGAAAAAGCTAAGGAACTGTGCCCAGGCCTTGAGTTTAAGTTCCATATTGGCATAAGCACATGCACAGGTGCTCATATGCACGCGCGCACGCATGCACACACGATGAAATCAAGCTTGAATAAGAGAAAATTTTACCATATCTAATTCATTTTTAGTTTTCAAATTCCTACAGAAACAAATCTTCATTGTTCATTTTGAATTATAAAGATCAATAAGCGCTGACTGAGCCTTCAGATCTAGTTGTGAAATCCAGTTTTGAAAAGCATTTGCTAGATGTTGCTTCATCTTTCTAATTCTTAATCACCTTGCTCCATAATGAAGAGCTTGGAGTATTTAGTTGATTGTTGTTTCTTTCTGACTCAAAATGTCTATTCTTCTATTCCTAAAGAAGAAACCTGTTAATTAGACCATTGCAATTAATATTACCAATGGGAAGGGCTTAGTTGAATTTTATTTTCTATTGTTTCAAGTGGATATGCTAAGAGGTTAAAGTATTCTTGCTTCTTATCAGAGTCAACCTTAATAAAAGATATAACTCTTTTTAGGTAAAAGAGTAGATTCTTAAATCAATGTATGGTTTAGTGGCACATTTGCCAAAATAACCTCATAATGTTGCGTTTAACATTTTGACAACTTAAATATTTATTTTTAAAAATCAAAGTTGTGAGAAATATAGTTATCTCTCCTAAGATCAGCATATTTATGTTGAGACCATAGAATCAATATGTATAAGTATCTCTCCATAAAAGGGGAAAAAATAAAGATCAAATGTATGAAGATGGAAATGATCAGGAATTAAATTCTATGAAATATATTACAATTAATAATTTCTAATGCCTATCTATTCTAATGAAGCAGTTTTACCACAAATTCCTCTAATGCATGTACTCTGTCACCTCTACTTTAGTATTTATGTTTTTTTCTATGATGTATAGTCATACTTAAAACACCATGTAAAACAACTTGTAACCAGAACAAATTAGTTTTAAAATGTTATCATCTTCCCTTTTTCTCTTACATTCCACACTCCCCAGTGTAGCTCAATGGCCATGCTGTGCAAAAGTGCAACTCTTGAACATCTAACTTATAGTTTAAGGAATCGAATTTCAAGAAGCGAAAGCATGTCTTTTGGAGGAGGAGATCAAAGGAAAGGGAGGGGTTAGACGAATGGAGAGGGGAAGGGTGGGCAAATGCAGTCATAGTATTCAATGTACCTAAGTAAAATGGAACCAGGAAACTTGAGATGAGTGGGGTTGGGAGAGATGTGGGAGAATGATAAAGATGCTTTGTACTCACAAACTGACATGTTGAACTGAAACCTCTTTGTATAACTACTTAAGGATAATAAAATATTATCTTTAAATAAATAAAATATGAATACACGATTGAGCTACATTCACAGTAGTTTTCAGGCCAAAGAAAGTGCATGCTCCCTTGACGTCCTCTGCAGACTAAGTAAGCCTCATCAGCTGTTATAAATCCAATCTGAGGCATCCAACTTAAAATAAGGCTATGACAAATCCCTCTTGATATATGCCAAGTTGGAGATTTGGGATGGAGAAATTTAAAACCAAGTCACACGAAGAATGCTTCAGGATCTCAGGAGTTTAGTTTGGCAAGAGGATAGGAAGTACGAAAAAGAAATGATTTAGAAAAAAAAAAATCAAACAAGACTTTGAGGAAGTTAGCAGGCTGGGGGATGAATCCAGACAATGCAAGCAATTAGCAGTTGAAACAAGCTCACAGAGTGACCTGAGTTTCAGATCACACTTAGGACTGTGCACTTAGAGTTGAGGAGGCCAGGCTGGAAAGGACCTCACCCGGGGACTGATACTGGTGGGTTCGGCCCCACCCCCTAGAGCACCACAGCGCCCACCACCGCTCCACCCGCCCCCGCCTACCAGCGCCCTAGGCTCCAGCCTCGCCCCGCCCCAACGCCAAGGGCCACGCCCACACATCCGCCCCGCCCTCCGAGCTCGCTAGGCCAACCCCAGTCCACATGCTCCTCTATCCTCGCCCCTTCCCCCCGCCCTCCGCCCCGCCCCCGAGCGCTGAGGGCCGGCCCTGGCCGTCTTCCAGCCCTCGGAGGCTCGGCGCGGCCCTCCCGCAGGCCCACTGCGGTGACGAGCGGTGACGCCTCAATGGTTGCCCAGGCGCGGGGCTGGAGTTCGGAGTCGGTGGAGTGGCGGCTCTCTTGCTCTCGCCTCTCCTCAGGACCTGGGGCTGTGACTGTGCATTGGCGGCCGTCGGGCCGAGAACCATGAGCGCTGGGAGCGCAGGCTGCTCCGCGGGACTACTCCTGGCCGTCGGCTGGCTGCTCCTGGCGGGCCTCCAGTCCTCGTGTGGGACCAACGTCACCGCTGCCATCCAGGATCCCGGCCTGGGCCCCGACGAGGCAGAGGCCGACAGCGAGGGCGAGGGCGAGGGCGAGGGCGAGGGCGAGGAGGAGGAGGCGGATAGCGACACCGAGGTGGCCGATGAGGTCCCGGTGGAGGCCGCCGCGGAGGACGGTGAGGGCGGGAGGCCCCCTGGGCTGGAGGAGGCCTCCGTGGAGGCCGCAGATTAGCCACCACACGGCCCGTAGAGCCTGCTTGCAGCCCTGAGCTGACCCATTTTGTGCATGCTTAGGACTCCAAGAAGGGATGTGCTTGCTCATTGCCCAAGGTTGCAGCAACGTAAACAAATAAGCACATTATAAACAAACTGCTACAGAAACACTTGAAATGCTGCCTTGTTTCTTTGGAGAAAGATGCACTTCTTTTTTTTAAGGAGTGGAGGTGGCTTCCCATGAGCGGGAATCATTTTGATTCTCATGGCAGTCATTTTCTCATCCCAGTGTAGGAGAATTTTTGTTTTGGTTTCAAATTCTAAGTTGCTTGAGATCTTCTTCCTTTCCACATTTGCCCTTGGGAAAGGAATGAAACGGAAATCAGAATCTCCCTTACTTTTGGTCCATCTGGATAGACCAGTATCTTAACACCATCTCCCAGAAGATGTAGGACAGCTTGGTAGAAACCCTACAGTTCAGTAACTTACCGATTTAACTTCTAATGTAGGAATGGCCACAATAGAAAATACCTCTGGAGGGATCCACTCCATGGGCATTGAGATGATAACAGTTAACATTAAAGGACATCAAGGGAAAAAAGAGCCTGTGCTGGGTACATGAACTTGCTTGATACTGCTGGCTCATTAAGCAATAAGCTTGGCAAGCTAGTGTACAAGTTATATTGATGAGTAACTCACATGCTGGTAGGTAAAATGTCAGTCCCAGGCTTGCAGCCCTTAGAAGGAGGATGATTCTCTTCCTCCATAAATGACCCAGCAGAGATTCCTAATCTCCTTGATGTTCTTGTGTCCCCTCAGTCTGTACAAAGAGAGTGGGTGCTGTGACAGTCAGCTTTTCTTTTCTTTTGGATAGTGACCCAGAGAATCAGAAAGAAATTGACCATCTGAGAATTGTGGAGTGGGTCCAGATTTGTACTGTCTTGATAACATTACATTACAGACAGCTTGAAAAGGTCTGTGGCTTTAGAAACAGGAGAAGAAAAGAAAAAACAATGACTCATAGTGATTATTTCCCTTACTCTGTAAAGTAATGGAACAATTTTAGTATTAAACTGGTTGAGAGATACTTTTAGTTGTAAAATGCTATATATTATTTAGGCTACACCCAGATAATGGAATGATATGCCTTAAATTGAAGTTCAAATGTAAGTAAGTTACTTATTTTCTTAGTGACTCTGTGTCCACATCTGTGTATTCAGGAGAAATTGTTATACCCCTGGGATTTTTTTATGTACTATTGCAACCACAGGAACAGTAAACAATCAGAGGTTACATATCTGAAAATTTTCAGAACTATAACTAAACTTTGCCAACCCCTTTTAATCCTGGTGGGTCAGTAAAAGTCTTAATAGACTCTCAATATCTTTTTTTTTTTTTTACTTTTAAGTCAATTTACAAACAAAAATAAGAATAAAAGGTCAATGAAAGCAACTTTTTAAAAGACTTTTTAATAAAATTTAACATATCAAAACCTCAAAAATATATATCTCCAAAGCTAGGAGATATACATAACTGAGCAAAGTAATTTGAATGCAACTCAATGCTCAACTGCTTAGCCTGAACCTGGAATATATTGGTTTTGTAAATATAATTCTGGATATCAAATACATCTCTAGTACATCTAGCTTATGATTACTTTGGTTCTTGTCCCATTTGTATTGTTGAAACACAGTACTTTTGAAAACTGAGAAGACACTTTGTTGAAAAGAATGACATTTTTGCTGCATTACTGCAAAACATTTTCAGATTTATAAACACTAATCAGGATGAATACTTGACTGTGACACTTTTTGTCACCCTTAGATACATACTTCCTGTTGCTTATGAAGCTTGTTAAATAAATATTGGTGCATAAACATCATAAGGAAGAAAGAATGCTGTCCACATAGTTTTAGCAAAACAATATGGTTCAGGTTATTGTCACAAAAATATTTCAGGATCAAATCCTTCCACTTGAAAGATATCCATGAATCTATAATTTTCACCCTTAAAATGCAATTTCCTCTGATCAATTCTTTAATGAAAATTTAGTCCAGATATTCACTTAACATATCATTGTTTCTCACAAAGATTTTTTTCCTATACAATCAATTTCATGTACTCTTTATCATCTCAAGAGTTGCTACTGGTCTCTATGTTCATCTTTTTTTTTTTTTTTTCTTTTCTTTTTGGTCTGAGACCAGGACTCAAACTGGGTATCTGACACTTTCACTGATTGGCTGGCTCTCTACCACCGGAGCTGAAACACCAACCCTTGTGGCCATCTTCTAATTTGTTTTCATAATTGTGAATCATTTTATTCTGTCAGTTTATTTCCTTTTGTCATTCTGCAGAAAAATGAAAGGTTCTGAAATCTCAACTTTATGCAGTGAAAACCAGAGTAGGCTGTGAGGAAGGTGTCTGTAGGCTTTTCTATATATGCCTGACATAATTCAAAGCAATAAGAAAAGACATACTAATGTAATTGTCCTGGTTTATTTCATAACTGTATCATCCTAGCAATTCCAGTCATTCTCATTTTTATTATTTTAGATCTTTTAGAACATAATTTGTAAAAATTGAAATTCAATCCCAATTTCCTTATGGATTATGAAATAAATTATTTCAAAATAAAAAATCACAGATATTCTGTTAGACTTATATCCTTATACTATTTTACATCTTAAATAACTTTTAAAATGTGTTTTTATAACTTTTACATCAATATACCCTAAGATTTATAAATGTATAATTGCAGTAGGGAATGACTTTTAGTCTGAGTCTTATCATATAATAGTATAAAACTACATTTTTTCATTCTAATAAAGAATAAAAGTCATTAGGTAAACTTTCAAATAATCTCAAAAAAAAAAAAAGATCATCATTGCACCCTGATGGTATGTATTAATAGTTATACTGTGAGCCAGGTACCAATGGCTTATGCTGTTATCCTAGCTCTCAGGAGGCTGAGGTCTGAGGATCACAGTTTGAAGCTGGGCAGGAAAGTCTTGTGAGAGTCTTATCCTCAATTAATCACACCCAATGCACACATGCGCGCGCGCACACACACACACACACACACACACAGAGCCAGAAGTGGACTTCTGGCTCAAGTGGTAGAGCATTAGCCTTGAGCAAAACAAAAGAAAACAAAAAGCCTCAGGGTCAGTACCCACATCCTAAGTTCAAGCCTTTAGACTGGCACAAAACAAAAAAGTTACAGTGTGGAGTCTGGATCTTGAACTGAATAGAACATTCCAGAATGTGGCTAGAACTCATAGGGTAGGGTCACATATAGTAGGGTCATTTCCTGCCTCATTGTGGACAAAGGCTTTTACCATGTAGTTTAAAACTCACTGGTGTTTTAGACAACCCTCTAGTGAATTCATTGTTGAATCTCTATTCAGTTTTACAAATGTTCTTCTATAAATTAAGATAACACATAGAGTATTTTTGGACAGTTTACTTCTCAGCTCTCTGTAGAAGTCTTTTTATTTCTCAAAGCCTAAGGTTTAATTTTGTTTGTTTTACCCATTCATTCTTTGATTTTTAGGTCCAGACTTATCATCAAACTTGTTTGGTAATCTTCCTGGCTTTGCAGGACCCTGGATTCAGTACCATGATATAAGGGTTATTTCTCAGGCTGAGCAGGAGGGAACTTGTGATACCTACCACACTGCTGCCAGTCAGTTAATTAGCATCTGTGACTCTTACTCTTTAGCCAGTTACACATCAAGCTTCATTGACATTCCTATCATATTTTTCCTCTTTACTCATTTGGGTTTAATGAGAAATTTAGAAGATGAAATGTCACAGTGAAATCTAAATATATATAATTCTTCCCAACCCACTACTGTAGGATTCCAATTTTTTAAAAAAATCATTGAATGCCTAATGGCACTCAGTGCACCAAAGAACATTAAAGCTTGAAAGGAACTTTAGGGCTTATCTAATTAAATCCCCTGGTTTTTTTTTTCTTGGAGGAAACTCAGGATAAATTGAGTAATTTCCCAAAGTTACATAGGTAGTGAATAGTAGAGCTAATTGACTAATGGATTTTAAAAAAGGTTATGTTAAAAAGGAATCCAACAATTAGTCTCTTATTCATCTTTCTTGTGTTCAGAATTTAGCTTTTAACTTCTATCTCATAATGTTACCTGTAAGTATTTAAACATTTCAAGGATAAAAATGTCAGTTCATAAGTGGATCATCATGGTAGCCTAAGCCAACTATCAAGAGCCTATCAAGTATATTTGTAGTACTATATTTAGTATTGAAAATACAGAATAAAGTGTTTATGAAACTGCAGATTTACAATAATTAAAATAGGAAAAAATCCTTGTATGAAATTGAGAACTATAAAATGAATCTGAATTTGCTAATTATAGTATGCAGATCTAGATCAGAATTTTTCATTTGCAGGAACTAATATTGTCCTTTATTACTTAAAAGCCTGCTTTGTAATATTATTTATCATTTAACAAGTGACTTTTTGAGTTGTTTAAAAATATATAGCTTTGCTTACTGTGTATCAGGCATTGTTTTTGAATGGAATTTTGTGGTGTATGTATGTGTGTATTAAGAAATAGAGATAAGAAAAAAATGTCTACAATGCAAATGAACTTTTGTGTTTATCTGACTTGAAAAAATTTTTAAATGGTAAGAAAATTTGGCAGAGCTTTACGAAATAAGAAAACAATCAGGCACAAAGATAAACAGCAGATAGACAAGCAGAAAGGCAAAAGCACAGTCAAGAGTGGTTACTCGTTTTTCTGACTTTTAATAGAATTTTAACTCACCATGTAGGAACTTATGAGGAAAATATCCTAAACTGTACACGTTTTTTAAATACAAGCTTTCTTTGCAGGTTATTTCCTAACCTAATAAACTTTAAAGATCCAGTCTGCTTTTGATTTTAATAATAACAATTGATGTGGGAGGAACAGCTTTGTTTTGCTAGTTTAAGTAGAGAATTTTAAAGACATATCTGCTATCCCTATGATAAATAAATCACTTATCTCCGAGTGAGAGGTTTTTGTCCTAGAAAAGTTTTTATATGAATGAATAATGTATTTATACTTTATATTTAGTTTCGAACAAGACAATAATCAAAGAAGTAGAATTCGGAATGTGCACAGTCACGTGTGGTAAGTAGCATAGAATAGATGAATAACTCATCATAAAGTTGGGGGGAGGTAAAGACAGATAATGTGGCAATTGTTTACTTGTCATTTTCCTACTTCTATTCATCTCTCATTGTCTTCTATGTCTAATAACTGCAATTTACACATAACATTTGGTTGATTGCTTCAAAAGGTAAGATACTTTCAGTTTTTAACCCCTAAATTTTATTTTAAGCCAACTCCCTTTACTTTTTGGCACATAAGCTGTCTTCACTAAAGTAAAATTTTCTCTGTCTCACAGATGTTCAGAAAATGAGAGATTTTTCAATGCATCTCACAGATGTCTTCCCACATATTGTGTTGGCAAATCTATCAAGAAATATGCTTATTTGCAATAGTCCATTCCAAATTCTCAGTTTCTCCCATTTCTATGTCTCATGCCTTGGAGAAAAGAGCTGCTGGCTTTGTGGGAAAGAATGTTGCAAAGAACATGGCTTACTTTGCTCATTCAATGGCTAGAAATTGGGCGTGGGGTTAGGGCTAAAGCTACGTAAATTACAATAAACTAGAGGGTTTCAAACTCAAATATATACCCGAAATGCATGAAGGGTTTATTAGAACAGATTGTTGGGCCTTTACAGAGTTTCTAACTGCTTGTACTGGGCCTAAGAATTTACATTTCTAACAAGTTTATAATGAAGCTTAGATTCTTAGAGAACCATCTTTGATAATCTCTGCTGTGCAGTATGGGTTGGCGAAGGTAACAGATAATTTACTAATGAAATTAATTTCTTTCTTACCTTGGATCAGCCTTGGGATATCCTTGCAGATCTAGATCAAGAGTTTTTCAGTTGCAGAAACTGTTATTGTCCTTTATTATTTAAAAGTCTGCTTTGTATATTATTTACCATTTAAGTGACTTTTTGAGTTGTTTAAGAATATATAGCTTTGCTTACTGTGTATCAGGCATTGTATGTGCTGAGGATAACAGCAGTGGACAAAACAAACAACTCTGCAATTGAATAAGAATATAGTATGGGGGGGGGGGGTCAGGCACCAGTGCTTCATGCCTCTAACCGTAGCTACCAAAGAGGCTGAGCTCCAGAGGCACAGGGAAGAGGATCATAATTATTTTAGCCTAGGCAAAAAAAACCCTTAAGATCCTGTCTCCAATTAACCCTCAAAGAGAAAGGTCAGAGGAGTGGCTCAAGTGGTAGAGCACTAGCTGAAAAAAAAAAAAGTGAAGTAAGCAAGCATGAAGCCAAAAAAAGTGAAGTGTGTGTGTGTGTGTGTGTGTGTGTGTGTGTGTGATTTTTCATATATATGTGTATGTGTGTATATATACATGTATATATATATTGTTCTTATCCTGGGGCTTGAACTCAGGGCCTGGGCCTTGTCCCTGAGATTTTCCACAGTTCCACTTCAGCTTTTTTGGTAGTTTGATTAGAAATAAGAGTCTCATGGACTTTCTTGCCCTGGCTGGCTTTGAAACCAGAATCATCAGTTCTTAGACTCCTGAAGCAGTAGCTAGGATTAGAGGTGTGAACCACCAGCACCTGGCAAGGAATGTATATTTTAGCAGTGTTACACAAACGATATTTAAAAGATATAATATGTCAGATAAGTTCTAAGGAAAAAATAACCAACAAACATAATGTTATATATCTAAAATATTACAAAGTGTTTCAATTTGTATGTAGAAAAGGAAAAAAATGCTTTAGTAAAAAATGCTAATTAACTCCTAAATGGTGATGGAAAAGTTTTCTTTTATACCTAGGTAGATTTTGGCATGTTACTTGGAGCGTCTCACCACTACATTCATCTTAGTGAATGACATTTGGCTAAATAAATACATAAAGCACTTGCTTGGAAACTATGCCTTTCAGATTAAGGCTGTGGAGCAATACTTGAGCCATTGAAAGCCTTCTCTTTTAGTCAAATGACACGTTTCCCCTCCTGCCTTCCACCTCCTTATTGCAAGCAGAATCTCCTTAGAACTCAGTGCAGGCCACAGAACAGCTGCATCAGCATTGCTGAAGAGCTTGTTAGAAAGGTCACATTTTAGATTATTCCAGACAACTGAGACTCCACGGTTCAATAAGGTTCCAGGTGATTTGAATGTTCTCTTTAAATTTGAGAAGCACTGTTTTCTGTTTGTTTGTTACTTTAACTTAGTAGTGACTCAGTCTAGTCATCAACTTTTCTTTCCTCTGAGAATAGGTTTTATGATTAATGCCTTACAAAGACTGAAAAAGGCTAGGCAGATAGGCAAGAAACCAGGGTGGCTCTTCCTGAGCTGTGATTGCCGTCTTGTCCCCAGATGTGCCTGAGTACATGGCTCATCCAGCATTTTGCAATTTCCCATAGTTCTGGCAATGAAAGACAATTCATTGGAGCTTTAGAAATCAGTAAAGATCTGATTTCTTGTTACCCAAGTGTGTGACAATTCTAAAGACTTATCCTACTGGAAATGGAGATTTGGTTATTAATAGGTTATCCTGTCTAATACAAATAATCTAAATCTAATACAAATTAATCTAAATATTAGAAAGCATCATTTATGGTAAAAGATGATATTGAAATTTCCTCCAGAAGCTCCACTCTCAACTCCAGAAAGCTCTATGATCAGATAAGTTTGGGAAATCCTGTATATTTCATCAATCTTATTTTATTGGCTATAAGAAGAACATATTATATACTCTAAATAGGAAAACTTATGCAAATTAACTTATGATGTACTACAATTATAATTGTATTCTGATTTTGAAGATGTTGAAATGTAAGATTTTTACACATTAAATCAATGAAAACTTATACATAACAACACATTCATTTACTAGCTTATTGAAAGTGTCCAAAGCTTCTGTAGAAAGAGGTCCCTTTATTTTCTTTAATATGCCACTTTCAAACATATGTATGATACTGGAATCCTCTTTCTTAAGATAAAGCCATAGAAACTTTACTTGAGAAAATACTGTTTTATGAAATAGATCAGAATGAAAGGCTTAAGAAAATTCTAAATGTCATCATCTTTGATTTAGGAATTTGACTTCTGAAATTAAGAGAAAAGTCTCAACAAGAAAAAAGAAAAGAAAAAAGATAGAGGGGAGGAGAGGTAAAGAGAAGAGGAGAAGAAAGGAAAAGAAAGATGAAGCCATGCTCCAGTGGTTCACATCTGTAGTTCTAGGTACTCAGGAGGCTGAGACCTGGAGGATTGTGGTTCAAAACCAACTCAGGCAGAAAAGTCCATAAGACTCCATCTCCAGCTAGCCAGCAAATAGCCAGGATAAAGATGTTCAAGTGGTGATCAGGGAAAAAAAAAAAAAGATGGATAGACCTGGATGGGAAACAGAGACCCTCTGCAATTAGTTTTCTTTTTAACATATGCCTTCTTTTACCAAAGGTGTTGGTATTAGAGAAGTTATCCTAACAAATGGATGCCCCGGAGGTGAATCCAAGTGTCTTGTTCGGGTAGAAGAATGCCGTGGACCAGTAGACTGTGGCTGTAAGTTGGACTCCCTATTGAAGATTGGGGGGTGGCCGAGGGGACAAGTTTACTCTGAGAAAATATTCTCAACCACAAATTGCCACTGAGTACAAGGAGACAATCAACTGTCTCATTGAAAAGGAACCATCAACAATTATTTAAATTCTCCTTTTTCTCTAGAGAGGCAAAGCCCTGGGACTTTCTACTTGTTTTATATTTTTCAATTATGTTAAAATGTGTCATGAACATATCCTCCATAATACACCAAAGTATTCAAGGTTCATGCTTGAGTCTTTCCTATAATGCAACACTCTGGATGGTTTAATCACAGTTCTTTATTGTTGGATTGGTAAACCTTAAACTGGGAACTTTGAGAGTTGTTCTGTATTAGATGACGCTAATTCTGACAATGCAACATCTCTAAATGTGTTTTTCTAACCAGTCAACTTGGAAATCATTAGCAAGTCTCAAAGTTTATTGTACATATCACAAAGTCAAGTACTTTTATTTTGGCTCCAAATGTATTCTGCATAAATAACGCAGAGCGGTAGAACCCCCTTACCTGGTTCTTGTGATGATCTTTGTACCCCTTGCTTCTGATCTCCCCTACACTTATTCCAACTCTAATGTTTGGGGTAACTTCTGGCAGAGAATCGATTCCTAAAACTGTGGCATTTAAAAAGTACTATATGTATAAATAAATATTTTGCACAACAGTATTTATCTTTTTAACTTTTCCTTTCTTTCTTTTCAGGGGGTAGACCAATTTCCGAAAGTCTTGAAAGTGTTAGAGTGGCATGTGTTCATGTATCTCCTGCAAATCGTTTCAAATATGTTTGGAAACTTCTAAGGCCAGACCAAGTAAGTAATGGATGTATTTAGTCTTTTGTTTTCCAGAGAGTGATACAAATTGCTTCACAGTTCTGTTGTGCCTCAGACAACTCTTTTTATTATTGGCCTACATCAGTCACAGGAAGGGGATGTTATTACATTTACATACAAATTTACAAAATATTCTAATCAATCTGGCTCCCTTTATCACTTTCCCTTCCCCTTAATTTTAACAGCTTTTATTGGTCTATTTTCATGTATTCAAATCATTAACTTTGACCCTATTCATCCTCTTTTATTCTCCTTGTTAGCCCAACTCCCTTCTACTTCTATCTACCCCCTAAAACTGCCTTTCAGATAACTCTTTTCTAAAACAGTTTGAAAAATGAAGTTAAGAGTTACACAATTTTATTTTTATTGGAATTCAGAACTTTTATTATTTAGAGAGATTAAACCTTCACACGTGTCTTAGGGTTAGCTATAAACAGAACTTAAATATATCCATATATCCATATGAAGCATTCTATTTTGGAGGCAAAATTTTCATTGGTTATGTAAGAGTTGTATAATAATAACAATGACAATCATTAATTAAAAGCTTTTGAAGGGCTAGACCAAAGTCAAGTGCTGTAGTCTGTTTTAGTAGACATAACAACCCTTGGAGGTATTTTGTAGAATTATTCCATTTGATGAACAAGTCATTGAGAAGTAGATGGTAACTTGCCTGTTGTCATATAGGCAGGAGGTGGTAAAGTTGGGATCTGAAGTCTGGGTTCTCTGATTCCAAAATCCACATGTAGGTGCACAATTAAATGCATACTGGGCAAGAGAATAAGTGTTACTTCTTTTGCTAAAGGAGATAAGTTGTCTCCTGATGTTAGTGCAATGAAGAGCATTGATACTTTGCTATTTTTTTTAAATAGCAACCTGTTGTACTTTCAAATGATTCAGCAGTCCTAGAAGTAAAAAGAGATGTTCACCCCTTGGCTTTCGAGTGTGAAACCCTGGATAATGGTGAAATAATAGCAACAATTAAATTCACAATCTATACAACAACTGGTAAGTTCCCAGCCATACTTGGTTTACTAGCTTAAGATTCAATAGCTCTGGGCTAGAACTGGTATAGGAAATTTTATTACTAACAAGTTCCCAGATGAAGCTGATCATTTAAAGCCAGTCCTTGAAATATATTCTAGTGTTATTTCCATCATGCACAGTCAAAACTGGAAAAATAAAATTCTGAGGAATGTTTATAAGAATTTTGGTATAGAAAATAAATACAGTTAAGAAATGTGAAGTCAGCATTTTCTTTAAAAATATTAAAGCTTTTTTATATAGTAGTAGTTTTTTTGTATATTGCAAGAGGTAAAGCTTCTGTTCCCTTGTGAGATCAATCTGTGTGCCCATCCTTTCATTTGATCCATGATGTCTTCTACATTCAGGTAATTATTTCCTTTTATTCAGTTGCTCTTTAACTGTTTTTAGTATTGTAATCTTTGTTGTATTTTGCTACAAGTCTTTTAAGAATCCAACAAAGGCTTTGTAGGCTTTTTCAGAAAACTGTCCACATATACAGGCCTAGCAAAAGTGATGTATGCCAGTACTAGGGTTTGGACTCAGGACCTAGGTGCTGTCCCTGAGCTTTTTTGCTCAAGGCTCAGTCTATCACTTGAGCCACAGCTTCACTTCTGGGAGTTTTGAGTAGTTGGAGATAAGAGTTGCACAAACTTTCTTGCCCAGTTGGCTTTGAACTGTGGTCCTCAGATCTCAGCCTCTTGAGTGGCTATGTGGCATGAGCCACTGGTACTTTCACACACACATGCACACACATTCATGCACACATGTGTATATTTGAAGGTTCTAGGGATTGAGCTTGGATATTCATACTTGGAGGCCCTTTATTTCTTGATTATTTTCAAGGTAGGATTTGGCTTTATGCCGGCATTTCTTGAGTTGGCAGGTACATACCACAGTGTCCAGACACTGGTTGAGATGGAATCTTGCAAAGTGTTATGACCAGGCTGATTTCAAACCTTGATCTTCAGTCTCTCAAGTAGCTAGGATTACAGGATTGAGCCACAGTGTGTTATTGAGGCCAGGTGTCAAGAATGATATATAATTTTAAGGTAATTTATGTATTTCTTCAAGTTATTTCTGAGCTCCACATAAAGATCTTCTGCTGTAGTCTAGAAATAGCATACCACCTAATATCTTCTATTAAAAGGATATCAGGATAAGCTATTTGGGGAGACTTTAAAAAAAAACAACTGAAGCATGGCTCAAACCTGTAATTCTAGTTAATTGGGAGGTAGGTATGGGGGATGGTTTGTTGAGGCTAATCTAAGCCTAAAAGTTCACAAGACTTGATCTCAATCAATGTCTAGGTGTGGTGGTGTGCACCTTTAATCTCTAGAGACACAGGAAAACGGAAGTAGGAAACCCAGGCTAGCCTGGGCATAAAGCCATATCCTATTTTGAAAAAATAGCTAAGGCAAAAAAGGGCTGGAGACTCCTCAAATGATAGAATACCTGCCTGTTAAGCTCAAGGCCCTGGTTTCAATCTCCAACACCAACAAACAAATGAACCAAAAACTACTTACTGTTTGAACTTTTGTGAGCAACTGAAAAACCACAACACAAAATAACATTTTCACGGAACAAGCTAATGACCACTCCAACTGCTGCAATATCTGTTAAAGATTAGTAGTAGCTGGGTGCTGGCGGCTCACACCTGTAACCCTAGCTTCTAAATGGCTCAGATCTGAGGATTGCAGTTAGAAGCCAATCTGGGCAAAAAAGTGCCTGTGAGATTCTTATCTCCAATTAACCACCAGAAAACCTGAAATACATCTGTTGCTCAAAGTGATATAGAGATATCCTTGAGCAAAAAGAGGCACAGGCCCTGAGTTCAAGCCCCACAACGATGACCACCACCACAGGCACCACCACCACTAACAAAAAGATTAGTAGTAAAAAGGGGTAAAAAGGAAAAAGAGGACCAGAACATCATCATATGTAAAAAAAAAAATCCCAGTTTAGTCACCCAGTGATTACAAAGGGATGCAGGTTTTTACTTTTGCTAGTGTATAAGCTAAAGGCTGGAAACCAGAAGCCTAATGCTCATTCTTTATATAGAAAAAGTCGACATTTCTCCCTTAGAGCAGTCCAGGACCAGAGGAAGTAGCTCTGCTATCTTAGTACATGCAAACTTTTTTCTACTTCTAGTTTCTAGAACAATGAAATAATATATTTCTTCTGTTTGTAATTCACCCAGTTTATAGTACTTGTTATGGTAGCCCTGGGAAGCTAATATATGCATAAGCTTTGTTTATCTAAAAGGGAAGGGTATTGAAATTCATCCTATTCTTTATTAGAAAATTTCAATAAAAATCCAGTCTTTTTTCTTAGATATGAAAATAGTCTTTGTGACCCTTTTGAGTAGACTATTGTTATGGTGAACTAAAAATTTTATACCTTTCATCTCTAACCTTTGCAGAGCAGTGAATAAGTACAAATGAATTTTGCCTTTTTCCTCAGGTTTTAGTTCTAAAAATGTCTTGTATTTATTCACACGCTAAGTCTAAAATGATTTTAAAATAAAAAGATCTTTTAAAATCTGTCATAATACAAATATTCTAGTGTAATTTCTCAGTTATACTTGGAGCATTTAATAAAATCAGTAGATTGAGTTTATAGCTCTAGAATTGCTAAGATAAATGGAGAGAGAATCCATGTTTTAGAGGATCAAGGGGTGGGGGGGAATGCAGAGACATAAGTCAGTGAAATTGCCCGTGCAGGCGACTACTTCTGATAAAGAGGCACTTCCCAGTTTGAAAACAGTGAAAACAACTTACACAAATCATTAAGCCTCTTGGACCTTGCTTTACTAATCTATGTAATATGATGTGGTCCTTTATTGTAGGATTATCTTTATGAGTCTAGAATTTGGTGACTAAGAGAGCTAAGATAAAGCTATGTAATTCACAAGATAAGTAGTATGTGTTGTCTTTCCACCATGTATAGTATACCCAGTCAGTCATACATACTATACACAGCTTTCTTTCTTTAGTAGACTCATTTAAAAACAGAGCAGAAAGATCTGGGAGAGAAATGATTGAGTAGAAGTATGTGAAGGTGTATATATATATATATATATATATATATATATACACACACACATATATATATACCTATATAGTACCTATATATATATATATATACACACACACACATATGGAAAACAATGAGCCTCTACCCCTTCTTCTATCCTATACATAACTTAGAAATGTATCCTAATCTTAAGTTAAAAGCTAAATTCAAGACTTTAAGAAGGAAACAGGAGAAAATCCACATAATTCATTGTAGGCAAAGTTTTTTAGATATAATTCAAAAAACAATCACCATAAAAGGAAATATTGAATTAATTAGACTTCATCAAAATTTAAAACTACAGCTTACTAAAATAAATCATTTAGAAAATAAATAAGACAAAATCTGGGAAAAAATTTATAAGACAAATATAGCCAGAAGCATTAGTTTGAGAAAGATCTCATAGATTCTTAGAAGACTAAGCATATGTTACCCTATGGCCCCAAATCTCACTCAAGTATTTTAAAGAGTGAAAATGTATGTTTACCAAATGACTTGAACAGGATTCTTCACATGGCTTTATTACTAATAGCTTAGCCCACAACTGATACCGCCTAAGTATCCCTTGCAGAGGGCGAGGTGGGGGGGGGGGGGTGGCAAACTGTAGAAATACCCTGCAGAGTAAAAATAAATTAAGATATCTATAGATCTATTGATAGATCTATATATCTATACATCTTTCTCTATCTATCTATCTATCTATCTATCTATCTATCTATCTATCTATCATCTCTCTATCTCCTATAGTTTCAGAGCTAGGTGTGTAACTCAATGCTAGAGTGCTTACTTAACATGCTTTCTTCAGTGCCAGGAAAACAAACAAAACCACCCAAACCTATAGTTGCATGTAACAGTATGGGTGAATCTCTTAACACATTGTGCCATGTAAAAGAAGAAAAACCCACACATAAAAGACCACATTATCAGCAAGGCGGTGACAGCTCACTCCTGTGCTACTAGCTACTCAAGATGCTAAGATCTGAGGATAGTGGTTCAAAGCTAGCCTGGGTAGGAAAGGCATAAGATTTTTACCATCAGTTAAACCACCAAAAAGCTAGGAATGAAGTTGTGGCTCAAGTGGTAGAGTGGTAACCTTGAACGAAAGCTCATAGGGTTTAGTTGAGTTCAAGCTCCAGGAGTGGTGTGCAAGCATGTATACACACATACACACACACACACTAGTGTGTGTTTCCATTCATATAAAGCTATACTGATTTGTGATGGAAAAGAACAGGACAGTTGCTGTGCCTGGAGGAGAGGGTAAGGATTAAGGAGGGGGGGACTCTAGGGGAACTTCCTGGAGTATAGCAATAATCTCTGTCCTGACCTGAATTTGATTACATAGTGGGTTTGCATCTGCCAAAACAAAGTAAATGTCATTAAAGATCTTTGTGCAATTCATTATGTAGATTTTTTACCTCAACAGAAAAAAGAAGAAATACTGTAATGTTGTACTCTAGCTAATGATATGCCTGATGAGGAATTAGGGGAGGGTGTGTATGCAGATGTCTTCACTTCGTATTGAAATGCATGAAAATGTAAAGCCACGAATTAATGAGTTTCCAGAAAGCTGGATGAAGAAAGAATGGAATACCGATGGAACTATGTAGACAATGGTGATACTGTTGCCTGATGTCAAGTTCTCTCAATGTTTTTGCATGGTTTGAACACAGAGAAAAAAATAATTAATTAATTAATAATTTTCTTTCTCTCAGTTCTTCTTGTTTTGTTTACAGTAAAAATAACTGTTAGGTGTGTGAATTTTCTTTAGAATTGCAGATGAGAAGATCAAATCGGCCAGACACTGATGCAGTCTTAGTTTTTGTGCTAACCATAGGAGTCATTATCTGTATATTTGTGATCTTTGTATTGATCTTCATCATTATAAATTGGTAAGTGAACAGCCGGGATGCACTGCCCCTCTGAGAGGCATTTGTATGGACTCCCTCCTCTAGAGAATTACAAAACTCTGTCCAGGATATCGCCTATGTGTGTCTTAAAAACCAACTCCCCTGATTTCTCCTGTGATTATCCTCTCTCCAATGATCCCATCTCTTAGGAGGACATTTGAATTTTTAAAAATAGTCCCAGTACAATTTGTATAGTACAAGTCAATTTAAAGAAAAAAAAAACCTTACCAGTGTTTGAATGCATATTTGTGTTGTCCAGTTGTGGTTCTCACAACTTTAAAATGTTACTTCAGTAACCTCTCAATTCATGTATCCAAACATATGTATCTGTACTAGTAGTACAGTCTGCTAAGTGTCAGAATTTCTCCACTATAACAAAGCAGTTGGTACATTACAAACTAGATAAAATTATGAATAAAAAGTGCTTCTGTATGTAGAAGACACAGATAGAAATCCCATGTAGTTTTTTTGTTTTCATTTCATATTATTGTTTTTTTTTCCTCTTTTGCTTTTTCCGCCAGGGCGGCAGTGAAGGCTTTCTGGGGGGCGAAAGCCTCTACCACTGAGATACATTCTGACCTGAGTTCTGTGAGATACAAAGATTCGACATCACTTGACCAGTCCCCTGCAGAGCTACCTGTACATGAAGATGACGCCTTAAGTGAATGGAATGAATGATACATGACAAAGCAAAAATATGAGCATATCAGATTCACTATTATAAAAAATATAAACTAGTTTTAATAATTAATGTTGAAATAAATTCACCACCATCTGCAGTTAATAATAATGCATTGTGAGGAATAAAAATGTTTTAATTGGTGCAGCTTTGTACTACAGTTATCAAAGAATGCCTTTAATTCTCAGCATTGGCCATTTCAGATAACACCTCAGGGACATTTGTCTAGAAGTACACACAAGTATTTCTGGTTACTTTGATTAGTTCTAAGGTCATTGCCTTTTATTTTGTAAATAAGAAAAATGTAACATAGAAGATGTCTTTGAAGAAGGTAGAGGAGAAAGAAGAATTTCTTTTCACACAATTAGACCAATTATCAAACAAGATGCCAAGACAGTAGATAATTTGAGTCAGTAGGCTATCAAAATTATTTTCCATCAAAATTATTTTCAGAGGTTATTATAGTATCCCAAAATATGTCTAATGTTGTCTGGATGAATTTTAGGCCACAACCTTTTTCTTTCTTTTTTTTTTTTTTTTTGCCAGTCCTGGGCCTTGGACTCAGGGCCTGAGCACTGTTCCTGGCTTCTTTTTGCTCAAGGCTAGCACTCTGCCATTTGAGCCACAGTGCCACTTCTGGCCGTTTTCTATATATGTGGTGCTGGGGAATCGAACCCAGGGCTTCATGTATACGAGGCAAGTACCCTTGCCACTAGGCCATATTCCCAGCCCCCCCCCCTTATTGCTATTCTCTTCATATTTATGATGCCATTATCTCTACACATCTCTACAGAAGACATTGTAAATGGGAATGTTTGATATGCTTCTCTCTAGTAGTCTCTAGAAATAGACTGTGTTATGAAATTATCCATGCTTTCTGTTACATAGCATTTTTGTTTGAGAGAAGCCAAGAAAATGATTTTGTTATCTTTTGTAGGAATTCCACTAGAGACTTTAAGTGAAAAGAAATTGTTTTCATAAAATCTTCCAAAGGAATTACATTTTATAACACCCGCCTCAGATAAGTGTTAAAAAATCAGTCTTCCAACTCTTTCTTCCTGTGTGATCATGTAGCTTTAGTTTAAATGGCTAAAAATTCTTAAATTGTAATTATTATCCATGTTTTGAAAAGCACAAACAGCAATGGGTCCTCACAGTACCTTTGTGAACTTCAGTGTTCAATGGATTAACAAGGCTAGTTGTCTCAAGGGCTTCTTACTGATCTTTCTGGCTATCATCCACATATATTATAGGATAATATCTTTCTAGCCTATCATTGTTGGGTGGGGCCATGGGACTAAATTTTGGCCAATGAGGAGTTAGCCCAAGTTTCAAAGTACTGAGTGACTATGAGACTAGAATATTTATTTAGGAGAAAGTCAAAAGCTTACCTCTCTTCTATATAACAACTCAGGCATGCTCAGATAACAACTTCTCGGACACTATGGCTTCAGAGTGAGGACCAGAGTCTCTGGTCATCTAACTATGAATATGGAGCACACAATATATCTTGCTATTTTAAGCCACCACTGAGGGTGAGTTGACTTATGTTTTGTATCCAGATGCAAACTTCAGGGTTTTCACACTGATATTTTGATGATTGAGAAAAGTGGTCAGGAAAAATACCATCCTGGAATCTCAGGGAAAATTAGCTATAGAATGGTGCCTCGGGTCTGTCTGAAGAGTGAATGGACTCTCCATTAACCTTTAGTAGTATGTCGTGGCTTAGAGGTTGTTTGATAAAGCAGCTTTAATAAGACTATCCTGATTGACATGTGTCTTTTCCTAAAAATAAATTGTCATGGTCAAATGTATTAAAAAGCCTTCTTTACTACAGGGTTTCTTTCTTCAAGAAGGATGGTATAGAGTTACAGTGTTTCCCAAATTTACTGACCACAGATGAAGCCATGCACATGTTAGTGTACTTTATACATGGTGAGTAGGATTGTTCCTAATAGGGTACCCATGAGGAGCCAGAGCACAGTTAGCTATCAGTTTACACAGTTACCACATGCAGAAAATTGCCAACACATGTTGACAGTAGTAACCTTTCCTTAAATCTGTGGGTGTAGCTACGATGCATGGCTCCAGACTCACTTTGATGGCCTTCCTTGACACCAACTCGCACAACCAAAGAAAAGCTTCTCAAGAAGAATGCTAGCTAGCATGGCCTGTGTTAGGTTAAAAGAGACTTCCTTTGCAAAACAGATCTTCATGTGGTACAGATTTCTACAAAATCATTCCAGGCTTTTATGAAGTCTCCAGCCAATCACCACCTTGTACTGTATAGTGGGAGATCTGTCCTGGCCATGGTCTGTGCAGTATCCATTGATAATAGGAATTGTTAATGGAGAGCCACTTCCTGCAAGGCCAGACCATCCTCTAAGTCCTGTCTTCCTCCTAAATTCCAAGATGGAAGTTTTGCTGGGCCAAAATAACCTCAGAATTCAGAGATAAAAATCACTCAAACAGTAATGTATCAGAAAGGAATTTCCCTTTTGGATGTCCAAGGAATTGGTCTCTGCATGTATATCAGTCAGATTTTGTAGTGTTTGGAATAGCACTCTTTCCTCAAGAGAATCCCATTCATTTATCTATTCATCCAACAAATACTGACTTAGCCATTTCTGTGGCTAGGTACTGTGCCAAGCACTAAGGATAGAGTTTGTACAGAAAACCCCCAAATGATGGAATCCCTCTTGGAACTTATCATTTACTTAAGACCTAGACAATTCAATTAACCACTACCAGGGTAAATGCATTAGCCTTTTAACAAATTGTGACTGTTGGTCCTCAGCAAATTATGGTGGCTTCCAACTGGATTCTTAGAGTCCTGCTTGGAATGCAAGACCTTATCAGTGAGACCTGAATTGTCTCCCATAATTATTCTTAATTCACTCTCCTGTTACAAATTAAGAATTAGAAAAGATTAAGAGTTTCTCCCAACAACTAGGGTTAGTTGACAATTTTCTCCATCTTGGATGTGGTATAGAATGAAGCACATATCATCATCTTGTTGAAATGCATACCAACTTACCTCTGTGAGTGTGTGCATAACACTTTCATGCAAATGATTTCCTTCACAGAGTGGTTCTTATACATCTATACGTCCACCAGTTCTGTCTTCTTGATCTTTTAAAAATTGATATGATTTTTCTATTGTTCTTTGTATTTTAAATTTTCTTCAGTCATTTTTTGTTATATTCTGGAGGACAATCCATTTGGAATGCATAAGCCATCACTGTTGTGATCCACCATCTGTCTCAAAAACACAGAACCCATTTACATGGTTATTTAGGCCTTGAGACTTGTGTGATTTTATTATTTGTGATCAAGTCATTTGTATGATGGAAAGCAGTTTATCTTTGATGGTTTTCTGGTTAAAAATAAAAGTTGGATGCTGAATATCAAGATTATTTTTTTATCATTTAAAAAGGAAAACCTCACAAAAAACAAACCTTTCTCTGAAATTCAACTTATGCATTTTGTGACAATGTCTCATGTATACAACTACATGATAGGTATTTTTCTTAAGAAGAAAATTTAAGATAAATGAGTTATTTAAATGATGCTCCGAGAAACATATATACTTGCTTATAATTGTTCATGTTTGTGTACAGATTTTATTTGAAATTTATCATTTAGTTGTATACTCCATATTTTCACCCAGAACAAAGCACATACATATTAATTTGTTAAGAGAAACAGTTCAAAGCACATACATATTAATTTGTTAAGAGAAACATAAGCAAATTTGTGAGGTGGCACTGTGTACTTGACTTTCCATGATGATGATAGGATTTGCCCTTGGGGAATATTCTATAGCTAAAGAGTAGTTTATGCTGAGCTACCTTTAATGCTCACTGAATTTCTTAGTCACTCAAATATGTTTTTCCCCAGGAGCATTATTTGTTGAGGACAATAGAAATATCAGTTTGCCTTTTGTACATTAATTTTCTCCCTTCTCGACAGATATGGTTTCCTTGTAGGCATTACTGAGACAAAATTGAGGGTGATTTTGGATGAACTGGTTGGGTGTAAGCCCTCTCATCAGAGAAGCATTGTAAGATTTGTATTATTTATGCAGCACCCTAAGGTAACAGCAAAATGCACTTTACAAGGAACAGAAATCATGTAATGTAATGAAATCATGTTCTAGAACAAACAATACAAGGCCCTAGAGGTTGGAGGGACAGGAAAGAGTATAGTACAAGCAATACTCTTTTGTTCCCTCTGGGGGAAAGCAGCATGCAACATACAGTTATGAAAGCTAGCAAGCTTCAGACAGGAAGTGGGTATGCTGGGTTTCTTTGCAGTAGAAATAGGAGCTATGTTCATGTGCCCAAGTGGGGAAATCTGTGGAGGAGGAGGAGGAGGAGGATAGAGTGTTGGTCTGCAGTTCTGAGAGGCTGACATCGGTTGTTAAAGATGTCAGAGCATGTGAGGGGACAGAGGAAGGGGTAGGATGGGGTGTGGGATGGGTGACTTAGGAAGGGAACAGAAAAGTTGTGAGCAGGTGCAGAGTCGTGGGGAAACGGGAAGGTGAAGAGCAGCCAAAGAAGAGTGGGAGAAGCATAGTCTGAACAGCAGGAAAGGAAAATGGACTTGGCAGTAACATTTGGCAACAAGGAGAGTGGGGAACTTATGAGAAAGAGGCCAGTGAGGGAGTTTGTGTAAATCAAGGCAGGATGTAATGAGTGTCTTGGCAGCAGAGAGAAATTAAAAACAGCTTCTAGGGGGACAAGGACTTTGAGTAAAGCTAAATAGGATATGAAGATAAAGAGAACAAAAATCCAGAACTAGGTTTGATCTCTTTCTGCAGTTCCTTTCCCGCTCACCCATTCCCATGTGAGATATCCCTGTCTGATTAAACATACTACCTTGGCCTTCAGTGCCACTGATGTTCTGCTACCTCAATATCATCCCTTTTCCTATGGCTCCAGTCTTTCAGACTCAGACTATCTCTCTCTAGCCTAATTATGTGTTTCTGCTGAATGGTTATCTCCTTGTAGATGCACCAATATTATCTCAGAGTATATGAAACTGAAATGTTTTATATATGTGAACAAATGAGATCTTCTCTGTGGTATCACTTCTTTAGCCAGTCAAGCTCAGTGCTTCACCCTTTTTCATTCAAATAATGACTGGGCTAGCAAATGTGTCTCCATATCACATTCTTCCTTTCCATGTCAGTGTTGGCTTGCATTTTCTTACCTACCCCCACTAAGAAGTGTATCTGCCCACTGACTTTGGCTATGCCACACTCTTCAGAGAGCCCCAGCTCTATGTGAAGAACTTCACTTTATTTAACTTTTAATTCAGTGTTTCCACAATCTGGCCCAAATTTCTACTCCCGTGTATACATTTTTAGTTTCAACAAAATCAATCCATCAACCTCTCCTCAAACATGTAAGTGCTAAAGTCTACATTGTTGCTTTTGTATTTTTGTTTAGGAAGGAATTCTTATTTTTTTCCACTTTCCTTTTTTATGTTAGTCTTAGGGCTTGAATTCAGGGCCCTGGCGCTGTCCCTGAGCTCTTTTGTTCAAGGCTAGCACTGTCCCACTTGAGCTATAGTAACATTTCTGATTTTCTAGTGGGGAATTTGAGATAAGAGTCTCATGGTCTTTCCTGCCTGGGCTGACTTTGAACCACAATCCTCAGATCTCAGCCTCCTGAATAGCTAAGACTAGAGGTGTGAGCAACCAGTGCCCAGCTCTTTTCTCCTTTATAGATTACTCTTCACTTCCTACTTAAATCCTAGCCATCCTTCAAGGCATTTCAACTCTTTGTTTTAAACTTCCATTTTGACACTGATCAAGTTAGGCCACTAAACAAAGAACATTTAATGACTCAAATTAAGATACTTATCTTTCCCTCTTATGTAGTAGAACAGAGATAGTAGGCAATATGGGGTAGGTAGGCCATTCTGGTGTGTGAGATTATTCAGAAATCTTTTATCTCCTTGTTCTACTCATTCATATGATATGAGCTTCAGTTCAGGCAATAAATTCACATTTCGTCTATAGCAAAACAGAAGAGAAAACTTTTGGCATCTTCCTTTAAAGGTATAATCTGGAAGATACACATAGCTCTTACAACTCACATCTCCTGGGGCAATATGTAAATAACTACACAAAATGCAATGGATGCTGGGAAATACAGTCTTTATCTGGAATGATCCCAGCTGAAATTCAGCTTCATTACTAAAAGGAAGAAGAGTAAATACTGGAGATGGGAGTCAACATAAAGTTGAGGGGAGAGGAGAGAGAATTAGAATCTTGTTTTATAGCCACCAGATGATGTGTGCTTCCTCTTCTGCATGTAATGGTTTACACCAAGGTGATGCCCATTTGCATTCCTCTTTCTTCTTTTACACTTTTCTTACCTCTTGGCCTAAAATATGAACTTGAGGATATAAATTGCATGATAAAATCTCTAGCAGAATATGTGGTAAATTGTGGATCTACAAATTTATCATTATCACAAATGATAATTATGATGATGCACTTTGTATCTGAACATGATTGGGCATTTGTGGAACAAGCTGGTGAGGAACTTATTCTGAACAGTGCTTTTAATATTGATGGGAGCCTCATGCCAGTGGTGGCCCAGGCCTATAATCCTAACTTCTCAGAAGTCTGAGATCAGAGGATTGGAGTTTGAAGCCAGCCTGGACAGGAAAAGGCCTGGAGACTTTTATCTCCAATTAACGATTAAAAAGGCAAGAAGTGGGGGCTGGGAGTATGGCCTAGTGGCAAGAGTGCTTGCCTCGCATACATGATGAAGCCCTGGGTTCGATTCCCCAGCACCACTTATATAGAAAATGGCCAGAAGTGGCGCTGTGGCTCAAGTGGCAGAGTGCTAGCCTTGAGCAAAAAGAAGCCAGGGACAGTGCCCAGGACCTGAGTCCAAGGTCCAGGACTGGCAAAAAAAGAAAAAAAAAAGCAAGAAGTGAGCTGTAGCTCAAGTGGTAGAGTGCTAGCCAAGAGCGCTCAGGGAAAGCACTTAGGCTCTGAGTTCAAGCTCTAGGTGGGTACTAAAAATAAACAAACAAAAATGATTTGATTGGAAGAACATTACAGACTCCCAAGCAGGCCGAAGACTGAGTATGCTATTGCTCTTGAACATATATGAAGCTTTTACCTAAAAATTCTTCAATAACAAATCTTTCCAATGCCATATGAGACGTTGTATATAAGTAGTCAGCAGATCTGAATAGTCTGTGCATTTGGTTCATCATTTCACCGAACCTTTGCAGTACTAATGTGAGGTCAGTATTATCTATCTTTAGAGATCTGGAAATGGAGTAGAGGAGATCAAGGAACTCACTCTGATAATACTTAAACTATGTTACTATTTAGTGACAGATTTTAACCCCAGTTTTCTGACCTTAAGTCTGGCTCCTTTTCCAAGTACAACCAATTTCTTCAGATAAACCACGTAAATAGGACTGATGTTCTAAAAGAGAAGGGGAACTTTAGTGGTCAAACAAATGGAATCAATGTGATCATGTAGCCAAGGGTAACCTTAGAAAAATTGAGTGAAACCAAATAGAAGCTGTGCTGTAACATTTTAATGTAAATGAAGAAGAAACTCCAGATTATTTCAAAAATCTGAAGGCCACTGCTATAGATGCTTTATTACTATAGATGTGTCAGACTGCTATGCTGACTCTCCTAGCTATCTGGAAAGCAAAACTGAGCAGGAAGGAGGACACCAGGAGAAGAAAGAAGGGGTTGTATGTAAATAGTCAGCTCTGTGGACCCTGCTAATTAGGGCTTAGACTGGAATGGAAAACCTCCCAGAGAAAAACCAAAGGATATGTGAGTGGAGTTATGCAAATACAAAGAAATACTTGCTCAACAATAGAAATGGAACCTGTGAGTATGAGAAAGTAACAGTCTAGAGAGTTAACAAGTCACTACAACATTAATAAACAGCCCCATTGAATGAAATGGACAAAACCCAGCTCCTAACCAGTTTCATTAAAAAGTAAAAAATGTGAATAACATAATTATTTAATAATTTAATGACTTCTGGCAAAATGGAGGGGTCAACGAGCTGGTGACGAAAGAATTTTTTTTGATGTAGCAATTTAAAACAAGGAACTATGGCTTCAATTTTTTTTCTCTGAGGAAACCCACCTGGGTCTCCATTCTTCTGGCGTGCTAGTAAGAGCATAAAAAGCCTCCCACTGCTTGATTAAGGATGGTTTCTTAAAACAAGCATCAGTGTTTTTCACTAGGAAAAGAAAATATCTTCATGCTATTGAATTATTAACTTATTGGTGTGACTATAAGAATGTCACAGATTTACCCTTAATCTGGTCCAAAAGATCACCCACGGAGATTTTATTTCCCAAAATAAAGATGTTGGTAGAAATAGAGCTACAATTAAAAAAATCTAATAGATAAGATTTAGCTTTTGTTTAATAATGGAGATGATAACATTAATCTAACAGACAATACATTGTCTGTACCTCATGTGACAGAGTGCTGGACCTGAGACTTATTTCCCATCCTCAATAATCTTTGATAGGTCTGAAACTTTTATTAGGCTTATAATTTGAGAGAATCATACAATTTTTTCATATCATAAAAATGGCTAGTTTAGGTTTATGGTTAAAAAAAGCAAAAAAAAAAATCTTGGTGATAATTGTGAGGGCAATGTACTTTGTAATAGCTCAATCACTGGTTTGTTCCCTTATCAGAACTGCTACGTAGAAGCAGCTCTGAGTGTGGGAAAGAGGGAAAGCTCTTAGAGGTTAAGGACGTGGCCTGGGTAGTCAAAGACATAAAGTTAGGCAAGGATTAGCACCTGGGAAGAAGGTTATGCCCTTCAGAGCGAGAAAGGTGAATGTGGAATGCCCTATGGGGCATGGACTTGGAGCACATTTTAGCATTCTGTCGTTAAAAACATTTCTATACTTGAATCCTCTCTTGTGATTTCTATGAAAATATTAAAATTTGATTGACTATGGCTGAGCTTTGGAGAATTGTGGGACAGATCTGTACTGACACTTGAAGTCGTGAGAGAAAGAAGGCAGTGTGAGGAAATGTTTCACAGAGCTGATGAAGGTTCAGATGATAGAGAGCAGAGAAATCTTGTAGATATTGTAATCATTGCTTGTGGGTTCTAGAAATAATTGGTGAGCAAAGCCTTATCAAGGGCTGGGCTCCCCTAGGTAAGTGGAGAGGACTTGGCAGAAAATGCCATCATTCAAACAGTGGTGACAGCTGAGTTAAAAATTTGAAAAAAATGGTCTGAGAATATAGCTCAGCTGTAGTGTGTTTGTTTAGCATGCACAGGCCTGAGTTCAGTCCCCAGCACTGCAGGAAAAATTGACAAAAAAGTGTTCCAAACTTTGCTGCTCTGTAAAATTTTTACACATTGATATCAGCTCCAATGAACAATTAAATAATTACTAATTCTTTATTCCTGCTGATTGTTTTGCACAAAGTCTGGAGATAGCTCATCTTCTATTCCTTTTTCTTATACTTTTTTGTTCCAGCCAAGTGTCTCATTCAGGCAGTGGGTGGAATCAGACTTTCCATTTCCTTCTTTATAGCCTGGATAATCTTCCCTTAGAGCTTTGGATAGCCATTGATCCAATTAGACACTTGCAAGGCTTAGCCTTCTGAAGCCAAGCTACCTCTTCACCAGGCCCCTTATCCAATAGAATCCTTTCTCTTCCTCTGCTGCTGTTTCCAAATTCTCTTGAGCAATCAGAAATGTATGACCCAGGGAATTATTGTAACTTTAAGGACTGAATTGTTCCTTTAGTCATCATGGCCTTTTTGTAATAAAAATCTGTAAAAGATAAAATCTGCTTGGTGAGCTGTTACTCAGGAAATGCTGTTGACCACATGACCGTGTCCATGCCATGTTTTAGTTCAGGGCAATTCATAAATGGGAAACGTAGAATTGTCAGCCTTTTTTTTTTTTTTACTGTGCTTGTCTTTTGTCTGCCCAGCATACACTAAAAGGAACCAGGAGAGAAGGACTTTTTAAGGCTTTTCCAGTCAGTAACTTTGTTCTTTTTGATAATCTGATTTATATAATCACAGATGGATTCCTAGATGAAATTTAAAGAAACTTGTTATACCAGGAGGATTAGAAATCTAGATAAACCCAAACTCATTCCAAATCAATGAGATAAAAACAGCTGAAAGAACAACAGAAATAATGTTATGCAAGTATCCAGTGAACCTACAAAATGTGTGAAATGTAAGAAAATCTTACATTGGGGGTCTTAGTTGTGTGTGTTTAAAACAAAAATATTACTTTCTTCCCTTCTATTGTTTCTACCTCTGATTTTTTTGTTAGTATTTCCTATTCTGCTTTAATAATAAAAAAATAGTAGGCTTCTGAAACTCTGTTAACACTTATCAATTTAAATAAGGTTGTTAAGAATATTAATAAGGGGCTGGGGATATGGCCTAGTGGCAAGAGTGCTTGCCTCCTATACATGAGGCCCTGGGTTCAATTCCCCAGCACCACATACACAGAAAATGGCCAGAAGGGGCGCTGTGGCTCAAGTGGCAGAGTGCTAGGCTTGAGCAAAAAGAAGCCAGGGACAGTGCTCAGGCCCTGAGTCCAAGCCCCAGGACTGGCAAAAAATAAATAAATAAATAAATAAAAAAATAAATATATTAATAAGGAGGTTAGAGGAATTCAGGAATGTAATGGGTCTCTGACATTTGTTTTGTACATGATCTCAGGAAGGTTATGTACACTCAGCACTTCTCTTTCATTACCTCTAATTGTTTTTCCTTCATCAGATTTGGAGAGAGGTGAAAAACAATTCAAATATAGAGTACTAATTCACTGTGCGATACGTACCAGATATAGTAGTAATAGCTATCATTAATGTGACTAGTGCAATGATTTTGTAGGTGCTACATTACAACCTTACACTCACAAAATTAAATTAGCAAAAGCATGATATAATGAAATCTTGGAAATATATTTGCCTGCTATAGCAACTTTTAATTATGAATTTTATTTTTAGGGTTCAAGTTCTGAAGGAGCATCAGAATTCCGAAGGCATGATATGTTGGTTTTTATCTTCACTATCTAACTTTCTGCTAAAAGAACAATTGAGTAAAAGGATGATGGCTGTGGATGACTACACTATTAATGTTCTGTGGAATGGAAATAACTTCATAGGAAAACATTTCAGAAAAGAAAGAATATTTTCCAAACTAAAGAAACTGACCGGGGCTGGGAATATGGCCTAGTGGCAAGAGAGCTTGCCTCGTATACATGAAGCCCTGGGTTCGATTCTCCAGCACCACATATCTAGAAAACGGCCAGAAGAGGCACTGTGGCTCAAGTGGCAGAGTGCTAGCCTTGAGCAAAAAGGAAGCCAGGGATAGTGCTCAGGCCCTGAGTCCACGCCCCAGGACTGGCCAAAAAAAAAAAAAAAAAAAAAGAAACTGACCAACTGCCTCTTGTTATGTCTAATATGAAAGACAGCCAATTGCAATTTTAGCCAAGCTCCATTCATTCTGGCCACTTTTTGATAAAAACTATTAAGATGCCATATCACAAAGTTACTGCTGCTTCCTAATAATATTTCATCCAAACAAAATCCCATTTCTTTAAAAGCTTCCTCAATTCTTTTCTTGCTTTTGTCATTTTGTTAATATTTTTAAATTATAGTGCCCACCATTAAATTATATTTTATTATATATAAGTAGTTTCCATTCAACAAAACAGTTTATAAATACAATGAATCTTGAACAATGTCATGCCTTTCATCATTCTCTCCCATCACTTCCAAGGCTATTGTAACCCCAATTTTCTTAATTTTGTAGAATATGTATTTAATTTTATGACTGAATTCTCTCCCACTTCCTCTCTTATTCAGCTACCCCTTTGGCCCCACCCCCAACTTTTTTTTTTTTTTTTTTTTTTTTTTTTTTGCCAGTCCTGGGCCTTGGACTCTGGGCCTGAGCACTGTCCCTGGCTTCTTCCCGCTCAAGGCTAGCACTCTGCCACTTGAGCCACAGCGCCGCTTCTGGCCGTTTTCTGTATATGTGGTGCTGGGGAATCGAACCTAGGGCCTCGTGTATCCGAGGCAGGCACTCTTGCCGCTAGGCTATATCCCCAGCCCCCCACCCCCAACTTTTTGAGTACCTGTTTCCTGGTGTTTATTTTTTTTATTTATTTATTTTTTTTGGCCAGTCCTGGGCCTTGGACTCAGGGCCTGAGCACTGTCCCTGGCTTCTTCCCGCTCAAGGCTAGCACTCTGCCACCTGAGCCACAGCGCCGCTTCTGGCCGTTTTCTGTATATGTGGTGCTGGGGAATCGAACCTAGGGCCTCGTGTATCCGAGGCAGGCACTCTTGCCACTAGGCTATATCCCCAGCCCCCTGGTGTTTATTTTGTTCAACTATAAATTAGCCTTTCTAAGGAATTATACCATTTGAATTCTCCCCTGAAAATACTATACTTTGGTTGATACATTTTTGTACATTTTTGTACTATCCCTAAGTGCTTAGTTATACATTTATAAATTAATTCTAGCTTCCAAATATGAGAGAATACATTCAATCTTTGTCTGTCTGGGTCTGACTTATTTCACTTAACATAATTTTTCCAGGACCTTCCATTTCTTTGCAAATGATACAACATCATTATTTCTAATGGATAAGTAAGATGAGAGAGACAGAGAGAGAGAGAGAAAGAGAGAGAGAGTTTTCTTGATTTATTTGTCCATTCAGGGCATCTAGGCTGATTCCATACTTTGACTAGGGTGAATAGTGTTGCAATAAACATGTTTGTCCTGGTGGCTCTTACTGCATCCTAGTTTTCAATCTTTTGGATAAATTCCCAAGAATAGAATTGCTTGATCATAGTTCTGTTTACTTTTTTGAAGAACCTGCCTCCATACTGCTTTCCAGAGTAGTTGAACAAGTTCAGTATTGTAATTTGTTCCAGAAGAGTTTTTCTTTATTATATTTTTAAGTACTTTCCTCAGATATATGCATATATTCATGCACTCTGTGCTTAATCCTTCAAAATTTCTATTTAGGTCAGAAAAGATGGCTCATATTTCCTGGCTACATAAGAGGCAGAGTTTGAGAGGATTTCAATTTGAAGGCAGCCTGGGCAAAAACTGTTAGATCCAATCTCAAAAAAAAAATTAAAATGAATAAATAAATAAAGCAAGCAAGTTGAGCCATGGTGGTATGTTCCTATCTTCTCAATTAATTGTGAAGCAGCAAGATAGCAACCTAGGCTCAACTGGGCAAGAAAAGTAAGACCTTATCTGAAAAATAAGTAAAGCAAAAGTGGCTGGGGTGTGGCTCTAGTAGTAGAGCCCCTGCTTAGCAAGTGAAAGGCCTTCTAAAAAATTTTATTTGGAACAAACAGTACAAGAAATGTATCCAATGCCTAACATATGTACACCAGTTTGCTAATAAAATCAGTTTGATAATAAAAATTTGAAAAAAAAATTTATTTGGACTATTTTCTTGGTCAGGCTCTAGTGCATACCAACCCCTGTCAAATCATGTTACTTGACTTTTTCTGTAGCCACTACATACCTCATGTACAGCTAGAACTTTCTTCCTTCGTCATACTGTCTGTGGATGAGCCTCATTTGAACACTGACATTTATTGGCGCTCATCTGTATTTTGTCTGGACTCTAAGAAAGGATATGCTATATCTCAATGTCCTTTATTTTGGCCACAGTTCTGTCATGTTTGGCAGTTATTTGATAGTATGTGATTCAGGGATAGTAAACAAGAAGTTTGAAGAAAACTGTGCTCAAATGATACAATGCAAGGAGCTATTCCCTGTGTCCAAGTATGCTAATGATAAGACAAAAATGTGCATTTTATATTTAGCAAATGGAAATAACAGTGGGTTGAATTAGATTTATATTGACAGACATTATCAGCTAAACTGACTTTTCTTGTTGCAAAACTTACTATACTTGGATAAATTTGGAAGATGCATTCATTTGTTTGGATTATTCAAGGACTAGTCATTAAACTTGTGATGTATTCAAACACCAGTCTTCTGAAAGTGTTAATTCTGCTTCAGAAGGTGCCTGCCACATTCAGGAAATAGCTCAGAATATTCAGTTCATATTTATGCATGTGGTTTGGGATTCTCTTTGACAGGTTGAAATATGTCTTCAAATTCCATTCTTTTGAACGCAAATGACTATTAGAATAGGATGTATAGGGTAAGAATTATTTTGTCTAGCTTTTGAATTATTCTTTACCTTAGAAACTTGCATAGCTTTTACTCCCATGATTAGCAACGGACATTAAAGCAATAGTGTTTTGCAGAAGAATTAGCATATCTTTTGGCAGCATCTTATAATGGTAACTGGCATTTGGGGGTAAACAATTCATCACTAAGTGATTTGTAGAAATTTCATCCTGGAGAAGTAGTTAGAGCCATCATTTACAAGTCACAATGCCAAGCCTTCTTAGATGATTGCATATTGTTATAGAATTTTCAGTCCCAGCCCAAGATTTTTATAGTGAAAATGAAAACTCACATAAAGAATGTCGATTTAAAGCTCAGGATAATCCAGAATACTTTTATGGGAGTGTTGAATTTTCCTTCATTGTGACTGAGCACATAGTCTTGATCATTCCTCACATCTGTAAAATTAGCTACAGAAGGAAAGGAAGCTCTACTTGGAGGTTAAATGCCTCAATATCACATGTTTTTATAGTCTCTTCTATTAGATGTGATTTGAAACATTTGATGATTCTGAATAAGTCCAGAACCACGTCCAATCACCAAACCAGATGGGATGCTGTTAAATGCAGGCTTTTTGCTTCATAAAGTGGCGGGTGCAGAGTTGTTAGTTGGTCTTAAGATATTATTAATGAAAACAGTCTTGTAACTCAAATCCACACAAAATATACTTGACTGTCCCTTAAACAAAGTTTTACCTACTCATCCCAGAAGCATACCATAGTGAAAGAACATATTTCTCCCTTACCACCTTGAGTCAGTTCTTCTCTGGGAACTTCGGCTATTCTGTGGTGACTGAAGTTGACTACCTGTGGCCTTACGGAACTTGATTTTACAAACAGGTGCTTTCCCATTTCTCATCAATCTTTTGATATAGAGGCCAAAGAAACTTTAAAGTTTATCTGAAATTTGGAATTCAACCCAGAGAGCTTCTCTATGTCCTAGTTGGGCTGATTATGTGCACAAATGACTCTCATCTGCTTGGCATTGGAAACTAGTAAGGCTTCCTTTAGATTTGAACTTATGTTTAAGAGTCATGAAAGAAATCTAAGAGCTGGAAGAGCCACAGATACTACTATTCATGGTTTACACTAACTTGGGCAGTTTTCAAGGACAAAACCCCCACATGAGCATTCTGGTCTAATCTCTCTCTTTCTGCCCTCTAATTGTCCTTTAGGACCTTATTCCTTTCCTTTGACAGGCTCTATGTTCTCTCTCTTCTATCTATTCCAACTACTCTCAATGTATGCCAGCCACTTTTTCGTCACTGTGACAAAACACCTAACAAAACATTTTAATTCAGGATTTGTTTTGACTCAATCTTTCAGAGATTTCAATCTATGGTCACTTGGCTCCATTGTTCCTGGGCTCATAAATGCTTATAGCAGAACTTCACAGCAGGAAGTGCATGCCAGAACAAAGGGTCTCAGCTGGTGGAAGATAGGATGTCAAAACAGAGAGGAAGGGTCTAGGGACAAAGTACACACTTAGCAAGCTACTTCATCCTACCAGGCCCAACCTCCTAATAGTCGGTTGTGCTATGAAGTCCTCAGTCGAGCAGTGTATGGATGAAGTTACATTCTCCTTCATTCCATCACCTTTCAAAAGCCCATCAGCTGGCAAAAACCCTGAACATGGGAACTTTGAGGGACATTTTATATACAAATCATAACACAATGCTTGGTTGGATATATCTTTGCTAAAAGGACTTAGAAAAAAACTATAGTAAGTGAAGTCACTTAGGCCCAGAATGACAAAGGTTGCATGATTTCCTTCAAATGTCGTAGCTAAAATTAGCCTATAAACTTATAAGTAAATATGCTGGGTGGCATGCAAGTGGTTACAAATGTACTGATTGGCATATTAGTGATTAAAGGGAAAACGCAAGCAGTATAATTTCATGGAAAGGCAAAGTCAAAGCCCTACAAAATAGATACCAGGAAAGGGGTTACTTGGAAGAAGGAAGGTGGGGCCCAAAGGAGAGGGGTAGAAGAAGAAAGAGGAGAAGTTGGAGAGAATACAGTCAAGAAATCAATGTGTGTACTACAAGATTTTTAAAAATTAAGGGAAGGGGTGGGCCAGGGAGGTGGTTGAGAATGTTGAAAAAGGTGATACTGATCAAAATGAGTTATATTCATAAGTAGCTTTTCAAAATGGCAATTCCTGGGCAGGGAATATGGCCTAGTGGTAAAGTGCTTGCCTCCTATACATGAAACCCTGGGTTTGATTCCTCAGTACCACATATACAGAAAAAAGCTAGAAGGGGTGCTATGGCTCAAGAGGTAGAGTGCTAGCCTTGAGCAAAAAGAAGCCAGGGATAGTGCTCAGGCCCTTAGTCCACGCCCCAGGACTGGCAACAACAACAACAAAAAATAAATAAACAAAATGGCAATTCCTTTGTACACTAAAGATAATTTTTTTTAAATTATAGAACTTCTGGGCCTATGTTGAAGTTTCTTCCAGTGCCAAGGAGTCCTAGAGTTTCTCCTATTCCTTCTTGTAGTGTTTTCAGGGTATCTGTTTTTATTTCGAGGTCTTTGATCCATTTGGAATTGATTTTGGTGCAGGGTGATATATAAGGATCTAGTTTTAATTTGTTGCAGGTGTTGAACCAGTTTTGCCAGCACCATGCTATCTTTCTTCCATCCTTTTTTTTTTTTTTTTTTTAGCTCTTTTATCAAAGATTAAGTAGGCATAGTTCTGCGGGTTCACTTATGGGTCTTCAGTTCTGTTCCATTGGTCCTCAGGTCTGTTCTTGTGCCAGTACCAAGCTGTTTTTATTACTATAGCTTTGTAGTAAAACTTAAAGTTTGGTATTGATATTCCTCCAGCACTCTTCTTTCTACTTAGGATTGTTTTTGCTATTCGGGGTCATTTATTGTTCTATATGAATTTCTGAATTGCTTCCTCTATTTCATTGAAGAATGATGTTGGGATATTGATGGGTATTGCATTGAATTTTAGATAGCTTTTGGTAATATTGCCATTTTCATCATGTTAATCCTCCCAATCCAGGAGCACGGGAAGTTTTACCATTTCTTAACCCCATTTCTTAAGTTCTGCCTTAATTTCCTTTTTCAGGTTTTTAAAGTTCTCATCATAGAGTTCTTGCTAAGTGAAATGAACTCCACGTTATGGAAACAAGAGTTATACCACTGTTGTAATTATTTTCAACATGCCTTGTGAACTCGTATTATTTTCTTTTCTTTTTCCTTGTCTGTTTGTTTGATTGGTTTGTCTAGTTTTGTTTCTCTTGTACTCTCTTCCTGTGTACTCCTTTCCTGTGTGTATCACATCTGAGTACCCTGGGTACTGTTTATATGGTTATTAGAACTGGGGCAGGGAGAAGGAATACCAAAATTGAGAGACAAAGAACAAAAAGACAAACCATTAAAAAAGCAACACTTACAAAACCATTTGGTGTAAACCAACTGCACAACTCTTAGGGGGAGAGGGAGAGGGGGAGGGGGAAGGGGGAAATGAGGGAGGAGGTAACAAGTAGAACCAGAAATGTACTCACTGTCTTTCATATGAATCTGTAACCCCTCTGTATCACACTTTGACAATAAAGAAAAAAAAAGTCACAGAACATCCAGAACATTAAAATAAAAAACAAAAGAATAGGAATGCATGGTGGGAACCTTGAATTAAAATTTGAATTATTTTCTTAGTATCTCTTCTGTTACTTTCATCCAAATTTGCTACGCAAGTGACTTTCTGAATACCTCATCTTAATCTGCTAAGAATGCTGGCCAATAACCCACTCTCAATCTCTTAGACAAATCTGGGGACAAATTTTCTGGAAGGCAGGAAGATAAATGATCTCTTCTGAAGAACTCTTACACCTTTTCTTCCAACTATTATATTTACTTCCTTCTTTCATTGGGAGGGAGGGGTAAAGTGCTGGTTCTGAGGCTGGAATTCAGTGTCTGGGTGCTGTTCTTAGTTTTTGTTTTGTTTTGTTCTGTTCTGTTTTGTCTTTTTGCTAGAGGTTAGTACACTATCACTTGAGCTGTAGCTCCACTTCTGGCTTTTTGGTGGTTAATTGGAAATTATAGTCTCACAAACTTCTTTTCTGTTCAGGCTGGCTTGAAATCACAATCCTTTGATCTCAACCTCCTGAAGAGCTAGGATTATAGTTATGATACACCAGCTCAGCTTTTTTCCTTATGTTTGCTGCCAGGAAACTTAGGGCTGAATTTTATATTTCTTCTCAGTAATGGTAGAATTTTTCAGATCTGCTTTGGTCCTCATAGCCTATTGTTCTTTATACTCATTCCTGTTTTGTTAGCTTTGTTATTATTTTTGTATCCAAACAAATTATGTTTTAGAAGTAGTGTTACATCAGAATTATACTTGGAAAGATTTATGTGATTGGGTTATAGGAATTAGGTAGGAACAAATGGATGGCCTCCTTAGGACCTAACTTAATTTTGCTCACCAATAGAGCCTAGGGTAGATTGAGGATGCCTCTCAAATTATTGCCTTGAAAATGTTTTTTTTTAAATCAATCTTTGGGTAAAAGCTAAGTATCTGATTATCTAAATATAGATATTGGTAGCAAAAACTATTTAGATGGAACAGAATTTGGGGCAAGTTTTATGATGAGAAACTGAAGGTGGGAGAATAAACCTAATTTGGGAAACTGTGAGCCAAGGGATTTAGTAGAGCAGCCCCATAGTGAAGCCTTCCTGGATGAGCCCTTAGCCTGAGAAAGAGGCTTAGGTTGTGAACTTCTTGCCTTAAATTCAGTGGCAAGCATAGGGTTGGGTGCAAGAGATAGAAGGGTGGGCTGGGAAGGGGAAATAACCAATGGTTCCAAATAGGCAAGAAGCAAGACTAGCGAGGTGGGATTGGACATTCAGAATCCATGCCTGTATTTTCCTTGTAGAGTTCTCTGATGAGCACACATCCTTAACAATGGCAGATTGCCCCTCAGAAAAGTGGGGAGAACAATTTCACTTTTTGGAGTAACTTTCCTGGTCAACATAAGTTAAAACAAAACACAAGTGGAAACAGCCTTCAAACAAGGGACTCCCCAGGAAGGTATGTCACTTGCTCCTTGGGGGATTATGATTCCACTGCCACCACCCAGGATAGGCATTGCCAGATTCCTTGCCCCTCGACTTCCCATTTCAAGTTATTGTCTCCAAAGGATGCTCCAGCACCAAGTCTGTCCACTTCTAGACCTGGAGAAGAGCATCATCATATCCTCTGTCTAGAGGGTGATTAGTGCCAACCTCTACTTCAGAAGGAGATAATAAAAACAGGGCCTTGAAGGATTCCATCGTGGACGTGTTTCTCCTTCCCCAGCCTACGTGTCAGCATTTGTCTCCTCCTCCATGCACCTGGAAGGACACAGGGACAGTATTCCCAGATTCGAACAGAAGGAACCAATAGTCATCTTCATCTGACCCAGAGGGCATCTAAAAATCTCTACTGCTCTTTTCCCTCCCCTCCCCTCCCTTTCTTTCCCCTCTCTTTATCCATTACAATTTGAGTTACCTCTAAAACCATCCCAGGTAGAAAAACATTGTAAAGCATTTATTTATCTCAATAGTGATATATGGCTTGCTATTTAAAATTTGTTTGTTTTAGTTTAAGTTTCCTGTGACATCTGAATTTGAAATTTCAAGAAACCCAAACTAAAAATTTACATAAATGTTTATTTTCTTAAATTGGCTTAATGTATCCTTTGGAAAGAAAATAGGAATATCTTGAAGATGTAACATCTACTAATTGGATTCTCCAAAGACAACCCTCGTTCTTCTCATTTCAAACTAAGCACAAACACAGAATTTAAGGTGAAAGGCCAGGCAACAGGAGTAACAAGTCCTAATTATGCGAAAGGCAGAATAAAGGGCACCTTCAGCTTGCATATTGCCAGCTTTTGCTCTACTCTGATGCTGCTTTATGGATTGCATCTTGATATCTTTGCCCAATTTGAATGCAATGAAGCAGCCACATAGCAGCTTTAAAATGCCACTATGACTTGGCCTGAAGAGCAAAATACAGATACTGAAAAAAATCTATTTATTGAGTTATGATGTATTTCAGCAACATCTTTTAGGGCAAATCTCAAAGTCTCTCTGAGACTAGTTAATGCTCTTAACACTGGGTGGTTCCCCAGCCTTTTCTGAGACTACCTGGGAAGAATCAACGTAGGTTTCAATGATGGGAGGACATTTTAATTTACCATATTGACTTTGTTCACTTTGAATACTAAGGAACATTGAAGTTATTTAAAAAAAACAAGAAAGAGAGGGTAAGAAATAAACATCTAATTCTTAAGTGTACATTTGCACAGTGTATTTTTTGTCAGTATGATGGATGATTAGACAAGACTAATTTCTTTTCTAATACTGAATAGCATGTCCCCTTAGGCATTTGTATGATTTTTGTTCTTTCTTGTATAAAGTTTTTCACAGCTAAAGCATGCAAGACTATAATTAAATACATAGAAGAACATTTGATAGACTCAAAATCTGCTGTCCTTAAGCTGTTGTATTGAACACAAGTCATTTTTGCAAATATCATAGTTTTGTAAACACAAGATTCATTTATTAGATTTTTAGTTTTGACTAATATTCTTCTAGATCTGAACTCATATTATTTGCCTATACTAATGTCATGACAGGAGACAGTCAGGACATACTGTAGTACTGGAGAAGATATTGGGAATTTGGTAAATATGGACTTCAGATCTCTTTTTAGTTATTATCTGTGGTAGGCTTTACATACACATATTTTAATTTGCCAAGGAAATAACTTTTCAGTTTGACATCCTTTGTACAATCATCTAGAGCTATCCAACACTATGGAAAATCAGGTGAACAAATATTCATGACTGGGCAAAAGTTTTTGCTTTGACAGCTATTTATAACTTTATGTTTAGAGTGAATGTTCTGTGGGTTACATATCATTGAAATCAGTGACTAACAGGAGAAATAAAATATTTTATGGATAAGAGACATTTACACTAAAAATGCAAATCAAGATGATGGGCACCTGTGGCCCATGCCAATAACCCTAGCTAATCAGGAGGCTGAGATCTGAGGATTGCAGTTAAAAGAGCCTAGGGCAAAGCCCATGAGACCCTTATCTCCAATTACCTACCAAAAAAGTTGAAAGCTTAGCTGTAGCTCAAGCAAAAACCAAAAACAAACAAACAAATAAACAAAAAAACTCCTCAGGGATTAGGGACAGTGCCCAAGCCCTGAGTTCAAGCCCCAGGACTGGATACACACACACACACACACACACACACACACACACACACACACACACACACACACACACTGGAAATCAGGAATAAGCACTAGTTGAGTGTCAGTGGCTCATGCCTATAATCCTAGCTACTCAAAAGGCTGAGATCTGGTGGATTATGGCTCAAGCCAAGGTTAGGAAGAGAAGTTGACTAAAGTCCATCTCTAAGAAAAGCAGCAAGAACCAGGGCTAGAGGCACAGTGCCAGCCCCAGCACTGCCAAAAAGAAAAAAGAAAAGAAAAGACCACTGAAGTATGTTTTACTTCTCACATACTCCTTGACTTTGAAATTGAGTTATTCTGACATATAACTAAAAACACTCAACCTTTCTCTTACATCAGAGAAAGATTAATTCCTCAGAATCATAGCAAATCCAATAAAATAACAAAAAATAATTTAGTTATCTAGCAATCAGTCCTAGAAAATAAGGTTTGAAAGATAAATTAAGTAATTCTCACAACTGTTTTATCATCTATTTGAATTTTGTTCCTCTGTGCATACTATTTTGTTTTCTGTTTGTCCTTGACCCACCATTTGATTATAATAGCAGAGTCTTCTTCATGTTCCTTAGCTTGAGGTTTACTGACTTTTCAGTCTTCGTATTTACTGTACTCAAAACACAGAGAAAATTTGTTTAGCCATTATTCCTTCAAATGCTTTTGTTTCTCCAGTTCCCTGCCTCCTTTTCTGCCATTCAATTATATGCATATCTTTGCTATTTGATATTGTTTTCAACTTTCTGATATACTATTCTCTTCTTTCCATTTTTCTTACCAGTCACTTTCATTTGTCTCCTCATCAGATTCTTTCTTTGTTTAAAGACCTAAATCATTAAACTTAACAAAAAACTTCTTTATAAAATGCATGTGTGCGTATCCTAAGGTTTGAACTCAGGGCCTTGAGCTGTCCTTGAGCTTTTTCACTCAAGGCCAACACTGTCCATTTCTGGTTTTTTAGTAATTAATTGGAGATAAGAGTATATGGATTTTTTTTCCTTCCCCTGCTGGCTTTGAACCACCATCCTCAGATCTCAACCTCTTGAGAAATTAGGATTACAAGTGTGAGCCACTAGCACCCAGCTAACAATGTGTAGACTACTTAAATACATTTATTCCTTAAGTCACTCTAAATATTAGAAAATTCCTCCTATTACAAGATAGAAGCACATTAAAACCCTTTAAGGTTTGATAGCAATTATCATGACTTATAGACAGCTACTAATATTCCCTCTTCCCACAGATAAAATATTACATTTTTCCTAAACTCATAATTTTTCCTAGATATTCCTCTGGGGGTTCCTCCAGAACAGTGAACTTAATATGGATACAATGCTTTAATTTGTTCTGATCACATCCATGTAGAGCAGGCTTGTCTTCTACCATCTTCCAGACTATATTTACATATAAGTGTAATTTAGGAATTCTTTACTTCTTTTGCTAGGTCATCATATAATGAATTACATCACATCTGAAATAAGTTCAGGGTCTTTGCACATGTAAGTATCTAGTAATTTCTTTATATCTTGCAGTTGTGCTTTTGAAGGTTTATTTGTTCCTACTAAATTCATTCTCTTCAATGGGATTTATAATTTTAGTTTCTTTTGAGAAGGGCTTGATCTCTAAGCACTCTACTTTAAGTTTGGCTCTATTTATTATGATCCTCGATATCAAGCACTCTGGCAGCTCAGCACACAGATATTCTCTCACACCTATTAGCCTGTAAGATTTTTGAGGTCAGAAACCTCTCTCTCTCTCTCTCTCTCTCAATAAATGAATCCTCAATATCCATAAATATACTAGTCATACATAATAAGGAGAGAGAGAGAGGGAGATGGAGAGAGAGGGAGGGAGAGAGAGAGAGTATGTGTGTGTACGAAGCCTGGAAGTTCAGTTATTCAAGGTAGAATAAAATGTCATTTCAAGCAGTTAAATTTTTCCTCTCATGGTGTCTGTTTGCTTAACCTGGGCTATGTTTTCCTCATATCAATATTAATTTTGTTTCCAAAATTGACTTTTCTTCTTGACAGAGACAGCAGAAGCAAAACAGAAGTTGGAATATTTTGCTTTCTATCATTCATGTTATTTCATGGCCATAATTGAAACCAATAAAACAATGTTTTGTTTTGTCTGCTTCCTCCAAGTACAAATTTAAAGTTTTTTGGTTTTAATGAATAATGTCTACAAGACCCAAATCATTTCAGTATTTAGTCTTCTTTGCAGTTGAGATAGATTAAAGATGACTACAAACAAAAACCCTTGAAACTAGGCTAGAATTGTGACTGTTTGAACTGGGGGAGGGGATAGCATCTCCGTAGACATGGTATACCACAAATGGGAGATAGCCTGGATTCCAGAAAATTATAGCCTCCAAATGGTTAGGGATTTAGTCTAGATTGGAACAAGTTTTTATTTTGTTAAAGCCACTGTTACATGGAGCTAAAATTGATCCTGATGAAATCTCTTTTGCTAATCAACTTGGAGGCCATAGTAGCAGGTTTCTACACAAATATGTGCTTTTTCTTCTTTTATGTAGTTATATGTAAGTAGTTGTACAATGAGGTTTCAATTCAACTTGTCATTTTGTGAGTACAATGCATCTTGATCAATGTCATCCTTTGTAGTTTTACTTTATGTTTGTCATTGAAACCGGGAAAGAAATAGAGGTGAGATGCTTACTTCACTGAGACAACAACCCAGCAGGTATGCCTCTGGAAGACAAAACAAAGGATCCAGTGGAAGAGATGTGGGTTTGTTAGTTATCTTATGAGAAATAATTTGTCTATCTTCTTAATGTGGATACAATGCTTTAATTTTCTCTAGCAGCTATGAAACCTTATGCCAGTGGTAAAATGTAATAGCACAGGAATGCAGTATTACATTTCCTTCCAATTTTTTTATTTGTTAACCTCATTTTATCAATGATATAGTATAAGGAGGAAGGAAAACACAGTTCATACTTTCCTTACTGTTAAGACCCAGGCAAAACATACAATACACTGGAATTATGTTGAAACACCTGATACAGTCATTGCAAATATTGTCACTCATTTAGCTTATGTGTTTTCCATTTAATATTGCTTGTAAATGCTTTCAGATTTTTATTTTTGACTTATAAAGAATTTTTAGGAATCCTTTTCAGAAGGCATTGCACATTTATTACCCACTTAAATATTTTTTCTGTGCTATTTATCATTTCCCTTCTAGGGTTATGAGCATTGTAAATTGTTTATGATATGATGATAAAAATCATTTGTAGGCACTGGTGGTTTATGTCTGTAATCCTAGCTACTCACGAGGCTGAAATCTTAGGATTATGGTTTGAAGCCCGCCTTGGCTGGAAAGTCCATGAGACTCTTATCCCCAATTAACCACCAAAAAGCTGGAAGTGGAGCTGTGGTAGAGCACTAGCCAAAAGGTCAGGAACAGTGCCAAAGTCCTATATTTAAGCTCCAGGATTGGCATGTGTGTGCTCTCTTGAGCTTGTATGAATGCATGCACGCACACACACAAAGATCATTTTGCTTTGAGAGAAAAGTAATATTTCCTCTAAGAATTAAAAAAAATCTCTTGTAAAGTCATACATTTACAAAGCTCTAAGCAACATGTATTTTATGTTTTTTTGTTCAATATCAAGGAAATTAAAACTCTCTACTGTTCTCCAGAAATATAGTAAGGAATATGTGGAAATCGTTTCTTATCCAAAATTGAACATCATTTAAAAATGCTTATTTACATTAAAGTGATTTCTTTAAAGTCTAACAAAAATCACAACAGAATGAAAAAAGAAGAGTGGTTTGAAAATTAGAATCCTAAATGCTTTTGGTTGTTTCTGGTAAATACTAAATAATCAGACCATTCTTTGTGATTAATATGTTAAAATGTACTGCAGTGGTGTTCATGTTATGGCAAAAACAAGCTTAACTCATTTTTTCCTGATTATTATTCATTACTTTTTAAAAAAGGAGTCACCTCAATAATTGGTGGTGCACTAGAAGACTTTTTCTTGCTTCACTTTTTCCTCTTTTACACATTTTTAAATTGCCTTTAAGATGTTGTACAAATGGGTGGTCATTTAACAAACAGTTCACGAATACAACACATCTTGATCAATGTGGCTTTCATTCCACTTGTCAGTTTATGACTATAATGTATCTTGATCAATGTTACCACTTCCATTGTTCTCCCCCATCTCTCTCAACTCCATCCATCCTCTCAACTTACCTGCTTCCATTTTCATATATGTACATTGGGTATTATGACTGCATTTGTCTACTCTCTCTTTTGTCCTCTCTCTCTTCATCTGTCTCCTTACCTCTTGACCTCCCATCCCCCTACAACACATGTTCCAGCTTTCTGATATTCCCTTTGTTACACTGTAAGTTAGGTATTCAAAGGAGTTACATCATTAGAATCTTCCCCTGCGTATGCCACACTTTTAATAAACACTAGCAGGAATTTTATAGAGCTATCGAACCACACTATATTTGGTGTCAGCAAGAAAGAAAATGAATCTACAGATTTAAGCCTAGTAGCTTTGAATTACAATAGTCAACAGAAATGCTAAAAGTTAAAAAGTTTAATTGCTCACCCTTTCCCTTTTATTGTACAGTATTTCACTTGGTGGGGGAATATTAAAATTACTGGATGGCAGTTTGGGAAGCCATTCAAGCAGGAGATTGCAATTAGTAACTAGAAGTTTAAAAAATGAGCCCATGGGGGGGGGGAGTAGACAAATGAAGAGAAGAAGAGTGAAAAGAATGAAGTCATAATATTTGATTCATAGCCTGTAAAAGTAGGAAAATTAAGAGGAGGGGTTGGGTTAGGAAGAATGAGGGAAAATGATGAAAGAGGTGACATCGATAAAGTACATTGTACTTATAAACTGATTTGTTGAATGGTAATCCCTTTGTACAACTACTTAAAGAATATATATATATATATATACACACATTTATATGTTACACACACATATTTAAATGAGCCCACAAGGAATTTTGATTATTTATCTTAATTTCTCTCCGTGCCTCCCTATCATTTCTACCATGTCGTACCGCCTACTTTTCACCAGCTCTGTTCTATTTCATGGGCTTCTCTAGAGTCTTGGGCCTTGCTTTATGATAAAGAGCAGTATGTAGACCTCACTTAATCTATGTCCCAACTCCAGAGATAGTCCAAAAGAAAAGTGTAACCTGCAATCTTTTCTACTTTGGTTCCTTTCCATCTGTCCTTGGTGTCTTTCCTAATCCTGTTGTCCCTTCTACAGACAGTTAGTGTTCTCAGACTCCAACATGTTCTTTAGTTTACACAAGGACCAGGGTCAAATTCCTGACACGTCTATCTCATTCATGTCAGTATTCACATGTTAAATATTTAATCTGTGAAATAAAAGATTCAAAATGTCTATTTAAGTGAACCAGTTCTAGGACTGGTAGGGTGGTCTGAAGGATGCTTTGAAAGTTGCAGCACTTTAGCATGACTGAGGAAGCCAAACAGAAAGGACACATAGGGTCCTAGTCTCTTTCATTTTTCTCCCTGATTTCACTTCATGCTCACTTCTGACTCAAGACACATTTCTCCTTGACCCTCTTGGCTTTGTTGTGATATTAGGCAGAAATCTTCTCATCTGTCATTTGTTATCACCATTCATCTAGGAAATTGATTCATTGCCCTTTGTGTCTAGAACACCCATGTTCTCTAGCCCCTAACTTTCCTTATAGGGCTTAAGTAGAGAGGGCTAAAAACTATCAATGTAATGGTGGGAAAACAAACAGAATTGAAGAAAGGGAAACACAGGTCCCACATATAACCATGTAGGAAGGTGGTGATAGTAGTGATTGTCATCATGATCATCATCCTGAGATTAGAAATCAGTTTATGCAAACTCTGGGAACCTTCTTCAAATAAGGCAGGATATGTGACAACCTAACACAAGATGAACATGATAAAACCAAAGCAATGGCATAAGAACAGAACAAAAACTCAGCTCTCTGGAGCCCTTGGGATTATTCCTACCAACAGCTATGTAACAAACTGTTGCTCGTATGGCAGAGACATTTTGCTACCTTCAGGATTCTGCAATCAAGGTTAACTATATTCACCTATTGTAGTCTCTTTCCTCCAGCAAATGGCCTTAAAATGTTGGGAACATTAGCAGTAATTGATATTTACTAAAATTTTAGCATGGCATTATGAAAAGCACCATGTGTTATCTTATTTAACCATAACAACTGCCCCTCCTAAGTTGATACTGTTATAATACAGATTTTGCAAATGAGGTAAGTGACACCCAGAGATATTTCATAACTTTCCTGATAACACACAATGAAAAACACAGTAGGTCTGGAGCTTGAACCCAAGTTCTGTTTGATTGTAAAGTTCATGCTACATTGCTTTCAAAGGACATTGGGTAATGCACAAAATAGTGTGCTCCATGTGGACCATGCAGGATTAAACAGCAGGGGCTGGGTGTTGGAACCAGTGGGACTCAGAAAATTAAATTTGAACTTTGGTCTAACAAGGTATTACACTTAAAACAAGTCTTAGGCTGAATTATGCTGAACTTCCTGACAAAAATGCCAGGAAGGAATTGTGATATTCTTGAGGAGTAACTCTAGTTAACTGAAAAGAAGTCCTAAAATTCACTTACTCAAGTACTTTTTGTGAAAGCCTGCACCATTCTTATTATTTTATGGGGCAATGGGACTGAGTTTTCTTTGTCCAAGGAATTTCCAGATTAAGTAAAATATAGACATGAAAACAGACATTATGGATATTGTATGAGAAGGCAAACACTGGTTTATTGGGGGTATGGAAAGGGGAGGCTCTAGACTGCCCTAGAGGAAGCAGGGTTTGTAGAAAATGATAGTTGTTGTGTTGAATCATGGATGGCAAGTCAAATTTTATAGGCTAATAATGGAAGGAAGAACATTCTAAACAGAAATGTGTAGATGGGACAGCCTAGGTTTGAGGATGTGGCTTATTGTAGAACATGATAGGAACAAGATGAAAAGTAAGGATGTTGAAGTAGGCAAAAAATAGATTAGAAGCATCCTTAATATAATCTAGAAAACTTTCATCTTACCCTAATGACAATGGGGGGAAACCACTGTACTGTCATAATGGAATGACATAACCAAGTTTTTACTTTTGAAAGCTCATTTTGGAAATAGTGTAAAGAGTAGAACAAATATATATGTTGGGGGATGTTGGGGATTATTATGGCCTTGGGAAGGCTGCCCTTCCGCCAGCTTTGGGACAATGGAAGTCCCTCCCACCTTCTGGCCTCCACCCCTTGGGAGGTGAACACGTGTGTGCCACCATGATGGGGTTGTCCCGCCCACAAAGGGAAGTTTCGTGATGTCACTTGATGAACGTGATCCCTAGCCTATGACTGGCCCTTTGGCCAGCCCCCTTTCTTTCCCGCCATTACTTCTATATAAGTGCCTTTCCATATTAAAGTCTTTGAGACGCTTCCCCCACCGCAGCGTGTCCCTGATGCCTTCCTTTTGGCCTCCGCCCTTGGTAACATGTGAGGGGACTGGGGGGAGGGGAGGCTTCAGCAACCTTTCCTCAACTTAGCGCTTGCCCATGTGAGCACGCCTTTGGCCTTCCGCTGGCGGAGGGCCAGGCTGAGTGCTCTTTCATAGAGTTTGTGGTTACCATTCTCCCCGTGGGGGGAGAAAGGGGTTGTCCAGACCCCAACAATATATTTAAGAGCCTCTTGTAGGAGTCACAGGAAAGATGATGAGCCTGAACTCAGGAGCTAGAAGCAGAGGAAGGGGTGCATGTGAAAGATAATGAATGGAAATGAGCACTAGGTAATACTGGGAATTAGATCATTCACAGATATTTATGATGATTTTAACTTGCACATGAAGCTTGAGCTGCCTGTGGCACAACCAAGCAGAGCTGTGTCATAGTCTCAGGACTGAGTAAAAAAGGCATTTGACAGCTGTACTATACAGGTAATTGTTTATGCCCAATGAATGATTGATATGAACTCGTACTATCTTTTGACTAAGGAATATAGAAGCATATGACAGAAAATATCTCCCCAAATGATGTTTACAAGTGCTATAAACTGTTGCTCACATTTATATTGTTATACTCACCTTCAATAAAGGTGGCAGCAAAACACTAGGTCATACCTGTGGAAAGCTATTTCTCCCAAGAGTGAACCTAATGTAATTTAGATATGTGCTTTTTTTACTGATGCAAAAGTAGTTAAAAATGTCAGGCTGACTATTGGACTCATTACAGCTGCTGGTGAAAATGTTCAAATCATTCTAATTCACTTAGTTTTGGGAGGATCGTGTGTGTGTGTGTGTGTGTGTGTGTGTGTGTGTGTGTGTGTCAGTTCCCAGAGTAATTCTGTCATGCAGTTAGAAATGAACAGTTGACATGTTGCTACACAATTCTGCCTGAATTTTGGTCTCAGATAGGTTTTATACAATAGATCAAAAGCAAACAATTGAAGCCTGGGTGAGTCATACACTTTAGATTTCAAGCATCTTGTCAGCAAAGATGATATTTTTATATAAAAATTAATAACCTGCCATGAGTACTTGCTTGGCCAGATAGAAAGCATTTCTCTTCCAGAATGAAGTTGTAGAGTCCAAAAGAAGGACAAAGTCATGTCTTGAGAGTAATCCTAAAACCTACTCAATTGCTCACAGGGCAGAATTGATTCTGCAGGTTTGTGCCACATAAAACAAATGAAAGAAAGATATTGGCAGAAATATTTTGGAGGCAAATTATCACATATACTGCCCACCAATTATTTGCAAAATGAATGAAAACCCATTAAATGTATTAGACACTAAAATTGTTCTGATTTTAATTGAATCTTTGATGATTCAGATGACACATTAGGATCAGAATGTCTACGGTTTGCATCAGGAACATCAGTTATATTGAAACTGCATGACATTACTGATTAAGAATAAATGTTAGTTTAGTTTGCTGTGTGAAATAGCACTGAGACTTGCTTCTGGCCATAAGGAACTGGCTTGTAGCAGATCAATTCTTCTACCAAGAACAAGTAGAAAAGCTGGAAAAGGCCCTCCCAAAAAATCAATTGAAAAGTTACCAATTTAGCTGGATTCAAGACTCAAGATCATCAGGGAAAGCAAAGTTTAAGGTAAATTCAACCTTCCACCTTTTTCTGCTCATGGAACTTTCTAACTCCTAAGTAGCATTGATGGAGAGAATGAAATGGTGAGTGGAAGGTAGCTGTCAGAAAGCAGAAGATACATAGAGCTTTCAGCAATTGCACAGAACAAAGAAGATAAAAATTGAAATTCAGGACTAGCCACAGCAGAGGAGCTTGGAAAACACAAAACTTGCATTGACCTTAAAGGAATATGGCATAAATATGGCCAAGTTAGAACTTCCTCCTGGGGCTGGGGATATGGCCTAGTGGCAAGAGTGCTTGCCTCGTATACAGGAGGCCCTGGGTTCAATTCCCCAGCACCACATGTACAGAAAAATGGCCAGAAGTGGTGCTGTGGCTCAAGTGGCAGAGTGCTAGCCTTGAGCAAAAAGAAGCCAAGGACAGTGCTCAGGCCCTGAGTCCAAGCCCCAGGACTGGCAAAAAAAAAAAAAAAAAAAAAAAAAAAAGAACTTCCTCTTGTCTTATGAACAGTAAAATCTAGCTTCAGTTATGTTGTCTCTTATTAGATTAAATGATGATCCCTTTTCTAATTGCCTACCAGAGCAAAAGAAAATTATTTTCAGATGACAATATTAAGATTTGCAATACCAGCCAGGTGCTGGTGGCTCACACCTGCAATCCTAGCTACTTAGGAGGCTAAGATCTGAGGTTTGCTGTTTGAAGCGAGCCCAGGAAGAAAAGTTCATGAAACTCTTATCATCACTAGTAAACTAATCAGAAAAGGGCAGAAGTGGTGCTGTGACTCAAGTGGTAGAGTACTAGCCTTGAGCACAAAGAGAAGCCCCATGAGATGCAAAAAAAGAAAAAGAAAAAAAAAAGATTTGCAGTACCAATCTATGTCAAGTTAAGGTAAATACAAAGAAAACTATACCTTGTTACATCACAGATCGTTAAAAAATCAAGACAAAAAAATCTTAAAAACAACTAGGATAAACATAGACAAATTGCCTTGAAAAGTTGAACAATAGACTTAATACGAAACTAGGTGCTGGTGGCTCATGCTTATAATTTTACTACTACTTAGGAGGCTGAGATGTGAGGATTGAGGTTCAAAGCCAGTCCATATGAAAGTCTGTAAGACATATCTCCAATTAACCACCACAAAACCAAAAGTGGAGCTGTGGCTCAAAGTAGTAGAGTGCTAATCTTAAGAAAAAAACTAAACTAAACACACAGGAACAGTAATCAGGCTGTAAGTTACAGCCCTATGACAAACAGGAAAAATAAAAAAGGAAAGGGTAAGCCATGAAGCAGGTGAAGATATTTGCAGTTAATAAGCCTGAATTCCTACCCAGAAAACACAAGGAATTCTTTCAAATCATCAAGGACCCCCTAGCAGACATTGGGTAAATGCTTTAACTGTTACTATTTAAGTTGCTATCCAAATAACCAATTCTCATCTAATTCATTACCCATATCAGAGAAATACACAATGATGGCACAATAATGTATTGACTACCACTCACTAGAGCATTTTAAGTGGAAAGAAAAGGATAATACAAGTTGTTGAAAAAAAAAAGAAGTAATGAAAAACTTGACCCAGATGGTGAGAATGCAAGCTACTTGCTAATGCACATGACAGAGTCAGTGCCCTGTCTGCATCTTTTCAGCTATTGATACTCAGCTCTTGAACTGAGGGATTTCTCCTGAAGCATAGGTAGCATCAACCAAAGTAGATCATCAATCTAACCTGTGGCCCAGTCATTCCTCTTTAGAGTATATATACAGTGAAAATTTGCATGAATGTGTGCTCGATGGTACATAGACAGATATCTGTAGGAATGTACTTTGAATGCTCTGTAGAATTCAAATATCCATCAACCACAAGATGACAAGAAGTCAGACTCAAAGATGTACACTCTGTTTGATGCCTTAGGTTATATAACATTGTATTGGTACTGTATTGTTACTGGGAGCAATAAAATACAAACTAAAGTCCATAGTTTATCAGTGGGAAATTAAATATCTTGTATTATGATTTAATAAAGGAATAGTTAATTTGGGCTTTCTGCCCCCTAAATTGTTAGGTGGTCAAATCTCTGAATATATTTATGATTTTATAATAATAAGGTTTAAAAGTCCACAGTACTCTTTTATTTGTTGGTATGCTTTGTAATGTGGTTTATAATCTTAGTGGCCATTTTTTTATGATACCTGATTAATTACAAGTATACAATGACTGTGTATGTGACCCTCATTTTAATTGATGCAATTAAAAATAATACAGCACAAAATTTTCAAGTTTAACAAGCAGAAATTAATAAATGAATGTTTCATATTTTAAATCATCAACATATCAAAAAGCAACCAGGGCAAATGCAGGTTACTTTTGGTGGAGATAATTGGCTTGCTGCTCCAAACTGAACCCTTTGGGGTCAACAATTTCTTGAGTAACCATATTAGCATATTTTAAAACCTGTTGATTCTAGAGACTCACTAATATGCTTAAATGGAATTGCTACTTACAGTTATTAGCATATTCAATGTGCATCCTGGCTACATACTCAGAAAGCATTTTTAAATTTTTCTTTGCAGGAACTGAATCTATGCGTATCTAAGACAATTCTGCTATAGATTATGCAGATAAACACACTTTCTCCAATTGGGAAGAACGTCTTCCCTTTAGGCCTTGCCTTCTACTTGAGCTTCCTGAGATAGTATAGTCTGAGCTCTAAAATCACTTTGTATAGAGTTGAATTCTGAGTCTATTCCTTAGTAGTGAAGCAATTTTGGGTAGTAACTTAACCTCTCTGAGCTTCAGTCACCGTAACTGTAAAACCAGAATAATAGTGTACACTGATGAGAGTTTGAAATAAATGCAATATTCTTTGATTTGTGCACAAAGTTAGACACATTTATTAAAGTTATTTTTGTTGAGCAGCTACTCTATGCCAGAGACTACCTAAGAACTAAGTTATGTCAATAAATAAAACAGATTTCTGTCCTGTTGGACAGTTGGGGACACAAACACTAAAGATGATAAACAATACTGTAAATAATATATTAGATGATGATAGGAAATGTGAATAAGAGGCTTTCAGAGTGGGATGGGGGTACCAGTAGTGGCAGCAGGGTCCAGGCTACAGACCAGTAGACCTGGGAAGGAGGTGAGCTTCAGTCTGGGGAAAGGAGCAGAAACAACTGAGCCAAATGTGTTTAGAAGCCTAGTGTGAATAGTAATAGGGTTGATCATGTAGGGCGTTGTAGTGATTGTTATTGCTAATTATCATTCTTTTTAAGAGAAGGCATCTTTGCTGTAGATGTTACTTGAGGTTGACTGTCAGTGTATGATTGGCTGCAGACTCCTCTCTAGGTACCAGGTCTTGCGAAGATGGCTGAGAATAAAGGACCTGAGTTGCTTTTCCCTGACTGGGCATTCTATCCCCAAACAAGACAGTGCAATACATGCCCGCCTATGCAAGCATGTTCCCAGGGGACTTTTGCTTAGGGGTGGGTACAGTGGTGGCTGCTGTTGGCTGGACTTTTCTCCATGGGCATTTTCTATATTGGACTGAGTAAACTATATAGCAGGTTGGTACACCAATGTTATGCCTGGCAAAAGTCAAGTAAGACAGTCTTCTGGACACACGCCTCACCAAGCCACTCCTCTAAGCTTAGGCAGGCTCAAGAGGTCCACTAAAGTGGGGAAGAAAGGATATGATGTGTGAAAAAGGAAGACATTTTCTTGTTCCTTTCTTTCTGTGTGTTTTGTATGCCTTTTCTAGCTATGCTAGGCATAGCGCTGGCACACTTAGTGTGTGTGGGCAGCAAATGTGCAACATGATGTCTGCTTGTGTGCAAGTGCATAGGCAAGATTTAAGCAGTACAATTCTTGGAGCTGTAATGTATATGGTCAGTTATAAGTGAAATACATTAATGGTAGTTTCTCAGCAAATTACAGGAATCAGTTAGCCATAGGCTCATAGGAGTCTCCAGGGAGCAAAGAAAAATTTAATTGCCTCCTTGTGCCTGAGTTTGGCTGCTGGAGAACATCAGATGCTGCGTGAACAAGAAGCATTCCTCACTTCATGATTCTCCAGGTAACTGGCCAGTTTCCACTGCTGAATTGGTTTTGTTCCAAGGTTTCTGTGCATATTAAATAGGATGTGGTGACTCATTGTCCCAAGTTCTTCAAGGTTCACAGCCAGACTAGATTCCTCAGCTCAAGTCAATGTGACCTGATTCCCTGTCTCACCATGCCTAAGGCCACAATGTCTTTTCGGGCCTGGGAAACTATTCCTCTTTGCTCTAACTGCCTGTCCTGACATCCTTCACAAAGTTGAGGAGGGATTACCAAATGTGCAGGAATGTAAGAACTAAATACATTTTTCTGCTGTTTCTGCCATTTACAAATAATTTAACAACCCCCAAATTATTTAAAAGCAATCTAGCCAGAGTTCGCAGCATCTCCAATCAAATTTTAGCACTTGCTGCTATGACAGCCTTGGGGCATATTTTTCTACTTCTCCAGGTAGTTTACTAACTTTTCTTCTGTGTTAGGCATCTTTCTGTATCTGTGACAGAGCACCTGAAGTAAACAACTTATAAGGAAGAAAGGTTTATTTTGACTCATAATTTCAAAGATTTTAGTCCATGGTTATTTGGCCTCATTGTTTAGGACTCTGTTTTGAGGTAGAACATCACAGCAGAATCATGGGACAGAGAAAACCTGAGAGAGAGAGAGAGAGAGAGAGACAGAGACAGAGACAGAGACAGAGACAGAGACAGACAGAGAGAGACAGAGAGACAGGGAGATAGAGAGGAAGGAAGGAAGAAGGGAAAGGAAGTAAGGGAGGAAGGAAGGCAAGAAGGAGAAAGAAAGAGAGAAAGAAGTCAGGGTCCCAATATCCATTTTCAGGACAGATTTCCAATGACCTCACTTCCTTTTGATCATTTATCATCTTCCCATATTTGGGGGAGTGGTGGAAGTTGGTCATTGGAGAAATGCTCTATAAAAACATACTTTGTCCCTGGCCTCTTCCTGTCTCCTTTCACTGATCCTGGTCACTGTGAGATGAGTAACTTTGGTCTGCCATGCCATTTTGCCATGATACTCTGCTTCATAATGCCCCAGAGACAATGGAGTGAGCTGACCAAGAATGGAACCTCTAAAACTGAGCTGAAATAAATCTAGCTTCCTTTAAATTGCTTTTCTCAGATTTTTGTCACAGTGACTAATAGCTGACTAACACACATATCTATAGACTGTTTCTATTTTTTTCTAGCTGTCTAGGCTTGATACCTCCAAAGTATCTATTCTAGTATATCATATTTATGATTGGAATGAGGGGTTAAATGCTTACGTAGTATTAGAGATGATATTATGTAGTATTAGAGTATTAGTGACAAGCCTCCTTCTAGTGATAACTCAGACTATTTTAATGTGAATATATAGATAGCATTTTCAAGAGAGGGCACCTAGCCCAATTAGATGTCAAGAACTGTATCCTCACTTTCACATCATGTCAGAACTATTTCTTGTGACACCAGAGGAAGATTCTTTCTAGTTCTTAGAAGTTTATCCGTGTTGAAGGACAAGACCCAGAGAAAGGCATTTATGTCAATGGGAAGTTGACAACAGTGTCTTTAGGTAGAGAAAACACAGAAAGCCAATACCTACCGAAGCACTGCTCCTTTAAAATTATTTACTTAGGTTTCAGTGAGAACTGGTTTCTTGTAGAGCAAATGTGAATATGTATGTGTATTCGTGTATGTATTTATGTGTGGATATGTGTTAGTCAGCTTTTTTGCACTATAATAATTTGACTCACATTTTCAGAGGTTTCAGTCCATGATCAATATGCTTTCTTGCTTTGGTCCTACGGCCATCAGCTACACATGAATGCATGAGAATGTGGTATGTGTATATGCATATGGTATATATGCATGTGTGTGTGTATGTGTATAAAAGTTAAGAGTGCTGTACATAATCCATGGAGATGTAGAAATACAGTGTTAGTATTTCACCTTAGAGTTATTTCCATATTTATATTTTGTGAATGTTGTACAACCAAACAATATTTAAAGAGAGTACAAATTAAACAAAACAGTAGGGTTGACTTAGATTGGATCTCGAGAAATGGACTCTAGGTGAAGAATTATACTCAAATGGTTAAGTAGTGAGTGCTCTTGAAAGATGCATCTGTAAGAAGGGAGGAAGTAGCATTACATGGAGAAACTGATCTCTGATGTGTTTGCATCTGAGGCTTTGGCCTCTCCTACTAGGCACTCTGGAACTGAGACAGACCTTTGGACTTTTCTTATATTAAGGTAATGGTGCCGCTGGGTTTTCCTATCTTCAAAGGACCAATTATTGGTCATGGACCACTCTAGAGAAGAGACTGCCTTGAGTAAGGCAGAGGTCTTGGCTATGGGCAATTCCCAGTGAAAAATATAGCATTTAGAGTCAGCATTCCATACTCTCAGAAGCTCTTGGAAGTGTGGCATCAGCCGCTGTTGGGGTCAGCTGCACCTTTAAGGGGCCACAGCTGACCTCAGCCTGTCCCTCCTTTTCCTGTCTTTAACAGGAAGAGAAGGAAGTCTGACATCACTTGAGGGACAGCCCCTTGGGACCAATCAGGGGCCCCTCTCTTGTGCCCGCCTTTGGGGTATATCTGGGAGGCTCCTCATTTGAATAAACAGAAGCCCTAGAGGTTTTCTCCAGGGGCCCACGGTCTGTGTCGTTCTTGGCGGTTTTGGGGCACCCTGCGACCACACGCCACCGAGGCCACCCGTGGCCATTGCTCCCGCGTGAGCGATAATGGACCACCCAGGAAGGGGCGGACAAGCCCCTTCTCCCCCAAGCTAGGGGAAGTCGAGAGAGAGACGAGGCTACCTGTGGCCATCGCTCCCACGTGAGAGCGATAAAGGACCATCCAGGAAGGGGCGGACAAACCCCTTTCCCCCCCCAAGCGAGGGGAAGTCAAGAGAGAGAGCCCACAAGCCACACAGAAGGAATATAAATGGAACCTTACAGTACCATGACATATTCATATAATTTTCTCTTTTCCCCTTAATTGATCAAATATGCCATCTGAAAGCCTTTGGATCTCCCTGAGTCCCTGCAATGACTGAGAACATACGAGAGTAAGAAAACTGACATTGCTAAAGGACTTTGGTGCTGTTGACATTTTGCAAGCCCTTTTCTTAACTCTTCTCCATTTCCAGCCATTAAAACAAAGAATAAAAAGTGATTAACATCCTTCATGATTCCAGAAAAGTGGACGATGCATAGTATTCTAAAGATGGAGCTATATGATTCACATAGGGATGACTCAGGAATGAAGAGATTGTGCCCATTTCTATCCACAGCCACTTCCTGAGTGGTGAGCAGACCATTCCACCCAATTATATTCTCTTTGGCACTCATGGAAGTTATCAGCAACAAAGATGACTATAATCTACTTGGTAGTGGAACAGGTTTTGAGGCAGAAAGTGATCCCTTAGACTTTTTTGAACAATTCTAGGCCCTTTTTTACTTATGGGTACCATCTCTTAAACTTCTCGGAGTCTAGGAACATTTGTCTCCTAATCCTTTTGTTTTTGTTCCCTTTTACTTGACCCTTTAATTCTATTTCTAAATTGGATTTTGAAAAGCATATAGTGAGACTAAAGATACCTAGATGAGACATGTTCAAGTTTTTCTTCCAACTGCTCATGGGTTGGCAAATGGCTGATGTTATATTAGCACATTTCTAGTCTGTAAAAGAGAGAGGAGAGGAGTACCTGTGCACATTGTCACTGAGGGCCTGCTCTCATGGGATTACAGTAAGAATTAAAGAATAAAACTCATGTTTGACATAGTGCTTGGCTTAAGGAAAGTGCAAATTAATTATTGGATATTTTTAAATTTCTGGTTTGTCTTTTATTCTTTGCTGTTATCATATTTTTTTTCCCTTTTCCCAAGGAATCTATGGAATTCTGGTCTCAGAGCATGAGGGTTATAAAAGAAATAGCCAAGTTGTCCTGCCCATCTTCACCTTTAACTGTCTTTCCAGTACCCTTCATACTTTGTTATCCAATTTTCCTGTCAACCCCATGTTTAATAGCTTCCTCCTTTCATTTTTACTTTCAGGAATTAGATTACAGCAGCATTCTATTTCTGATTCTTGTTTTGGCTCTTTTTTATACTTAGAAGACACCAAAAGGTAGCTTACTATGAAGTGCCAAACCCTGAGGGATGACCCCATAGGAGACATGCGCCTGCTCACACTGCCACTTTGTAGATTAAATATCCAGTATTGTCAACTGCTGGTCTCAGAATCCTGCCAGGGTTGAGCCCAAAGGAAGCCACCTTTGATCATGATAACTGTGTTTTCTAATACAAAAGGCACAGATTCAGACCAGCCAAAAAGGAGCCATTTTACCCAAATGCAAAATGAAAGGGTGAGGGTGACAATATAGGAACCAACAATTTTCTGTTGTCTTGCAATCCTGCTGCTATTGGTATAAAATTATTCCACCTTTAAAAAGCCAGATTGTTGATTCTTACCTTGACTACTGATAATTCTGGGTTCCTTGCTCTGTAAATGCATTGTGTTGGTTTCCCATTCACATTTAACTTTTTGTTTTTATATCTTTGTTCTCATTTATTTTCAGGAAACAAATATGGTAAACTTTTCTTAATCCTCTTAGGCCAAAATTAAAGAAAAAATAGTTCCTGCCAAAACCTTGTAGGGTTTTCAACTGTAGTTCACACTATGCATGTATGAGTATGCACTCAGGCATGTGTGTATACATTCATTGTATAATAGAGGAATGTGCAAATGGGGGAGAGAGAGATAGAGATTTAGAGAGAAAGAAAAGAATGGGAAGGAAAAGAAGGGGAAGAGAAAAAAAATATTCTTTTACAGAGGCATTCCTTCTCCATCTGCCTGAATCTATTTTATTGTTTGCTTGTTTATCGCTGTTGCTTGCCTATTCATCTAATTTCTCTTACTGTTTTATTACTGGAGAACGATTCTTAAATCTTTTCCAGGAGGAGTCAAGATTCCGTCCAGGTTTTTCCAATTCCAGATGGCAGGAGTCCTTGGGCGTTTCCCTCGTGTCTCCCTAAGTGACCAGCACAGTTAGTAGAATCTCTATCAGCTTCATTCAGGATGGGAGGTGGAAGAATTCCATTGTGAACAATTGGTAGGTAGTTCTCGCTGATCTCAGTTGGCCCTAACAGGCCCCAGAACACCATCCATAGAGATGAACTGCACAGAACTCAAAGGCATTGGTTATTGTCCCAGGGGAGATTTGCAGACTCTTTGAACCAGGAAACTTTCTCACCTTTATAAATTCGTGTCGTGGTATTCTTATATACACATTCCTTTATAGAATGTATGTCTTCTCATTTGTAATCATTGTACCTACACTAGGAACTTGAATAATATCCAACTTTCTAGCCTCTTTCCTGTAGGAATTTCAGTAACTGAAAAGCCACTTCTGTGTGTTCATGTAATAATACAGTTGTATCGCCTGTTTTAACCAAATGTTCAGGTCTTTACTGTTTATTGTCAATGTTATTTCCTTCATAATGCAAATTAATGAGGAGCGAAAAAAGTAAATTTGTTTTTCATTAGTTACTAATTTAAGGATTTCCAAGTTGATTAATCAGACTTCTTCTAGCCCATTCTCCCCACCCCCACCTCAGCTCCCACACACTCAACTAATCAACCACTTTTCCTCCTAAGAATATCATTTGCAATTAAATATTGGTTTTGATTCTTTTACGTATTATCATTTCTTTAGCTTATCCATCTATGTTGTGTTTATAGTTTTCTCTCCTGTATAACCTGTATCACATGACACCAACACACTTTCTTGCTCATTTCACAAACAGCTGCTTCCTTTTCATCAAATCTTTTTAAAAATTTGCTGGCCTTTTTTCCCCTTCCTCTTTATTTCTACCTTTGAATTTCACCCAGTGGCCTCAAGGGAAATATTATTTCAATGTGGAATTATCTCTCCAAACACACACACACACACACACACACACACGCGCGCGCGCGCGCGCGCGTGCAGAGACATCCCTTTTGCTTATGGAGAGATGATTAATTTTTACATCTTTATCACAGACATTTTGTATATGTGTATTGTGACAGTTGCTTGTAAAATTCATATTTTTCCTCAATTCTCCAGCAGAGTTTCTATCACTGTCACATGTTGCCTTCTTTATTGGCCCACAGGCAAAATCCAATTACGAATTGTGAAATAACCAGCTCTCCAGTGGAAACAGACATCATCTTTCATAGGAGCTTTCCAGCAGGGCTGTGTTCACAGACATGAGATCTGTGCAGACTCACAGGCAATGCTGTGAACAGTCCCAAACTTGACTGAATGCTCCGTTGTCATGGTTCTAAAATTCTTAGTAATGCTTTTAATAAGGAGTTCTTTTCATCTTGTACTAGGACACACAAGTTATGTAAGTCAGTCTTAAATTCACCAGTGGTAGCATACCTTCCAACTCAAACACAGCACTCATAGTCACAGACTCTGGAATTCCATACACATGAAAGAGTTGCTGGATCCTTTGCGTGCAGAGGACAATAAGTAAGCAATTTTAGAGAAAATTATTGAAGAATGATAAGAGACTAAAATAAACAAAATTAAGAGAGAAACATATAGGCAATACTTATGAAGTTACATGCAAGCAAGTATGTGTAATGGGAAGACAGGAAGTGTCTCCCATTGAATGGAAAACCGATTGAAATGTCAGCTGTTATATGTTACTTAAGGACTCATGGTGAAAGACCTGAGATCCAACTGGAAAACAAATCTGATGAAAATTGGAATATGTCTTTCTCTTTCAAACATACATGCCAACATCACCACCACCATTACCTTTACCACCATAGACAATCACAATATACTTCTACCCAGCATGCTCTGCTAGAAAATTGCTTAGTGACATGTGAAATTATAACTTCTTTGTACAACCACTTAAAGATAATAAAAGTATAATTCTTTTAAAAAGCCACTTCTAGAGCTCAAAATCCTTATTTCTTTTTCCTTAAGTACTACTATTTGTTATCATATCTACTATATGTTTTCAAAATATTAGATCAATTCGTGAGCTTCCTTTTTTAATACTTCTATGTCCTACATTGATGATGGCATCCAATGAACATTAAATATAATTTTCAATAATGAGCTTGAGGTAGAATTCTTGGATCCAAATTACCTTTTTGCTGTTGCTAGCACAATAATGTTGGATATGTATCTGAACTTCTCTATGTCTCAGTTGCTCATCTGTACAAAGATTGCTGTGAGGAGCAAATGGGTTAATATGCATGCAGCACTTGGAATTCCTGGCACATCTTAAGCACTCAATAAATACCAGCTATGGGTACAGCTGTTGCCTTCCCTCTATGCTTGAGGGAAAGCAGAATTGGCTTGTGCAATGTGTGGCAAGGTGCTGCTTTCTGGAGCTCCAGGAAGCTGAAGGCAAGAGCAGCAATCCTTCCAGAGTTCTGTAGCATCCTCAACTCCCATGGCAGAAGCAAAACTTGATTAGAAAGCCCACTTTGGGGTCCCCTTCCTAGTCTCTTTCACCTTCCACCCATAGCTGATATGTCCTATGCTCATTTCCTAAAGGAGACTGATCAGAAAGAAGCTTTCTCACCAACCACATTCAGAAAAAAACTAGAGAAATATTATTTCACCATGGGTAATATTATGATCAGGTATTGATAAAGCTCATGGCATGGCAAATGAGACAGCTAGATGAAGACGATGCATTCGATACACAAAAAGAACAACACACCTGGTGGAAAAATCACTCAAAGAAGCCAGTGGCACTAAGGGGTGAAAATCCATACACAAACTACAGGACTTTTGCCTCTAACAGCTAACAAAACATTAAAATCAAACTGATTACACTATAAAATATTTAGCATGTATTATATTTTAGTCTAACTTGCTAACAAAATGACAGACCTTGGCATTTTCCATTGCTTGTAGATTCTTTGTGGAAGGAATTCACCTCATTAGGTGAAAGCTGTCCTTGATCTAAAATAACATTCAATGTCTCTTCTTTGCTTCAGATGCAAAGCAGGGACATTTGTGACTTGCTTGCACAGTGTCTAAAGCACTTGAGTTTTTAATTGATTCTTTTTAGAAAAGACAAGCTTGCCATTGGAGAATTCTTTGAATTGTCAAACAATGCCCCAATGCCACAAAAATCCTTCAGAGTCCCAGAATAAAGCAATATTATATCTTGAAGAAAGCATTGGAGTGCAGGAGTAGCCATGTTAACATTCATCAACAATGTCCTTCACTGCCCCCAATAGACACACATAAATGGACTCCTGCTGGACAAGACTGCTATGGTCTTTGACCTTCCTGCTCTCTCCTTATACAAGTCTCCAGAGTCTCAGACTGCATTTACTGACCAGGGTTAGTCTCTAAAGAAGCAGCCATATTATCAAAAGGCAATAACCCAGTGAGGAAGAGACAAAGGAGAAGAAAAACAACTTTTTGTCCCAAGCTGGTTTCTGTAATAGTATCTGTCTAGAAGATCCATGTGAGAACATTGGAAAGATTACAGCAGGGTAAAACAATTGAAGTTACCTTCACCCCTTATTTGAACAAAGTGCAGTGTCAATAGCTAAACAGTCTATTATTTCATGTAAGATTTTTGACTGTTTTTTTACTGGTTAAAAATAAAAACAATTAGTTAAAAAAAAATAGCCTCATGTCCTTACATTTCCTCAGATCACAGCTGGGGTTCCTTTCTCTCTCTTTGATACCTCAGCTCACAAAAGCCAAAAGAATGATAATGATATAACATGCTAGGAGAGAATATTTAACGCCATGCTCTATGACACTAATGGAATACATCACTGACATGGTGATAATAAAATATTTGCATCAGTTGTCCCAGTTGCTGGCAATCACACCGTGGCAAGGAGATAACTTTAGACATTCTATTTTATTGCAAACATCTTTTACCACTGGTAAGAAATTTGAGAAAGCATGCTTCTATGTGGATTTCCTTTGTATACATTGACTTAAGGTAAGGAGACAACAAAGGCTGACTAATTAGCAAGATGTTTTGAAGCTAATGTGCATAAGCTTCTGATTTCCATTTATAAGTACTTTGATTTTTCTGTGGTTGAAATGAAATCTGAATCCACGGAAATACTTCATTGGCTTTAGGAGAAGAGAGAAAATGCACCATTTCCCTTTATCTTGGGTAAAGACACAGTGTTCAATATAGGATTTCTGTCTCACTTTTTAATTTAGTAATTTGTGTCTTAGTGGTGTTTAGGGATTAGGAGTTGGAATTGTATGGAAGGCTGAGAGGATGAGGCCTTTTGACAGCAGTGAATACAATGTGGTTTTTTTTTCATATTTGAGTCATCAAGGTAATGAAAAATTTCTGGAACTCATGCTCAAAAGAATTGTAGTTAGAACCAAGGGAAACAGTTGGTGGCAACTCACTCAAGCCAATCCATCCTTGGCCTACAGATACCATGAAAAAGCAAGAGTAAGGCTCAGAATCTAAGCTGGAAAAATAATTCTTGTTTTCTGCTCTCAGATAACAATAATAAACAGAGTATATGTGGCAAGGATGGGTAAGGGAGAAGGTGTTTACTCATAAATTAGTCAACTTGGCAATAGATACTATCCTAATTCAAGTTAATTCTGACAATAGTGTCAGACCCCAGGGTGGGGCCAGTTGAAAGTAACATCATCAGAGGTTGACTTGAAGGGACTCTTCATTTCTCTTCAGACCTTCTTACCAGGTGCTCCCATCAAGATGTAATGCATTGCTACAAGCCCAAGACAACAAGACCAACGGGAACCTCTGAAATCATAAGCCAAAATGAAAGTTTTCCCCTTATCAGTTGTTTATCTCAGGTATTTTGTCACAAGGATGGGAAGCTAACTGACACAATGTATTTCTCCAAATACTGAAAAAAGAAATCCTAAGAACTAACTTAAAACAACAACCAAAATGAAAGCTTCCTTGTTCAGACTAGATTTCAGACTAGATAGATTTCAAGGCCCTGGAGTTGGTGGCCTTGAATGTGCATGAATTTCAGAGGCTGAAGAATAACAATATGTGAAGCTTGGAACTATAAAAGCTTGCCATATTCGTGAAGAACTTTTCTCTCAAGTTCAGAAAAATAGAAATAAGGTTTACCACTTGACTATAGACATGAGAGAACAAGGAAGAATCACTTGTGAGAAATCTAAAGCCACATGTGTGTTGAGCCAAACGTAGCTGTAGAGTCTGAATTTATTTTAGTAGGTACCATGGAAAACTTAAACCATGAAAGTAGCATTAGAAGCTGCCTTTGCACTATTGAATGACTTGAAATCCCTACGGGAAACACATTAGAAATGACTCAAAAGTGTTTGACTTTTTTTCTCCCACATCCAGAGCAATCAGGATCTCTAGGGAAAAATAGGCATTGCAGAAGATGAGTTCACAAATTAAAAAATTACAAACCACACGAGGAAATGAATCACCATGAAGGAGAGTCAAGACATAAAAACAAATGAAAATTAGCTCTCCCATTCTAGAACATAATAAATTTGAGATTATAGATTTTGAAAGAATCAAATAGTAATTCTGAAAATGACAGAGATGAAAGGAAAATCTCTAAAGAGTGTAAGTTATAGTGTGATAAGGTCTGAAAGGGACAAGCTTTTATTTTATCTACTGAAAATAAATATTATGCGAGTAATGAAATTTTATGTAACGTTTATTAATGCTCATGATGAAAATCTGTATTAGGTTCTGAAGATACCAGATCATTTAAGACCTTCCCAGTTCTTAAATTATGGAACTTCTATTCTGGAGAATAATATCAAGGGAGAAAAAGTAAGAAAATACTATAACTCAGTAGGGCATAGTAAGAATGTAAATAAGGTTGATGGGGTAAGTCTGTAAGGAAAAGCTTTATAAGAATTGCATTACCATTCAGGAGGCTTGGTGAGGTCTGAGGATTAGGTTCAAAGCCAAACAAGGCAGAAAAGTCCATCATACTCAAAGCCAAAGGTGGAGGTGTGACTTAAATGATAGAGTTCCAGCCTTGAGCAAAAAGCCAAATGAAAGCCTGAGATTTTGAGTTCAAGCCCCAAGATCTGCACAAAAAACAAAGAAAAGAAAAAGGATTTGGAAATACTTGAGATGAATCTTAACCTTGTATATACCCATAGAGAAAAGACATTGAAAGCAGAAACTATGCCATAAACAAGATCACATGGCTAAGTCACAGATGTGAGGATGAAGGAGAATGGAGAGGTAGCTAAGAGTGCATCATGAACAGCAGATGGTAATTTTTACAAGATGTATGATGCTTCCATAATGATACAGTACTTAAGAACCCAGAGGCAGCACAGCTTAAATTGTAGATGTGTAACTTACTAGAATGGAATCTGTCTCAAGTTATTTCATCCTCCTGAATCTCAGTCAATTATAAAAGAAGGAACAGCAACACAAAATTATCACACAACTGTTGTAAAAGTGAATGAGATTATGCATATAAATACTTGACACATTTCTAGCATGTTTTAAATGTGTACAGGTCATTAACCCTTGTTATTGTAACTAGTAGTGTTATTAAGATACAGAGTACTTTAAGTGATATATAAACAGATAGCACAGTAATAAGTACCACATTACTTAGTCAACAAATATTTGAGATCCTGTATAAAGAACTGGAATTATTATAATGGATACTTGGATGCAGTTCCTGCCCTGGAGAAACTCATGATTTACAGTGGAAGACAAACACTGAATGATTATCATCTTACTTAATTACACTTATGGTAAGTGTAGCCCACAGAGGCAAAGAAAATGCCTTGCCTTGATCAAAGAGCAAGGGGAACTTTTCAGAAATGCCAGTTCTCAGCTCCTACACCAGACACAATGAAATTCAAACTCTAGGTATGACATCTAGAAATCTGTGTTTTGACATATACTCCAGATCATTCTATTGCAAGTTAGAATCTGAGAGTCATAGCATGAGGCTCTTAGTTCTTGAAGTTTAATGGAGGGAAATCTTCATTGTGGTTGAAAACACTTCAACAGGCCTGAAACAGCACCATTACAAATTACTTGGCTCCACATATTTCTATTGGATTTCCAGCTTTGCATGGGTTTTCTGAGGACTAATTTAAGTTTAAAAGAGTTGTTTCTTAAAGTGCATCTGGGTAAAATCTTCAGAAAAAAATCAATAGCTAACTATAGTCTTTTTTATTTCCCTTCTCCATTATCCTCTGGGGGGAAAAATGTTCCTGTTGTGTGTAGTAGGGAGCCACAAGTACCCAAAGGGAAAGGGGAGAATCCTTAACCAAGATCATGAGGGAGGGCTGTACACAGAGGGCAGCTTTGCCAAGAATACAGCCTGTGAATTATACCCATTTCTCTGTCAATGTTATGCTATTTGAAAGTAACTAAGTGGTGGGTCATAGGACAGCTTTTTAAGAAAGACGTTCCAGTTAATTGTGAGGCTTTATGTTTTATTTGAGCATATATATTGGAACAGTATTATCTGTGGTCTTCCTTTTTTGAGCTGCCTCCAGAATAATACTCAACTTTTATCTTAAATATATGTCCAAATAGTTAATGAAAATCAATTTCCAAGGGATGCCGAGTGATCAGCTTCCCACAGATGCAGGTCAGGGCAGAGCAAATGGACAGTTGAGTATCATAGCCCTTTGAGGAACACTCCGATGACACATTCTTGGACCACTCTCTGGAGTTAGTCTTAAAGAAGAGCCAATCTGCTAACCACACTTAAGTTTAACAACTATTACAGGTAAAAGCAGCATCTTTGAAGCTGAAGCTAATGTAGAGGTAATTTTATCTCTAAGGTTTGTTTGTAAGGTATTGGAGGATGTTTTCTTATACATATCATGCTATCCATGGTAATTAGCTAATCCCACACTATGTGTTTTGAATAGCATTACTAGTGCTGCTTTAATTTCATCTAGTCACCAGTGACAAAAGAGGAGGAAGAATGTCTTTGGATGTGAAGAATATTTCCTTCTCCCTTATTGGTAGGGAAATGGTGAGAAAGAAAATGAAAATGGATATTTTTCAATAAGCCTGCCATGAATAGTGAAAGTAAATGCTTGCTATCAAATATAATAAGGGACCTCCTAATGTGCTCTGGGGATTGCAGGCAGAGATGAGTTGGGTACCAGGTCACTTTAAGGTCCAAGAATGGGCTGCCTGTTAGGAACATTTGAGACAAGCAGTCCTGACATAGACTCCAAAGTTCAGGCACTGAACGTCTCTTCTGATGAAGAACAAGAAAGCAATTGACTTAAGGGGAAAAAATGTGTGTGATCCCAATACTGGAACCATTTCAAAATACCTAACATTCCAATGTAAACCCAGAAGCATGTCTGGAGTTTGTTTGAGAAGCAAACCACAATGAAAGTGCTCCTAATAAAACTTTGCCATGAGGAGTGGAGGAAATCTCCACTTGTCTGCACCCTCAGCCATGACATTTTCCCAGTGTCACATTACGTGTGGGAAAATGGGGCAGAGGCCAGTTGCATCAAGTTAAGGATGTCCTATGATAAATTTGGGTGTTGTCAAAATATAAGGCTTTTCAGCATAGGACATTGCTTATTTGGGGAAGTAAGTAAGTAAGCATAGAGAAAGGTGACTCATGCCTATAATCCTAGCTACTCATGAGGTTGAGATCTGAGGATCATGGTTCAAAGCCAGCCAGACTAGAAAAGTACTGAGACCCTTATCTATAATAAATCATAAAAGGACCTGCAAGTGGAACTGTGGTTCAAGTGGTAGAGTGCTAGCCATGAACAAAAGAAGGTCAGGGAGAGTGCTAAGGCCTTGAGTTCACTACCCAGGACCAGCAAAACAAACAAGCAAGCAAATAAACATGAGAACGATGAGTTTTTAAGATTTAAAGTTTTTCTGCTTAGGTATATTTTCTTAATGATTCTCAAAAATATACAAATAGGGAAAAGTGGAGTAGAAAGAGAGCAACTCAGTCAAGGTCCATGTGTGAAAGAACTGGTTTTGATCCCAGCTACTTGTAACTCCAGAAACCCCCACCACTCCTCATGCTGGGATCAAATCCAGTGCTTCACCTATGCTAAGCAATTCCTCTACACTAAATCCTCACAAAGCTAACTGCCTCTCAGTCTGGATTTATGGAACAAAGGGTGCACCAGTCTTTCACAATCTAACCTGGTACAAGTGAAGGAAGCTCTATATTATAAATTTTACAGTTAACCTCAATTATTTGGCAAATTTAGATAGTATACAATGAAACTGAGGAAATTGTTAATGCTTTCATTTATTGTAGAAGAATTCCATTGAAACAATTCTCTCCCCAGTAGTCTTTGAGTGGAGACATTCCAAATCCATTATCACTGCATGGTTTATAGTGGGGATTACAGTGGCTGGAGTGTTTTCATTTCCAAGTCAGTGATGTGTTTGCACATGACCTTAGAGCTAAGGAATACTCAGGTGGTTCTAGTATCTACATTTGTAAATGGCTGTAGCTAGGGCAGCAAATGGCAGGTAATGTCTATTGCATGATAGGTTTCTAGAAAGCAATTCATTTATAAATGACTTTTGGCTCATTGGGTCAAAGAATTACATCAATTAAAAGAGAAATGAAAGGTTCTGACAAGGTACCACATATTACTGGGAAACAGAAGAATGTGCCTACAATGAGAATCATTGAGATCAAAGGGCAGAGGCACTCACTTGAGTGGCAGTAATAAATTATTGGAAAACACTTTTCACAGAGCAAAAGTACTGTGTTTCTACACAACAAGCTAACTTTAAAGGCACATAGAATGTCTTACATTGCAATGCACCATAATGTCTTTATTCATGTTCATTTGGAAAAACTACCTTTCATTTTCATCTTTATTTTCTTTGGACACTGGTCCTCAAAATAACCAGTGTCCTAAGCTGAAAAGCCTGACATCCTATACCATTACAAGATATTATTTAGAACCCCAAATTCTAAATGGAGAAGCACTGCTTCATTGCTATTTGCTGGAAGCTTAGAAGGTATGGGATTGGGTGGTTAAGCAGCTACAGGCCTCCTTACAAATGAGATGAAGAGAGATGCAGGAGAATTGCCATAAAAGCCTTTGTCTGATCTGATATCCATTGAGCAGAATGCATCATTAAGTACACAAAACACACTTTTATAATGCCCTTCTTAACTTCCAGAACCATGTCACTTTTAAATCTCCTCAGAGATGCCCTAAAATTGATGAAGAAAACTCGTCATTTCATGTTTGGGCTGATTGAAAGAATCCAGAGACTCCTGGCTATCTTCCCATTGTTCAATGTCTTCCAATCCCTCAAGATATGCTTTATACTCCAAAATTTCCTATTGTGTAATAATATCAATATAATTATCCATTTTCTGTCTACAGTATCATATCTTTAGATTTATCTAATGAATTCACAGTTCAGAAATTTTTAACCAATGAGCCACAAATAGGTTGTAGACCTGCTGAATTATTTCTTTCCATTCCTTGAATGGTTGTAGAGTCTAAGGTCAGCTCTATTCAGCCATGAGCAGCATCAGCCTTTACTCCAGTGTAATATATAAATAATATTATTTTTATGCCATGACATTTTATTAAAGTTGTGAAAGGATTGTGCTGAATATAGCAGGTGAGTATTCTGATTAATAGTATGAATCAGCTAATAATGACTCAAGAACGTGGCCCAGTATATAGCAAATGAAATAAAAGTGCTTAGTAAAAAATACATATAACTGAAGCCACATTTAAAGAGAATTTATACTAAGGTATAAATGACAGATGTGTTCAATGAACCAGGGGGCAATAAAAGATCTTGCTAATTTGAAATAATTTCTAGTTGGATAAATCTTAGCTTCTCTGCTTCTAGCAGCTCCCCATTTCACTCATTGTGTAGTTAACCCATTGCTGTTGGCAGACTAGTTCTGTAAGCTTTAAAATATACCAATACATACTATTTTAGAGCAAAAGCTTCATATCACCTATGCTTCTCTCTTCCAATGCTTTTGTGTGTGTGTGCATGTGTGCATATGTGTGTGTGAGTGTGTGTGTGTGAGCACGCACGCCAGTCTGAGGGCTTGAACTTAGGGCCTGGGTGCCATCCCTGAGCTTTTGTGCTCAAGTCTAGCTTTCTATCACTTGAGCCACTGCTCCACTTCTGGCTTTTTGGTAGTTAATTCGAGATAAGAGTCTCATGGACTTTCCTGCCTGGGCTGGCTTTGAACTATGATCCTCACATCTCAACCTCCTAAGTGGCTAGGATTACAAGTGTGAGTTATCAACTCCCAGCTCCTCCTAACACACTGATAAGTGATTTCATATATGATTGGATTTGGCAAAATTGTTATTACTGGAGCAAGAAGTAAAATTGGAAGAAACTACAATGGATATTCAAAATCAGGAAATTACATAACTGTAATTGTGGAAGATCAGTAGTGTACTATAAATATCACATAACTACAGAACTTCCACTGGGCTTTGAGTTATTTTCCCAAAATGAGTAATATATTTTCCCCATAAATGTTTGTTGAATAAATACTATAAATCAACAGTTGAACAAATTCTGGTTGATTCTACCACAAGACAATCAAAAGAACATGCTCATTTCACAGTGGTTAGGCTTGGCTAAAATGTCAGGAACAATATAGCAAGAAGTAATTACACCAAAATATCAAAACATTAATCATCATATAATTTTGTTCTATTTGAATAGTTAAGTGTACAAGTTGAGGTTTTCGATTTACATTGTACTGATTCTCAAAATTATGTCTGAAAACTTTCTTTTGCAGTACTTTCAAGTCTTGCATACACATGATCTTTGTAGAAAAAAACCAATGTCTATTTGCAAAAAGTTTGACGTTATGCATAAATTCTGGGCACATGGATTGATTGCTGCTGAGTCACTGGGAGGCTCTGGGGAGAGCTAGGTGGAGCTGAATTTGATCATAGTAGACAGCAATTCAACGATATAGCAGAACTTTGCCTCTTTTTCTTTCACACTCTTCTGGCTGCTTGGAAGTCAAGTGAAAAGAGTCTAGGGAAAACTCTAAGAGTGGACTAGAATAAAAACATTGAGCCCTATTGAAATTTAATGGGAAGCCAGGTTCCATCCAACATGACTTGACTGCTCTTGCATTTTCTAAATCCTCCCTTAATAAAATCTTACATTCATATGGTACTTGACATGATGTGGCCAAAGAAGAGATCCCACTAACTCATCACCAGTCTGTAGGCCCTGTAAAATAGTGAGAAGACAGACAGCTGGGACTTTATACTTTGGGAGAGAAAAGAAGCACAGCTAAGTTACTGGGCCAGGCCTCAAACCCAGGCATGGCATCTTCCTGTCACATCACAGTGGAATGCAATGTGCAGCTTTTTGAGGGGAGCCACTGAAGCTGATGATGAGGACCATTCTGGAAAGCCTTAGGGGAAGCCCCAAGGTACCATACTAGGCTGAGGTATTTTGTCTTTATGGCACCAACAGACACAGACAATATTAATGTGAAGTGGAAATAAAGCTCTCTATGGCTTGCTTCTGCCTTGTGAATAGTCTTCTCCCTGTTCTCCAGGAGCTAATTTTCCAGTATGCTGTGTCTCTGCTGCCATGCCTGTGCTGTCTGCTTGCTGACCATTTGTTTGCCTGTTATTTCTGTTATTCACAAAGAGGACAGCAGAAAGAGAGAAATCATTGGGTTTTAATCAGCCTTCTCCCACTTGTTAGCATCAGTAACAAAATCTTTGATGAGAACAGAATATTTCATATGAGGCTATCAAGGATTTGTGGATCTGGGGGTTATTTCTGGATTTCATTACTCACTGCATTTCTATCCACTATTACTGAGAATAGCAGAGTTTTGTTACTTCCCAAACACAATTTCATGTTTGTAGAGGAGCCCTGTGCCCTGAGGAGCTGAGCACGGTCAGTTCATCATATCCATCTATGACAAAGAATTCTGGTTACAGAATATAAAACTACACAGCCAATGCTTCTATAGGATTAGAAGGAGGGGTGGGTAGGAAAGCTTTCCAACATACCAGCATTTCCCTTTGAAAAGTAATGATGTTTCTGACAGGTTCTTATAAATTAGACTTATGAACTTATATTTTTTCTTTTTTTATTATCAAACTGATGTACAGAGAGGTTACAGTTTCATACGTTAGGCATAAGATACATTTCTTGTACTGTTTGTTACCTTCCTCCCTCATTCCCTCCTCCCCCTGTCCCCTTTCCCTTTCCCCCCCATGAATTGTTCAGTTGATTTACACCAAACAGTTTTGCAAGTATTGCTTTTGTAGTTGTTTGTCTTTTTTACCCTGTGTCTCTCGATTTTGGTATTCCCCTTCAATTTCCTAGTTCTAATACCAGTATACACAGTTTCCAATATACTCAGATAAGATACAGAGATAGTGTAGGTACAACCACAGGAAGGGGATACAAGAAGATCACCAATAATAGAAGCTACAGTTACACATAGTACGTTGAAAGTAGTTACAACAATGAATAATTTTTTCCAAGTCTTTCCATTTCCCTACAAATGGGGCAATGTCATTCTTTCTGATAGAGGCATAAAATTCCATTGTGTATATGTACCACATTTTCCTGATCCATTCATCTACTGAGGGGCATCTGGGTTGATTCCATATTACGGCAATGGCAAATTGTGCTGCAATGAGCATTGTTGTGCTGGTGGCTTTGGTGTGTTCTTGTTTGTAATCTTTTGGGTAGATGCCCAAGAGTGGGCTGCTGGGTTATAGGGGAGCTCTATGCTTAGCCTTCTGAGGAATCTCCATACCGCTTGCCAGAGTGGCTGAACCAGTTTACATTCCCACCAACAATGAAGTAGGGTTCCCTTTTGGCCACATCCCCTCCAACAGTTGTTATTGTTAGTTTTCTTGATATAGGACATTCTTACTGGGGTGAGATGGAATCTCAATGTTGTTTTGATTTGCATTTCTTTTATGGCCAGTGATGTAGAGCACTTTTTCATATGTCTCTTGGCCATTCTCATTTCCTCATCAGAGAAGTCTCTTTTTAAGTCTTTAGCCCACTTGATGAGGGGGCTATTGGTTCTTTGCAGTTTTGTTTTGGAGGAATGTAATTTTTTTAGTTCTGCATTTATTTTAGATATGAGGCCTTTGTCTGTTGTATGGCCAGTAAAGATCTTTTCCCAATCTGTGGGCTTTCTGTTTATCTTGCGAGTTATGTCCTTTGTCCTGCAGAAGATCTGCAGTTTGATGCAGTCCCATTTGTCCAACCTTTCTTTAATTTGTAGCTTTTCTGGGTCTTTGTTCAGGAAGTTCCGTCCTGTGCCAAGGAGCCCAAGTGTTTCTCCTACTCCTTCCTTTAGTGTTTTCAGGGTGTCTGTTTTGATTCAAGGTATTTGATCCATTGGAATTGATTTTGGTGCAGGGTGATTTATAAGGATCTAGTTTTAGTTTGTTGCATGTGTTGAACCAGTTTTGCCAGCACCATTTGTTAAAGAGGCTATCTTTCTTCCAAACTATTATTTTAGCTCCTTCATCAAAGATTAAGTAGGCATAGTTCTGTGGGTTCATTTCTGGGTCTTCAATTCTATTCCATTGGTCTTCAGGCCTGTTCCGGTGCCAATACCAAGCTGTATTTATTACTATAGCTTTATAATACGGCTTGAAGTTGGGTATTGTAATTCTTCCAGCACTGTTCTTTCTGCTTAGGATTGTTTTTGCGATTCTGGGTCTTTTATTGTTCCATATGAATTTCGGGATTGCTTCTTCTATTTCCTTAAAAAATGGTGTTGGGATATTAATGGGTATTGCATTGAATTTGTAGATAGCCTTTGGCAATATTGCCATTTTGATTATATTAATCCTCCCAATCCAGGAGCATGGGAGGTTTTTCCATTTCCTTAGTTCTGCCTTAATTTCATTTTTCATGTTTTAAAAGTTCTCACCATAGAGGTCTTTCACTTTTCTGGTTAAGGTTATTCCTAGGTATTTTATGTTTTTGGGGGGGGGGGGCTATTGGAAAAGGAGTTGCTTTCCTGATTTCAGCCTCAGTCTTTGGGTCATTAGCATAGAGAAAGAACGTTGATTTTTGAGGGTTTATTTTATATCCTGCAACTTTGCCAACGTTTTGGATCAGCTCTAGTAGCTTGGGGGTAGAGTCTATGGGGTTCTTTAGGTATAGGATCATGTCATCTGTGAAGAGAGAAAGTTTAACTTCATCTTTTCCAATTTGGATCCCCTTTATATTTTCTTCTTGCCTAATTGCTCTGGTTAGGAATTCTAGTACTTTGTTGAAGAGAAGGGGAGAGAGTGGACATCCCTGTCTTGTTCCTGATTTTAAAGGAAATGAGTTTAGTTTTTCACCATTTAGAGTTATGCTTGCTGTTGGTTTGTCATAAACGGCCTTGATTATATTCAGGAGTGTTCGCTGGAATCCCAGTTTTTCCAGGGCTTTTAGCATAAATGGGTGCTGGATTTTAATGAATGCTTTTTCCGCATCCATTAATATAACTATGTGGTTCTTTACCTTGCTCCAGTTGATGTGGTGGGTTATATTGACTTGCGTATATTGAAACAACTTTGCATCCCTGGGATGAATCCACTTTGATCGTGGTGTGTGATTTTTTTTTATTTTTTATTTTTTTTTTGATGACCTGTTGAAGTCGATTGGCCAGAATTTTGTTGAGAATTTTTGTGTCTATGTTCATCAGGGAAACCGATCTATAGTTCTCTTTCTGTGATGACTCCCTGTCTGGTGTTGGGATAAGGGTTATACTGGCTCCATAGAATGTGTCTGGTAGTGAACTTTCTCTTTCAATTTCATTGAAGAGTTTGAGAAATATTGGTATGAGTTCTGTTTTGAAGGCCTTGTAAAATTCTGCTCTGAATCCGTCTGGACCTGGGCTTTTCTTGGATGGGAGCTCACTTATTGCCGTTTCTATTTCAGTGCTGGATATGGGTCTGTTTAGAAGGTTTAAATCTTCATGGTTAAGTTTGGGGATATGAATTTTTTTCTAGGAAATAATCCATTTCTTCCAAGTTCTCAAATTTGTTGGCATAAAGGTTTCCAAAATAGTCCCTTATTATGTTCTGAATTTTGGTTGTTTCTGTGGTGATGTTACCTGTTTCATCTCTGATCTTGTCTATTTGGGCGTGCTGCCTTAATTTTATGGTCAGGTTTACTTGGGGTCTGTCTATCTTGTTGATTTTTTCAAAGAACCAACTCTTTGTTTTGTTGATTCTTTCAATGTCTCTTTTTTCTCTAATTCATTTAAATCTGGTTTAATTTTAATTATTTGTTTCCATCTATTGACTTGTGGTTTGGCTTGTTGTTCTCTTTCAAGGAAATTAAGGTGCTTCCTTAAATTATTGAGTTGCTGTTTCTCCAGTTTGTTGGTGTATGCACTCAGAGATATAAATTTTCCTCTGAGTACTGCCTTTACTGAGTCTCAAAGGAGCTGGTACATTGTGTCCTCATCTTGGTTGAGTTCCATAAACATTTGAATTTCCGTTTTAATTTCTTCAATGACCCACTGATGGTTCAGCAGTGTGTTGTTTAACCTCCATGAATTGTAGGATTTTCTGTGGTGGCTGTTTGAGTTGAGCTCTAATGTTATTCCATTGTGGTCAGAGAGAATGCAGGGTATGGTTTTGATACTTCTGAATTTGTACAGATTTTCTTTGTGCCCTAAGATGTGATCTATTTTGGAGAATGTTCCATGTGCTGCTGAGAAGAATGTGTATTCTGTTGTTGCCCTTGCTATCACGGTCTCTGCTGAGAAATCTGGGTTGGTTCTGATTGGTTTTCCTTTATATGTGATTATTTTCTTCTCCCTAACAGCTTTAAGGATTCTTTCCTTGGACTCTATTGATCCTGTTTTGATCACAATTTGTCGATGGGATGTCCTATTCTGGTCTGGTCGGTTTGGGGTTCTAAATGCTTCTTGTATCTGTATAGGCCTATCCTTCTGTATATTTGGGAAGTTCTTGGCTAATATTCTGTTAAATAGGTTGCCTATTCCACTAACTTCTTTCTCCAAGTTTTCCTCAATACCTATATCCTTAAATTGGGCTTCCTGATTGTGTCTTGGAGCTCTGGAATGCTCTGTTTTGTCGACTGGATTGGTTTTGTATTGATTTTTGATCGTTTTCTATAGATTCTAGGGAATTTTCAGCTCCTGAGATTTGATCCTGTGTTTCAGTTAGTCGGGACTGTAGCCTAGCTACTTGATTTCGAATCTCTTTCCCTTCTGACTAGTCTTTCCTGATGATTTCCATGTCATCTCTTAGGTCCTGTATGGACTTCTTTACTTCATTAACTTCATTAATTTGTTTTTGAGTGTTGTCTCTCAAATCTTTTAGCTGGGTAGCTATCTTTTCATTTGACTCTTGAATTTCATTCTTCTTTCTATTTGTTGAGGCCATGAAATCGTCTATTACTTTGTGGAAGGATTGCTGTATTGATTTAAGCTTTTCATTTATCATGTTTATCAGTAGACTTTGTAGAGCATTTGAGGGTTCTCTTCTATGTCTTTGATTGACTGCTCTGCTTCCTGCTTGTTTTGAGTGGGAGATAAGATTCCATTGTTTGCTATCTTTCTTGTGTTTCTTCTGCCCATCTGGATTGGGAATGCCAATCTACAATCACCTGTGAGTACCATTTAAGACCCAAAGCAGACCTTACCAAGCACTGTTGTGTAAATCTTAGAAGTTCACAATTATATACAGATACCTTGTATACCTGTATATAAAATTAGATTTGGGGTTCCTAAAGAATACAATTTCAATATAACAACCAATCCTGAGCCCTGTATTCAGTAGTTACTTATTTCTTGTTACAATCCTATGAGCAATTATTGTTCTTATATTAAGTTCTTTTTGGACTGGCTTTCTCTATGAAGCCCTTTGATTCACTCTGAGGGGGGATACCCTCTATCCAATAACCAGGAGTCAATGGAATCTGGAGGTCCTGGAAGTAAGTCAGGAGGGTAAGTTAGAGGTAGTAAATAGAATAGAGTAAAATGTATGGGAGGGGGGTGATGATTTTGGTTTAGTTTCAGTGGCATGGAAATGTGGCAGAGAGTAGAATCAGTAGAAAGAACAAGGTTACAATGATAGACAATGGAGAGTTAGCAGTGAAGAGTGGAAGTGTTATTCATAGGAAAGTAATTTTTAAAGAAAGAGAATGTAAAGAGAGAAATAAAGAAAAAATACTGGAAGACAGATACACAAAACAGAGAAAAATTATTTAAAAAAATAAAAAGGAAAAAAACCCAGAAAAATGAACAACAACAACAACAACAACAACTTGATAAAACAAACAGGTAAAAGTGGAAAACAAAAAAACCAATGACGTTTCAGAAATGAAAATATAAAAAAAATTTTAAAAAAGGAAAGCTTAAAAATGTTTGAGGAAAAAAAAGAAGTCTTCCTTTTTTGGGTGGGCTTTCTACAGTCTCTGGTTTCCTTGTGATGGTCTGCAATCTATTTTGCCACTTGGCTGGTTTGACTTGCTTTCAGTTCACAGTGGGGGATCTCCTCTGACACGTTTCCCCTGTTAGTGAAATTCTGGGTCTCTGTGGTTCACACAGCTAGCAGGTAGGCCATGGGCATCCACTGTCGATGGGGGACATGAACAGTCTTGGGAACCGTGGCTCCTCCTGTCTGCTGCGGGGCCACTGCCTTTAATGCCTGGCTTTGAATAGGCTGTGGACTCAGCAGGGCGGGGCACCTCTGGCCTGGTTTACCTGGCTGAGAGACACTTGCCTGGGGGAGGTTCCTCCCTCCTGGGTGGGGCAGCCTCCTGGCCAGAGCTGGGTATGGAATTCAGCTCCGTTTCGGGCTGGGAATTGGGCTTCCTTTGTAACTGGACTGTTTATCTGTCTCGGGAACGGTTTGTTCTCCTGTAGGGCTGTTCCATGCTTCCAGTAGCAGGGCACCTCTAGCTGAGCTCCCCCAGGACAACCCCCCCCCCCGCCTGGGCAGGGGTTGTTCTCCTGGGTGGAGCTGGCTCTCACTGGTCGGTCCCTCTTGCCCTTCTCAAAGATGGCCGCTTTGTCCTTGCTTTCCCCAGGCCTTCTTTAGTTCCAGTCTGGTCTGACCGTATGCCAGTGTCAAAGATGGCACTTTGCTCTGGCGGTGGGGGAAGGGCTATCTTCAAGGAGCTGCTCTGTGGGCATGAGTGAGAATGTCTTTCGTGGGGTACTCATGCTTTCTCTGCGATTTCGGTCCGTCCATGCTCAGCCTGCTATCCGCGTGTGTCTGCCGCCGTCTGGAGGATTTCTCCCTGGTCACCGCTGGTGTGGTTTAGGTGCGTGGAGTGTGGGGTACTGTGCCGGCGCTGGCACTGGCGCTGCGGCAGGACACTGCCCGGAGCTCAAATCTGTGTTTTCAGACCAGCAAAGTTGATTTTTCCTTCTTGGTTAGAATCCCTGTACTGTTACAACTTACTTTGGCTGTCTTTCTAGGAGTAAAAGTTTCTCTGGGGTTGGAAAACTGTGATGTTGGAGGGAGCTCAGCTAGGGCTCTGATGCTCCTCCACCATCTTCGCTGAAGTCCCCTTATGAACTTTTAGTTAACATTTGGGATCAACTTGAAGAGTGTCAACTCCTCAAAGCACACTGGGCTATGAGCTTTTGGTTTCATTGCAGGTGTATTTATGGGAAGAAATAATATCCTCCTCATTTATCTTCTTTATGAATTTTAATTTTAATATGTCATGTTGACTTTAAACACAGTAACTATCAAGGGAACTTTATAACTACCTGCTTTTTTCTATTTCCAAAGCCAAGAAGTGCTGATCATAAATTGGTAAGGTTTTCAATGGGCTCGACCTGATTAAGTTTCACAAGTCATGAACACTCACTCTCTATACAGGAGAAAAATCAAGAGGACCAGTTTTTACAGCCAGATATAGACATGTAAATGCTTTAGGTAGTGCTCAATCTACTCATTATCACACTGATGCATTCTTAGGTAAGAAGGGCCTGTGTTTTATTTCTAGCTTCTATACTTCAATCACTTGCCCCAAAGAGTCAGAATAAATTCATTTTCCTTTACATTTTTCCTACTCTTTTCTGTTTATGCCTCATTTTTGCTCTTGGGTTCCTAGACAAAGCTCATGTTTTTAGTTCCCATTTTCCAGTTGATTGCTCTGTCTTTGCAGTCATTTGTGCAGACAGCTTCAAAGTTCCAGAGCAAATATATAGTGACATGAAAAATAAGTCAGAATTTTTAAAAATTATTTAAAGCACAGCAAATCACTTTGGCCTACTGTTTTGAGTATCTCTTGGCCCATTGCCTGACATCCACTAGATTCATTGGAATATGTAGCATTTGATAGAGAGGAAAGAGCTTACTTTTATTTTTAAAGAATGGGCTTTTAAAACTTACTTTTCCTTTTTTATTATTATTGTTAGTTGCTGTGTGTGTGTGTGTGTGTGTGTGTGTGTGTGTGTGTGTGTGCCTGCCACTACTGGGGTATGAACTCAGGGCAATGGTGCTTTCCTTTAGCTTTATCTAGTCAAGACTGGCAGTCTACTACTTGAGCCACATCTTCACTTCTGGCTTTTGCTGGTTAATTGAAGATAAGAATCTCAAGGACTTTCTTGTCTGGCAGGCTTTGAAATGCAATCTTCAGATCTTAGCTTTCTGTGTAGCTAGGATTATAGGTGTGAGCCACCAGTACCCAACAAGAGCTTGCTTTTTTAGTTGATTTATTCTATTTACTGTTGGAAAAGATAATCACAGGAACAATAATGTTGAATCTTGGTGCCAAGTCCTTTGGTTCACAACTTTTTCTAGTTATGGCATTGCTATCCATCTTTGCATGTAAGATACGACATCATATTCTGGTTACTGACTACTTCCTTTGTACATGCTTAATCATGAACAAAGAATCTGGAAGCTCTTTTGACAGTTCTACAGTCTTAAAAAGTCTAGTCATGTGTGACCTACACAACAAAGTCAGGGCGGAACTTGTTGAAGCTGACTCCAATGGTGAATGTATCATAGAATTTATTGTTTCTAACCCCAAAGCATGATGGGTAGATACTCTGCTTTAGGCAGACTCAAGAAATCCTCAAGAAAATTCCTGTTCTATGTCAAGCATCTCCTGAGGCCATCTTGTTAAATAATTTACTTTTATAATCAGTTAAGAGAATTAATATTTCTTTTTCTATTTCCCTATTCTTGGACATAATTTGATTAGTCCAAAGAGAGATTATGTTTTTGGATTGTTGCAGAAAATATCCCACAGTCCTTCATTCATGGATGAAGTCTGCTTTATGCCTTCCATTTGGACACCACAATGATTGTCAGTACTGGGGCTCTACAAGAAGGAAATTCTCCAGGAGCCCATCCTCTTGAGGGTTCTCTGAAGGATAATTTGTGCTAAGGTCTTTGTGGAACTGTGTTTGACAAATGTCACCATCTTGCAAGAGAATGTTTCTGGAAGACAATAGCATTTTGAAGTAAGTGTGTCCTGTTTCAAGGATTTAGTTCAATAATGATGAAATACATAGAGGCTTTCCTATTCTTAAGAAATGAAAGATCTTTTCAGAGAACTTTCATAAATAATCCTGCCAACCCCCACCCCCAATTAGTAGAAAGGAATTAACATTTGGAAGTATTCACATTGGATTGCTCATGGTCACCTATGTTAGAAAGGCAGATTTAGTAAGACAAGTGATCAGAGTGCAAATCAAATGGCTAAGGGGGCTATGTCATTTTCTGAAATAACCAGCAATTTTTGAATGAAAAATAATTCAGAAAATTTATTGTTATGTTTATGAGGACAACCAATGAGCTTTGTGAACAAAGGCAAAGTTCTCTTTCCCTTAAAAACACATTTTGTGAATGCATGTATGTCAAAATATTCATAAAATCATGTAGTACATAATTGATTTGGAAAATAATTAATATCAGAATATTTTAAAGCGTTACTCTTCTCCCTATAGCATAATTAAAAGATGTCTTCAGATTTTTTTTTTCATTTCATAAACTATGATTCCTAATTGAAAATCAGCCTGTGTTATTCAAAGCGAATAAAGCAATTACACCTTGGGTCAGGTGTAGGTTGCTGCTTTGGACAGTTTAAGAAGATTTTCTCAGTTAGTCCTTATCTGTTTGTTCCCTAAAGGATTTCTGTATCCCTTTAGGCAAACCAGGCAATACCACAGCAATAATCTTATTTACAAAAGGGGCAAGAGGGCAGAGGGTTGGAGGCCCTAAGGGCTGGTGTTCAATAAGGTTCCTGTCATCCTGGGATCAGAGCGTTTGCCCCAGCCCAGGTGAATAATGGCCAGAACACTTTGTGACTGATGACTGCTCTGTTTGGGGGAACTAATTGATATCCCTCTGTTGCAAGTGAATAATACCCTTTCTTGCAGTGACAATGGCTAGTTAATGAAGAAAAGGTTACCGAGTCCTCACTTCAACCCCCAAGAGATCTACTGAGCTATGTACAAAGATATTCTCTCTCTCTCTTTCTCTCTCTCTCTCTCCTCTACCCCACAATGCTTTGTAAAAATGTCTCTGAATTAGCAGAACTAGAAGAGCTATGGCTATTTTTACATTTTGGGCTAATATTATTAATATACTCAGGCCTCTGTAAATTGAAATGCTGGTGCACCAAGACTATAGAATCTCAGTGTCTACAACCCCTGGCATTCTGGCCTCTGGCCTTTATCCCTTTTCTTCTGATACTATGCCCTGGCCACATGAGATGAGGTTTTGTTCACTAGATGAATTGTCCTTTCTTATATCTCTCACTTGTTCCCTCATCCAATCCCAGTTTCTCTCCTGATCACTTTATTTCCTTTTTCCTTTTGTCTAAGAGAGATATCTCTTGGTCTGCAATACTTGGCTCAGTTTCACTTTTTTTTTCTACCTTAGTTAATTGTTTCCTTTTGGGTTCACCATTGGCCTCTCTATTTTAGCACTGGTTGCACATATTGAGCTTATCTGTTGAAAGTGTTTGTCTTTTCTTATCAATCTTAAGTCATTTTATGATTTACTAGGTAGATAATAAATATTGCTCTAATTAAATAAGATAAATGCACTAAATGGAAATGGACTTTAGCTTCTCAACTCAGTAATCGAGCAGTTAAGAGAAAATTTAAGTTGTAGCACTTACTAGCTAGCTGTTTGACCTTGAGCAGGTAACTGTCAAACGGTGGTAATAATATTTCATAGAGTGAGAAGAGTAAAGAAAATGATTCAGCTCAAAATAAATGAGGTAAATTCTATTATCTGTACCAACTACAAGAAAGGCTTTCAGTTGCTAATTTGCATGTTACAGTTTTAGCAAGTTGCATTTCATTGACCACTATGGAGTGTGATTTCCCAGATGCCTTATGTCTTCTACAAGTTGAAAAATAAAAGGTAAGTCTGTCTCTTTAAATAGAAATGAAATTGTTTACCCAGAAAGGGACCATAAGACTGGAAAGAAGCATCCACTATAGGCGGAACCAGGGCTGTGCTTGTAGTGCCTGGCTTTGGTTATAAATCCAATTCCTTCTCAGTCACTCTTTCATGACAATTCATATTGGTAAGTAATTTTTAAAAATCAGAAATTTCTTTGGGCACTCAGGATAGATATAATAAAGTTTTGGAGCTGCCATTGTCTAGAAAATGAAAAAAAGAAGATGTTAGTATCTGGCTAGAGACATGGACCTCTGAAGTCCTCATACCCCCTGGCTGCATGATGTGATAGAAAGATTCAGAGTTAAGAGTTACAAGTTTTGGGTTTCAGCTCAGCAGACACAACTTACTATTAATTGTCCTTGTGAACTTGGTCAGGATAACTTTACTTCTTTGAGTTTACATATATAGAAATGTACTTACAAATACTAGGTCATTCTGTAATGTAAGGGGGGGTAGTTTTCATCTTTAAATTTGCCAGCACATGGTAGTTTTCAATACATACTTATGAAATATATGGCATTAAGTGATGCATGCATGTATGAGTGGATGGATAAATGAATGGATATGGTGTTAATAAGAAAATGGGCTAGTCCCAGGGGCACAACAGATAGGGGAGAGACTCGACAAATGGGCACAGCTAAAGACATAGCCACCAAACTAGAAAGACAGCCAACCATATGGGAAAGGATCTTTACCAGCACAGCAACAAAGGCCTAATTTCTGTCATCTACAGAGAACTCAAAAAACTAAGCCCCTCCAAGCCCAATAAACCAATTATGAAATGGGCAAAGGAGCTAAAGAGAGACTTCACAAGAGAAAAGATAAAATGGCAAAGAAACATATGAGGAAATGTTCAACATCTCTGGCAGTAAAGGAAATGCAAATAAAAACAACCCTGAGATACCACCTCACTCCAGTTAGAATGGCCTATTCTCTGAACTCAGGAAACAACAAATGCTGGAGGGGGTGCAGGGAAAGAGGAACCCTTCTCCATTGTTGGTGGGAGTGCAAATTAGTATAACCACTTTGGAGAACAGTATGGAGTTTCCTCAAAAAATTCAGCATAGACCTACCCTATGACCCAGCCATACCACTTCTAGGCATCTATCCTGAACAACAGGCCTCAAGATATCAAAAAGACATCTGCACTTCCATGTTTATCACTGCACAATTCACAATAGCCAAAATATGGAAACAACCCAGCTGCCCCTCCACAGATGAATGGATCCAAAAAATATGGTATCTATACACAATGGAATACTACATAGCAATTAGAAATGATGAAATATTGGTATTCACAGGGAAATAGTCAGAACTTGAACAAATAAAGTTGAGCGAGACAAGCCTAGAACACAGAAAACAAAGGGGCATGATCTCCTTGATATATGACTGTTAAGGTCGGGGAAGGGGAGACAGTAGACACCAGGTCTGTGAAACCAAAAACTTCTTGCCAAATGGTATTTCCCACAGGTTTGGGTCAGTGACCCTACATTATATAACTAAAATCAAACAACTACTCAACATATAAAGGTCAAAAATAGACTTCCCAGTGGATCACAATAGCTCAAAATCTATATATGTATGTTCCATATAAGACAAGGATAAGCAAACTCTATTGTTGATGTTACACTTAAAGTCATAGGTGAATTTCCTTTGGCATAGGCCATGTGGCTACTGTATATGTTTTTGGTACACTGTTTATTGTATGTATGTCTACCTGATCTAGGGAAGGGAAAGAAAAACAGGGGGCCCTATTATGTAACTGTATACCTTTTGCAGACCACCATGTCAAAAAACATTTTTAATTAATAATAAAAAAAAGAAAATGGGCTAGACTCAAAGTGGACCATAGCCTATCAACATGCACCAAGATTAACTCAAAATGGATTAAAGACCTCAACATCAGACCTGAAACCCTGAAACTACTGAAGGACAGTAGGAAAGACACTAGAACTTATAGGCACAGGAAGGAACTTCCTAAACAGAGTCCCAGGGACACAACAGATAAGGGAGAGACTTGTCAAATAGGACTACTACAAAATAAGAAGTTTCTGCACAGCTGAAGACATAGCCACTAAACCAGAAAGACAGCCAGCCATATGAAAAGGATCTTCACCAGCACAGCAACAGACAAAGGCCCTAATTTCTGTCATCTACAGAGAACTCAAGAAACTAAGCCCCTCCAAACCCAGTGAAACAATTATTAAATGGGCAAAGGAGCTAAAGAGAGACTTCACAAGAGGAGAAATAAAAATGGCAAAGAAATGCATGAGGAAATGTTCTACATCCCTGGCAGTAAAGGAAATGCAAATACAAACAACTCTGAGATACCACCTCACTCCAGTTAGAATGGCTTATTCTCTGAACTCAGGCAACAACAAATGCTGGAGGGGATGTGGGGAAAGAGGAACCGTTCTCCACTGTTGGTGGGGGTGCAAACTAATACAACCACTTTGGAGAACAGTATGGAGGTTCCTCAAAAAATTCAGCATAGACCTACCCTATGACCAGCCATACCACTCCTAGGCATCTACCCTGAACAACAGGTCTCAGATACCATAAAGACATCTGCACATCCATGTTTATCGCTGCACAATTTGCAATGGAACCAACCCAGATGCCTGACTACAGATGAATGGATCCAAAAAATGTGGTACCTGTGCACAATGGAATACTACATAGTGATTAGAAATGAAAAAAATATTGGTATTTTCAAGGAAATGGTCAGAGCTTGAACAAACAATGTTGAACGAGACAAGCCTAGAACACAGAGAACAAACGTGCATGGTCTCTTTGATATATGACTGTTGGGGTAGGGGGAACAGTAGAGACCAGGTCTGCAAAATAAGCTTCTTTTCAAATGGTATTTCCATATGTTTGGGTCAGCGACTTTACATTATGTATCTAAGACCAAACAACTACTAAACAAACATAAAAAGGTCTAGAATAGACCTATCAGTAGATTACAATAGTTCAACAGCTATGTACACATGATTATATAAGATGAGGATAAGCAAAAAGAACTCCAAGAGAAGGACACAGGAGGATTCTATTGTTGTTGTTACGTTTGGTGTTCTAAGTGAATTCCCTTTGGCTACCCTACGTGGTTACTGTATATGATTTTGATATACTGGATATTGTATATATGCTTACCTGAACTAGGGAAGGGAAAGAAAAATGAGGGTGTAACAAATATGACAAGAAATGTACTTACTACCTTATTATGTAACTGTACCCCCTCTGCACATCACCTTGTCAATAAAATTTAATTTTTAAAAAAAGAATATGGGCTAGAAAGTAATTGATAACCTGGTCAGAAGTTGATGTCAGCCACTTGACCTTTTGTATTTCTGAAAAATGCCTATTTTGTGTTAACCAACTGGTATAAAACCAAAGGTTTCCCCTCCTTTGGGATCTGAACTTGGTTTGGTTCACCAGCAATAAACTCTATCCTCTCTAAGAAGTTGTATTGGTCTCTGTTAACCTGCACTGCCATAGCAGAACATCTTTACTTCCAGCCTTTTGTTGGTTAATTGGGAATAAGAGTCTCATGGAAGTTTCAGGCTGGAAACATGATGGTCAGACCTCAGCCTCCTGAGTAGCTAGGATTACAGGTGTGAGCCTCTTTCATTTTATTTTTACACAAGATATTGCTGTGTCCCCAGGGTGGCCTCTAATTGATTCCCAATTCATCTCCCTAGTATCTGGGATTTCACATGTACACCTGACTTCTAAAGCTACTTTCATATAACACTTCCCAGTCTTATAGTACAGGTATCTTAGAATACTCTAGATTCCTCCCATCCATATGCATCTGATGTCATTCATGATTTTCTCTTCAGCGTTGTCAGGACTCAGTATATTGATATATCTTATGTGTGAGAACAGATGAGCATAACAAAAGGATTTTAATGTTTAAGTGTTTGTTCACACTCTTCTTGGCAAGATTTTGTATTAATCTTATCTTCCTTCTTCCTGAAGAACTTGTAATAATTTTTACAAAATTGGAATATATTTGGCCCATTCTCTAAATATTATTCTACTCACTCTTCAGAATAATTTCTATTGTTGTAGCTGATTCTTCTTTGTTCAAATCATCTGTTAAACATCTAATATGATGACTTAATTTTATCTTCAGCTCCATGAATTTTTGATGATCCACTTGATAAGTTCTGTTTCTCAATACAAAAGAAAAAAAAAAGAATGTGCACTTTGTGGTTCAAAAGGTCTGGGTTTTATGCTTAGCTCTGGGACTTCACCAAGCTTTATTTCCACCTATAGCACACAGTTAATAATATATTCATGAAATCATTTCTCTCACTTTGTAGAGAGCTTTCATTCTTATGTATTAGCTTCAGAACCAGTGTAGATATCAACCACATAAGATAAAAGGAAGAATTCAAATGCAGATTATTTCTAGTCCCTTATATTTGTGTAGTCTGTCACAGTATTACACTCTTCAAAACATTTAATATCATCTGAATATTTTCAGGGCTAGCATTTTTGCAAGCAAATATAAATAAATGTATCAAGATTTGTGACAGAACCCAAACAGCTGGAAAATGAATGATCCAGACATATGGGTCTAATAATTCCTCCTCCAGTGTTCATTCCAGAGCATTGGCTGCCTCTGTCTATCAAAGCTGAGTACCTTTAACCTTTCTCCTGATTCTCATGATAGCTAAAAATATTACGTACCAGGTATGGGACATACGACTGATTTCTGATGGATTAGGTTAATAGAACAATACATATTATTATTAAATGTCCAAAGTGCTATATTAGTCACCTAAATTCACGTTAAGAGAAAAATTGTTTCCTCTGCAGACATTTCACTACCTATGTTCAAAGCAAGAAAATGATGTAGTACAAGGCAATAAAGTACCGTACTTCTCCTAATCTAAAATTGGAATTGTGTTGTTCTATTTACTCTTCTGGTTTATCAGTTTCTTCCTATCTTTCCTTTTCCCATTCTGTATGTTATGGGGAACTAGGTATCCTGAAACCCCATAGGTGCATTACTTGACATAACCCAGTTAGAATTTATATTTTGAATGTCCTTTAAAAGCACAGGAGCTGAATGCTGTGCTCCTCAACCTGTGACATAGCTGGGAGAGGTTTCACCTCCAAAATCTTCTCCCATCATCCAACAGGTGGGACTTACTGGAAGGAAGTGATGTCTTTGGGGCATGTCCTTAAAAGGGTTATTGGGATCCTGGCTCTTTTCTGTCTCTTTTTGCTTTTCATCTGCCATGAAGTAAGAAGGCATCTCTACCAACATGAACTGTGTCACCACTGACCAAAGCAACAGAGCCAAGCAAGCACGAAATGAAATCTCTGAATACATGAGCCAAAATAAGCATTTCATTCTTTTAAATTGTTTATCTCTGGTGTTTTGTTACAGTGATAGAAAGTTAAAGCACCCTGAAGTGATCAGTACTTTCAAGATTTTCTGAACCCCACCCTCACACATTTTGGCATCCAGTGTCCCTTATCAATCTTCCAGGTATAGGCAGTTGAGGAAGAATGATGATCTCAAGCATTCACTCTCTGTAATTCGAGATAGAGCTAAGAACTTCATGTATGTCACTTCCAACCTAAGACAAACTCATTGTAGAATGTTCTAGAGGTGATGGTTGAATTTCCCCAGCCAGAATCACTGATGGGGACACGAGTTTCTGTGTAATTCAGAATATATGTTTATAAAATCTAGAGCTTAATCTCAATTTAATTAATATATTGTGGCTTGTGGTTAATTTTAATTTATTGAAAATTTATTAAAGTCTTTAATAAGGTGATACTGTTAAAAGGCATAGCAGCTGTTTTTGTTCTACTGTGTAAATGATGGCTTTCTGTATTTTATGTTGAAAATGAGTATTTATTAAATCAGTCTGTTGCCACTTTTTAAATAAAGTCATAAGTACTTTGGGGAGAACAGAGTAGTTGTTCAACCATCTCGTAGAATATAAATCCCAAGTATTTCACTGTCAGACTATGAAATAAAAGTAGAATTCAAAGGCATATGTTCTTCATGATAATCTAGACTGTTTATTTGATTCCAGGTAACTTTGGACAGTAGACATGGAAAGATGATTTCTCTTGAATAAGTCACAGTTAAATTACATCAATGAAATAAAGTATACTGTGAGCTTAATACATTGTAAGTGTTATAGAAGCACTACTTTGCTATAGTAAGTTAATGACTGAAGCTACATTTAATAACAATCTTACTAGTACTTGTATACAAAGTATTATACACATTACTAACAAAGGTATTACAGCAGTTGCAAGGATGTTATCAGCTCAACAAACATCTAACAATACAATATTCTTCTAAGAGGAAAAGTAATAATGCTAGATTTACAGACAATAAAGAGTTGTGTTTTCTACTTGAAACACTGGAAATAAGAATCCAGATGATCTGGTGTCTTGATTACTATTATTACACGGAAAAGTTTTCTTTCTTGGGGACTCTGATCCCCAGGAGACCTAGTTCATAAGTTTACATGAAGAGAAGTTTTAGGATACCACAGCAATGGAAAGAAACTCTCCTGTCTGAAAATCACTGATTTGTAAACCACTGCTTACACATCTGACTTTTTGTTAAGACCTATTTACATACATTCAGCCCAAACCAGTAGATAGAATGTTTTGTCTATGTTACAATAGGCATCATTAACATTTCATCAGGCCAGTGCAAGACAATTGTGAACAGCCATTGCCCAGCATTTAGGAGATTGTTTAATATCATACAAATATACAGTTAAAGGTATGAGAAATTTAATTTTGCACATGATATTGGTAGTCTCTTTTATGGATATGGAATGGCATGAAATAATCAACAGGACAGTAATTAGAGTATTGTTCATGTGGAGCCTGAATCTCATCTGGTGAATGAGCCTCTTTGCTGCAGAGTGAGCTTAGCAATGTGGCAACATTCTTTGACATTTCATCCCAGATAGACATTGCTCAAAACACCAGAGAGGCTTGGGGATCATCTAGGTTGCAGGTTTATCTCTACAAGTCTCCCAGATTCGTCTTTCTTTTACATATATTTAATACATAATGAGCCACTGAAGCTTCTTGGGGCCAGCATTGCTGTTCTAAATGCAACTCTGAGTGAGAACTGATTCATCATTATTTGGAAGCAGCAGAGCAGGTTGGTATTTGGCCCCTTCTAAAGACTAGTGATGGCATAATGCTTGGTAAGGACAAGCACAGCATCCTCGGAGGAAAGCATGACGAATCTGATGCCAGAGCTTATAAATACTTAAATCTAAATAATATTTAAATTAATGGATCTACTCAAGGAATTAGCAAATGAATGATACAATGAACAGTAACTCTAATGAGGATATTCATTGGGGAGAACACTTTAGTCACTTGGGTTAGGAACTGATATGAGAAATATCCAAGTGAACCCAAATAATTTTAATACTTTTAAATGAAGATTGTATAAAATATATGATGATATTTCACAGATATTTCTTAGAATATCAATAAGCACCACGTTTAGTGCTGTCAGCCCCATTGTCCCTTAATTTATTATATGTGATTTAAGTTTGAAAGTACAATACACTATAAAATCTACATGGCATTCACACAAATACAGTTTCAAAGAGGAATCCTCTAATTTTTTTATATCACTAATAATCTTTACCGAGTCTTCATAACTGTGAGAAGAGAGTTGGTACTGCCTGGTGAACTCAGACACGTAGACCAAGATTCAGGAGGATGCAGGACCAAAGGCTGGCAAGTCTAAACATGGAGACTAGACCCTGGATAGGACTTGGTTGAGAGAGTCTCCCCTTCTTTGGAGATCATATTACTCTTCCAGCAGCACCTCGAGCCCTCATCTGTATTTCTGTAAAGTGAGGGGACCTGTAGGCAGACTGTAGATTGACCCACAAGTCCATATCTACCTTGGCCATCCACCTCAAGGCTGGATACTGGGATAGCCAGAAATCACCAGGTAGCTGCATGCTCCATTTCACTTCATACTATGCAGGTCCCAGAGCCCAGCAGGAATCATGCTCTATCTTTGTAAGGACTAGAGACTAGATGTTTGAATGCAAAATTTGTCAGCGTCAAGTGGCTTATTACAGGATATCTTTCCTTGCTGGAAAAATGACCCAATTCTGAGTATTCATGGCTCTGAGTATGAGACTGGGGTATCCAAAGAAAGCAAAGCCATGATCATCTTTATGCTTTTGCATATCTTGCTAAGGGAGCAGAGGAGAAACGTATTCCTTAGCCCAATCTCATGTAGACAAAGCTGGGTGCTGGGCTGTCACCAGAGGCATCTGGGAAAAGCACAGAAGCAGCATATGTTACCCAGGCCTCAATCCCAAGTGTGCTGCTCTTCACTGCCCTTTTCTGTCTCACTCACTGTCTGATTCAGCCTCATTAGCCACATGGCCAGGATCTGGTATTCCTACGTAGCATGATGTCTATAGTGCTACTTAAATTGGGATTCAAACTACCTACATGCACAGTTGAAGACTGTTCTTGTACTGAGTTTCTAGAACTACATTTTAATGGCCTCCATCTCCATGAACTTGATCCATATCAGGTTTTGACAAACCTACACACTCTCATTTCCCTACAGTGACACTGTAAATACAAACCTTTACTGGAATCCTGCCACTGATGATTCCTTGGTAAACACTGATCTTAAAAGTCCTTAGCAATCCTTGGCCCCATCGCTGAGAGAAGCAGATTGTCTGAACGGCTATGGTCAGAATTGTTAATCAACAAGATTTCTGGAAGAACTCAACTTTTGAAACTGAATTCATGTACAAGATTTAAGCAAGTGGTAGAATTTACACTTGGTCACAGTTTTCTTTATGACATTACTGCAACAGTTACAAGATAGAAACACACACATACACACATTTATAGTCACATTCAAACATGATACAACTTTACTGATCCAGACAATACATCTTTGTAACCAAGAACAGAATGAAGAAAGACTGTTGTTTGGCCACCCGGGCATAAAATCTACTTATACCTGGAATATAGGAATGCAATACTCTTCAAGTCAACAGCAACTACACAGTGAAAACAATATACACGAAGACTGACACATGCTGTTATAAGAGGTCCAGGAATAGCTAGCAACTATGGAAAGTCACAGATGTCTGCCTAAAAAGTCAATATGCTTTTCCTCTTCTTTTCTAATTAAAATCTAATACCCTCACAGAACAGCAATAGTCCAGAAGATAATATATGTCCTCCTATGCAAACACAGGACTAGCAACTTTCGAAGTGTCAGTGAACTCAACTCAGTACTTTAGATCATCTTCAAATTCTTCTCGTGTTAACAGAAAAAAATAAATAAAACTTCATGGTTCCTTCAGTGTCAATTTTAACAGACATTTCAAGAACTACTAGGGTTTCTAAAGTGTTTTTATCGAAAGTGGTCCACTGGCACATACCCATTGCTGTGCTCCAATTTTTGCAGCGAAGTCCACCTTTTGGTTTTGCTAAACTAGACAGAAATAATACAGGGAAGACACTGATACACAACTCACAGGACACAGTACATCTTACAAAATATCTCTAGTATTATCACTATTATAAAAATGGACATCTCTCCTACTAGACAGATACATATCATAATGAAAGATGTGGTTACCAAAGCATTGCTCACTTGATAGCATTTTTCTATGGGTACTTAAGACTTGAAATTGAGTAGCCAAAGGTTTCCCTCTTATTTAACTAAGACTTGGAAGGACCACAGAGTCACAGAAGCAACAAGTTTTCTTTACTGCAAACCCTTAGCTTTCTTTACTGCAAACCCTTGGAGCACAGAGTTAGAGTACCTAAACTATTGATAGATCAGCAGAATGACAAATGAGCATGGTGACTGTCACTTTTTCACAGAGCATGGTAAACTTAAAAAATATAACCGATGAGACAACACACTCTTCTAGATTTTGAGCTAGAGAGAGAGAGAGAGAGACAGACAGACAGACAGAGAGACAGAGAGACAGAGAGACAGAGAGAAAGAGCAGAGCGGCAAAAAATTCTTTTCCAGTGCTGCCAGGGAGACCTCAGGCTCACAGAGCCTCAGCGGAGGTGTCTGTGGACACAGACATGGTCACCTTGGCGATCTTGACCGTGCTCTTGATGCAGCTCTCCGCAGCCCTGTGGACATTGGCTGTGTTGTTGGCATGCTTGTGCAGGCAGTCCGAGTCCCCCATGCTGTTGTCCAGGGGCTGCGCGGTGCCTTCGCAGGAGGGGAACATGCTGCGGAAGGCGTGTCGCAGGTCCTTGCTCCTCAGAGCGTAGATGATAGGATTCACGGTGGAGTTCAGCAGGCAGAGCATACTGCAGAAGGCAAACACCGTCTTAATGAGCTTGTTCATCTTCCCAAAGACGTCGTACACCATGATCGCAAGCAGAGGGCCCCAGCAGATGATCAGAACTACCAGGATCAGGACGAGGGTCTTGGCCAGCCTAATGTCCATGCGGGCTTGGTCTGGCCGGGTCACCTGTACCTTGCCATCCTCTGATGTGTGGATAATAATACTCTTCTGGGTTCCACGCTGAATCATGCGGACCGCATGGCTGTGAGCCTTCCACAGAATGTACATGTATGCATACACAATGAACAGCAGCAGCACGCTGGTGACCCCGATCCAGAACATCAGGTAGGTTTCGTCGATGAGTGGGAAAATGTCTGAGCACACAGATTTCAGCTTCTTACAGTTCCAGCCCAGGAGAGGCAGCACAGCGATCACAATGGCTATGGTCCACATCAGGCAGAAAGCCACCACAGCCTTGGGCCTGGTGACAATCCTCTTATAGGCCAGCGGCCTGTGGATGGATATGTACCTGTCAATGGCTGTGAGGAACAGGCTGCCGACAGAGGCGGTGAAGGAGGCTGTGACCCCGCCCAGTTTGAAGAGAAACACATTGGGGCTGTCTTTGCGGTGGAATACGTGGAAGTCCACGAAGCTGTAGACAAATATGACACTCCCCAGCAGATCTGCCACAGCCAGGCTGCCAATGAAGTGGTAAGAAGGCCTGCAGCGGAGGCTGCGGGAGTGGAGGATGACACAGAGCACTAGCAGATTCTCCAGCACCGTGAAGGTGCCCAGGGTGAGGGACAGCACGGCGATGGCCAGCTGCTGGCTGGGATTGAGAATCATGAAGCACTCCATGTCCATGAAGTTCTCCCCACACTGGATGTTCTCTTCATTTTCCTTGTAGGTTGACAAGGACTTGTTGTAGAATTCTGTAAGGTTCGATGGGTCTGAGACCAACTGGGGACTGTCCCCTGCAGTCATCTTTTCTTGGAAGGGACTGCCCCTGAAGGATGTCAGAGGAAATTTCTGTGGGAAGTACCCTAATTTGGATGCCATGTCGCCTTTGATGTCTTCGTACTGGATGTCATTCGAGCCCACATAGAGGAGGTCTGTGGTGATGGTGCGGAAGGTGGTGTCTGCAAGGCCATCTAGGATCGACTTCATAACCTCAGTCTTTGATTAGGCCAGACTCAACGGGACTGAGAAAGGGACCGTAGGAAGGAAGCCTAATGGGAGAGAAAACAGAGAAGCTGAATGGTGAGCAAACCAGGAGAACAGTAAGCAGAAGCACTATGGCCTTACAAACATGTGCTAGCAGGGTGTTTCATTTCTGTTTCTGATCACTACTGGTCAAGTCTTTGTGGAATCAGTCAGCATGAGGAGAGCCCCTCCCCCCAACTGGGGGATGGAACAGCATACATTAGACTCATCATCCTTTCACCACATAAGCTGTCTGGATTGAAGTCACAGTGTGAGTCCTGAGTAGATATGCAGGGTCATATAGGCCAAGTCACACCCAATGTCTCTTGGGTAAAATGCACATTTCCTAGGAAATGTTTGCTTCTCGGCCTCTACTATTACTCACACAGCATCCTGAGCTGATGTGGCTAGGGAGAGCAAGATCCCCTCAACAATCCCTACTCCAGAAGATGCCTTGTCAGAGAGGTAAGACTGGATGTATGAAACACAAGACAGTGTAGAAGAGGAGAAAGACAACGATGGGAACTAAGGACGGGTAGAAACTGTGGAGAGATCTGCTCCCCCCACGGCACGTTTCTCATCCACAGGAGGTGAGGGAAGGTGTTGACCCTCCATGACTGAGTTGAGCTTCTAAAAAGTCAAGATCAACCAAGAAAGGTATCAGGAAATGCCAAACTGGCACTAAGAATTCAGGAAGGCCAAGGTCTTTAGCATCAGGGAAGATGCTAACGGAGGATAGTTCAAACAGCATCCGCCTCAAGTTCTGTGGTGACAAGCATGTCAGGGGACAAGGCTCTCAAATGATGGCACTGAAAATAAGGATGATTAGTAAGAGGGGACCAAATTTTAAGAGTTGTATAACTCTATAAATGTACTGTTGTTTCAAAGTAAGACAGCCAGAGAACTGATCTCAGCATGTATAAATGCTTAATAGATGGCTATTTATCTTAATTTACAAGAAATGTAAGTCTAGAGTAATAGCTATAATGACTAAAGTAAATATAAAATTCAATATTTTACTTACTAATTGTCATTTGTTGTTTTTCTATATAATATAATATTATTTGGGGAATAGAGGGAGAACTACTCTCATGGAACAAATTTAAAAGTTCTGGGCCTTCTGCTATTTGAATCAACAATTCATTTAGTATTCATAGATTACCCATTTAATAATACACTACCCACTGTATACCAACTAGTCTATCAGACACTAGGGCCTGGACAGCATGATAGAGGAAGTCACTGCCCACAGGAAGTGTGCCACCTAGTAGAGGAGATCCATGGCTATTCTGAATAAATGTGGTGCGAGCTCCACCTGGGATGGCAAGGCATTGTGCAGTAACCAGTCTAAGGGTCAAAGGAGGCTTTCCTAGGGGAAGGATGTTTACGCCAAATATAGCCAGGATTTATGTGAGTGGGAACGGGACAGAGAGTCAAAGAAAAGATTTTCAAATGAATACCTTGTGTCTTTAAAAAAAATAAAGAAAGAAAGGCAATTTGGAATGAATGAGCTAGATGTGGTCCACCTTTGACATTCTTCCACTTTCGTGTACAGGCCATCATGATTGCTTAACCGAATTAGGTCACCAACCCTCCAATCAGTTTTCCTGCCTTTCTCTGGTCTTCACCCTTCTAATCACTGCCACCTTGCTGCTGATGTGATCTCAGTAAGAGGGATGGCTGATTATATGACACCTTCCCTCCATTTCAAGCTGTTTGCCCTAAAGATCAAACCTGCACTCTTACATAGCTTCCTCTTTTAGACCATGCTTTTTCAGACTCTGTATATCAGCCTGGCTGAGGTCCTTTCAGATTCTGGCACTCGCTCTCTTGCCCCAATACTCTTTTTTTTTTTCTTCAAATTTTTATTATCAAACTGATGTACAGAGAGGTTACAGTTTCATACATTAGGCATTGGATACATTACTTGTACTGTTTGTTACCTCGTCCCTCATACCCCCCTCCCCCCACCCCCTTTCCCTTTCCCCCCATGAGGTGTTCCATTCACTTAGACTCTTCACATTCTTTTCTCCCTAAACACAAAGCTTTCCTCTTCCCATCTTCTTCACCCAAGGGCAAAGCCCTGTAAGATGGCTGTGTGGTTTCTGCCTGTGCCTCTAGCCCTCACCTCCACACTTGGATTGCAGCACATAAACACACCTAATTATGGGGAATAAGATACAATAAACAAATGCTAACAAGTATAAACAAACACGGGCTGGGAATATGACCTAGCGGCAAGAGTGCTTGCCTCCTATACATGAAGCCTTGGGTTCAATTCCCCAGCACCACAAATATAGAAAACGGCCAGAAGGGGTGCTGTGGCTCAAGTGTGGCAGAGTGCTAGCCTTGAGCAAAAAGAATCCAGGGACAGTGCTCAGGCCCTGAGTCCAAGCCCAGGACTGGCCCCCCCCCCAAAAAAATAAATAAATAAATAAATAAAACATGAAAAGGATTACTTTTCAGCTCAGTGTCTTTGTTTCGACTGCCTCAACACTCTTTTTCCTCAAAACTCTTTTTCTCCCTGTCCTTGGTCAATTCTTCCCATGACTTTATCACTTCTTCCCCTAGTTCCTGCTTCCCAGGTTCAGCTGAAATACCCTTTTGGGGCACCCAGAATAACAAAACAGAGTTCTGTCATGACATTTACTAAAAATTTCAATATTTCTCATTGGCTCTGCCACTTTATCTCACATGGAAGAACATAGACTCATTGAATGCCTTACTGGAGACCTTATCTACCTTAGTATTTAACTATGGAGAATGTGTGGATATAGGAATGGCTGTGAATAAATTGGTTGGCTAGGTGAATATGTGTGTATGTGTATGTATACATATAGGTATACAAATATATGTGTATCTATACATAGATATGTGCACGTACACATGTGCTCATGTATACACATATGTACATGTGCATATGTATACACATATAAATATATATGTATACAAGCATATATATGTATGTACTTCAAATAGAATAAAAAAGTTCTTTTCTGTCCATAGTGGACAAGGGATTCTTCATGATAAGAAATAAATAAGCATGCCACTTGAATCAAGCTTTCTATCCTAAGGAACTGTTCAATCTTTTTGTGCTTGGAAAATGCCCTACTGGGGTAAAGTTATTAGCGTTCTAAATGAATCTGCCTACATAGTGATCACCTAGTCTACATATACACGAATGAGCTCTATGACACAGGCAACTGTGGCTAGAGAGGCAAATGAGGAGAGCAGAACTACCACACCTCATAGTGAACAGCACTCCTGTGACAGTGAGCCAAACACCTCCTTACAGCTCTGTACACTGGAAGGCCTTCTTCCTAATCCAGTGAGAGAGCCTGAATCCCCAGTAAGTATCTTTTCATTACTCAGGAAATGGAACTTTCCTCCTTAGTCTGGGCTTGCTTTGCACACTGTCCCTGCACTGGCATAGAACAAGGTTCATGATAGCCATTAACTGCTTGACAAGAGGCAGGAATTCCCAGGCACAGACAACACAGAGTCATGGAATATGGTTACAGCCCAACTGAGACAATAATCCAGGGACAAAGGCCAGTTGCTATAGATGTAGAAATGAAGGATACAAAAAGGAAAGGCCTAATAGCTGAGCTGGGTACCCAGTACTTCCTGTTTCTATTACTCAAAACCTCTCTGAGACCCAGCTTCAGGTGGTTTCAACTAAGTCTCAAGTGTCCTTGGATGCTTATTTATTGGTCCGTGCTATTCCTTCTCTCATTCTCATTCCTTCAAGAACATACCCTATGTATCTCACTAATGGGCTGTATGTCAGAAGTTGACCCTTAGTCTTTGTAAACTTGTTTATTAAACAATTCAGTTTGCATATGATAACTCATAACCATAACCAAAGGAATTAGAAGGCAGCCAGTGTAGAAGACAGCTGTTTTTCACATGCTCCTGGCATTTCCTCAAATCTACACTTTACCACACAGCTGCACTGGCTGGTGTTCTCGGGTGATCCCAAACACAGTCAGCCTTCTTCCTTCCACTTGCCCCTCTCTCTATCTGAACACTTATTTCCAAGCCCTGTTCCTATTAATCTTCTCTTTCTAGGCCTGTACCATTGCTACTTCTTTTTTTTCTTTTTTAAATTTTTTTTCAAATTTTTATTATCAAACTGATTTACAGAGAGGTTACAGTTTTATACGTTAGGCATTGGATACATTTCTTGTTCTGTTTGTTACCTTGTCCCTCATACCCCCCTCCCTCCTCCCCCTTTCCCTTTCCCCCATGATGTGTTCAGTTCACTTACACCAAACAGTTTTGCAAGTATTGCTTTTGTAGTTGTTTGTCTTTTTTTACCCTGTGTCTCTCAAATTTTGGCTACTTCTATGTCAGAGACCTTGCCAATCAGCCTGTGCCAGATATAACTAGTTCCCCTGATTTGTCCCTCTGCCTAAGGACTCTAACTATAATTTAATCAGTTCATATATTTACTTCCACAACTAGAATGTAGTTTCCAAACACAGAATAATGCCTTTTCGCCCCCATTAGGTAGTTTGCCAGCCTGAAAGCAGGAGAGACAGCTGGACACCCCCAGAAATGTCACCTGAACCCAGTAAGAAGGCAGCTCAATCTTATTAGCTGGTACACTCAAACAGTGATTTAATCATACTTATTTGCCTTTTCTTGAAATTAGAGGAGAGAAAGACAACTCGGTAGACAACTGGCTGGAAAACCAAAGCTGAGCTCATATTTTCCAGTAGTTACTGGTAGTTTTCCACAGCTTCCCATTGTTCAGTCATCATCCCTCAAATTACTAACTCCCATCACACATCCCAGTTACAGGCTAATTTTGAAAATTATATTTGCAGTATTCAAAATGGATTTGCAGCATTCAAAAGTCAAAAGGACACTGGAGGCTGTCCCCAGGGTGGTCCTTGTGCTGCCCCACCCTCTGGGGCTGCTAAGCAGTTTGTAAAATAAACACAACAGAAATTAAGTGAAAGGAATGTTCAGCTTGTCTTAAAGTGGGGCCTTGCAAAAAGAAGCCAAGGGAAAAATCCTAGCTTTAGAGAAGGCTGAGATCTGAGCATCGAGATTTGAAGCCAGCTTGGGCAGAAAATCTGTGCGACTCATAATTCCAATTAATCATCAAAAAGTTGAAAGTGAAGCTGTGGCTCAGGTGGTAGAGAGCCGATCTTGAGCAAAAAAGCCAGGTGAGATCACATGGCCTTGAGTCCAAGTTCTAGTACTGGGAAGAAAAAAAAAGGCACAGGAAAGGGAAGCTTCTTGCCTTGGCCCACATCCTTGCTCACAGCAAGGATGGAAGCAAGGACAGTGAAAAAAACAAAGTCAAAAGGTAGAGTATCTTGTACATGGAAGGATACATACATTGAATAGTCAATCTCTTGCTCTTGTATCTGTTTAGCTACTCACTTGCTTTGTAGAAAGCAGCACACTGTACATACTGTTCTGCACCTTGCCTGTTCACTTGGAAGAGAGTGCTGCATAATGTACAAAATCTCCCTCCAGCAGGTTTCCTAAGGATCTGTTCCAGGAATGTGACCAGCCCACCTACGGGTGGGAGGGTTAAGTATTTGGCATCTTTGTTATTACAATTAATGCTGCAATGAGTTAACCCTACCTACTTTATTTTTCATATTGCTTACAGTATTGTGATCAACTTTTCTAGTCATCTAAGCTTCTACCTGGGACTTACTGTGACGCCTCCTCCTTCTGGGCTTCTACAATGAGGAGTACCTCTTAAGTCTTGCTGGTTTCTCTGATTTAAGCATGTATAGAGCTTAACAGTGGCAGGTAACACTCTGAGCCTTTCACACCTATCAACTTGCTTATTCATATAATGGTCCTATGAGAAAGTTGCTGTTATTATCCTTATTTTCCAATGAAAGGTACACAGAGGGTAATTTGCCACTAGCACATCTAATAGATGGTAAAACTGGGGATGGGAGCCAAATGTCAACCATATTTCAAGTGCCTAATGAGGCTAGTGGCTACCACATTGGATAGTACAGCTCTGAAATTCCTGCTCTTTCTTAGCCTTTAAGATGTACCTGTTCTGTATCCTAAGACAGGGGTATGTGACTATATCCTTTTGTTTCCCTACTAATGTCAGCCAGCCAGGGCACTAGTCAAGGGACAGAACACTGCATCAGGAATTAGCAGACCAAGATTAGTGTCAGCCAGGGAGTTAATCAAAGTTTCAGTTTCATTTGCAAAACAGGGATGACAGTGATAATGATGGTGATGATGATGATAATACCTAAATCACGGAATTGTTCCGAAAATTAAATGAAGACAAATACACATAGAGAACTTCGTACTGCACCTGGCACAAAAGTCCTCAATAAATATTTCTGTCATCATTCCTTAGCACTTACGGCTGTTTTCCATATTCCCATATGAATTAAACTTCAAGAATATAAAATATATGCTAATAAGTATAGCCTATGCACTAATTATATCTCAAGAAAATGCATTACCTTAATTCGATCATTGGCTGCTAATTCAATTTCATTTTTGTCTTAGTGCTAAAAGCATGAAGCACACAAAGATACATACATGGTATTGGAGAAGCAGCTCTTGTTGAATGTCTAGTGTAGTCCAGTATTTGTGAAATTTAACAAACATTCAGTCATTAAACTGACATGGTAACCTATCAGGTGCTTATGGGTTAGCCTCACTTCACAGATAAAGTGGAGGCCATTAGTTAGTAAGGAAATTTTCCAGAAGCTGAGGATTTGTAGATGAATCAAAGCAATATTCAAGAATCTCTGCTTTTACACTTCATGTACTGTTTTAAGGATTAACAGTAACTAGATGAAAGCCATTTGCATCTTATTTTCACATTTTCTATGCTCTTTAAAAACAGAAGCTAAGGCATTTTGTCAATGGCAACAAACACTAATTCCTACTAAGTCTGGGTAAATCTGTCTAGTGGCAGGTTCCCAAGAATTAAAATTATAGTCAGTATTTGGGAGGCTGATCAAGCTTCTTCCAAGGGAAGACAAAAGATCATGAATCTACTTAAGTAATGTAAACTTGTACTACTATTTGTTCCATAGAAAGATGACCACATATGCAAAACCAATTTCCCATTTTAATGCAACCAATCTCTTCTCTTAAAATGAAACAGCTTGTTAAAAGCTAAGCCAGGACATGGTGTGGTTAGGAGATGTAATTGCTGCCCAATACAAGCCAATTTTAATTAAAGAATATAGTTAAAACAACATGGACTTTATGCAGTTGGAGGATCTTAGTAATGTCAAAACACCACTGTGCTCGAGTTATTTCAGCAGTTAATAGGAACTATGGCAGGAAAACTGTTTTCTGCATTTTAGTGATTCTTGTTTTTATTTCTACATTCGGATTATTACAGTAATTTCCACCTTATTATTTTTTGCATGGAGAGTGGGTTTTTGAGAGTTCATTAGTAATCTAGCATCAGCTTTGGGGGAATGTAGCTACCATTAATTTTGTTTTTGTTTGCTAATGGAAAAGTATAATTGGAAATTTCTAGCAGGATACATAGATGCACCTATTAAAGAAGCAGTTGTTTTTATTACAGTTATAGTAATGGATGGAATGACATCTAAGTATATCTTCTCAGGACTCTGTTTTTAAATTAATAACCACTGTATAACCAACTTAAGGTGTAAGTCATGCTAGTGTTCTAGCACTTTGAGCCACAGCTCTATTTCTATTTGACAAGTATTGTAAAAGCATAGATTTGTGTTTTTTTTTAAAAAGGTTTTCCATAGTCCAAATCTTTATTTATACAACCATTACGGTATAAAATATCCATACTGAAGCCAGGTGTGGTGGTAGATGCCTATAATCCCAGCAGCTGGGAGGCTAAGGCAGGATTGTGAGTTCAAGGCCAGCCTGAGCTTCATAGCAATACCCTGTCTCAAAAACAAACAAAAGCAAACAAATTGTCATGGGGTTTCTGATTAGGCTGATCACAGAGTGAGTCAGGAACACAAGGCTTTAAATTCCTGCATCAGTATAATTTAACAGCCGTTATTAGAGTTTTCATTGCTCCAGTGAAGCTCTATTTTACTTTGGAAGGCTATTTCAATAATTTAAGTATGTATCACTGCTGCACATGGAGTGAAACTCCTTGTAGTCTAGCCTGTGTCGCTAGCTCCTTAGGGACATAAATAGTAGGCTGACAATAGATAGAATGTTAAGTACTGGAAAGCAGAAAATGCTATAGAAGTATCAAAAGGACAGATGCTCCTGATGAAGTTGTAGATTATATCAGCCAGCCACACTATTAAAATTCTACATTGAGAATGCTTTAAAGTAGCAATGTCAAAGTCAGAGTAGGGGCCCAAGATATCAACTGCAGTAATTCTAAGTCCCTGCTCAACTCTGCAGTGTTTCCTACCTTGTTGATTTGTATTGTTTGACTTCAAGAAAGAGCCTTATGAAGGGCTCAAAAAGAATGTCAGTTCCAACGGATGTATTTCCTGCTCTTCATACATTTCTGGGAACAAGTCTGGTCCCTACTAATTTAATAAACATCAGTACTTTGTTAATGTATTTCTCTATAGTTAGTAAGGAAAACCTTAGTTGACTCTTGTAACTAGATTATGTCTGTCATATCCTCAACAGACATGGCTAACAGCATAGTAGATAAACAACGCATCCACATCAGCTACAAAGGTCATAAGTCTTCTAAATCTTGGTTTGAAATTCTTAAAATAGTTTGGTCATCCCCCATCATTTTTGAAAATGAAGTAAAATAAAGAACTGACTTAATTATCCTAATAATTCAGGCAAAAATACGTAATCTTTCTTCCTTGCATTAATGTCAGCTCCTTTCCCTACATACGAAAGAAAATTCCATTATGCTGGTAATGCTTGGTTGACTTTCAAAGCTTCAGTTCTACTTATGTTTTCTAACAAAAAACTCCATAGGTTATTAAATGTACCATTTCTCTAGTCTATTATTTACTAACAATAGGAGGGAATGCTGGATTTTTTTTCTTTAAAATGTATCAATTAGTATGAAATAAGGACAGTAAGCACTTATGAAGCTTTCCTTTCAAATTTAATGTGAGATATCCTTATTATTTAACATTTTAAGGCCTATTAAAATTTAATTTTAGGGCTCAAGAAATTTCAGGCCTCAGAATTACATAGGCTTAAGCACTATTTCATGATGGTTAACAAGCAGTATGTCACAAAGGAGCACTAATAATATAAATGGTATGATTACTTGACTGAAAATTTCCATCTACAATACAATTTTTGTTTCACTTCTTAGATGTTTTCTCCTACCAAGTGCTTTTGCCTTGTCTTTGAGAGATGCCTTCTCTACAGTCTGGGAGAACAAAAGCAGTAACCAAAGCAGCCTTCAGAGAATACACAAAGTTTGTGTGATTCAATAAAAGTTTTGGCCAAATTGTTCATAAGACTAGCTTGCACATGAGAAGTGGTCACTGCAACCAGAGAGAAAAATGACACTAATGGCCTGTAATGCTAGCAGTGGAGAGGCTGAGTTGGGAAATCAAAGGTCCAAGGCCAGCCTGAGCTATGTAGCAATACCCCAAAACAGCAGAAAGCAATAAGTTGCTCTGGTTCATAAGATATGTAGATCTCAATAAGAAGACATTCTCTCTGCCATTCATTATTGAGCTCTCCACACCAATGGCTAAATGTATACTACATGACGTCCAGTGGTGCGCCATAGCTTTCATCGTTTCTTCTCCCTCCTCATTTATTGACAAAGGGGCATTTTCTTTTTGACTCGATAAACATGCAAACTAAGTCTGACTAAAAACGCAGTCTATTTCTCCAGCTTCAAATCTGAAATTTGGTTGAACATATACATACTAAAGAAAAGCTTGATACTTCAAAATGTTCATCTAAGAAACATCTGAACATTTAATTATGTCCTATGCATCGGGCTAAACACACATATTATTTCCTTGGTTATACTTTTTATATTTGGTTCCATATTTAAATGAAATAGAGGTTATGATAATGCTTTTCTACATGAGAGAACTGAGGCTTAGAGAGGTAAAAATGTTCTTCCCTAGGTCTCCAATGAGTAACAGAACTTCCACTTCAGTCCAGTTTGTATAACTCAGAAGCCCTGGTCTTTGCTCTGAGATACATTTAGTAAAATAGCCTTTTTCACTACTAGGAAGAGGGAAAGTTGGTTTAAGGAGAAGGGGAATCATAAATATTACATGATAATTTTGTGCAGTGAACAAGTAAAAGCTGAAAAGATTGTCCACATGACCTGCAGAGCATCTGTACCCATAATCCGTGGGAACAAAGTAAGACAATTAGCTGTAAGCTATAAGGCCTAGTCAAATTAACACCTTATTTGCAGTAATTGTTAGCAAATAAAATCTAAATTATCTTCATCACTAATTGTTTTGGTGTACTTGGGTTTGAACTCAAGGACTTGTGCTTAATCTGTTTAGCTTGCTTGGTCATCAGGCATTCTGACTTAAGCTACACCTCCATGTCTGCTTTTTGCTGTTTATTTTGGAGGTTGAGTCGCACAGACTTTTTGGCCTAGACTGGTGTTGCACCTCAACCTCCAGATATTAGCCTCCTGTGTAACTAGAATTATAGGTATGAGCCACTAGCACCTATTAGTTTTTGAATTAGAGAAGATAAGTTTGCTTCTATTTGTTATGTTTTTTTTTTCTTCATTAGTAGAGTACAAAGGCTATGCATAGTAATGACACCTTTCTACAATACCAGTGAGAAGGGAAGGGAGCACCTTCAGTGTCTGACACCTTTCTAACACCTTCTCATGTCAAAATAGGAATACGAAGTCATAGTTGCTAGTAAACAAAAGTTTAAAACCTGCATTTGCTACATGGAAACATTTAGATGTCCTTAAAAAACACTCAAGTTTGCAGCCTGGGTAGAGTATTTCGCTCAGGGCCAGAGGAAATTCCCAAGGTCAATTCCTAAATCCTGGGCTGGAATGAAGGTAGAAAGATTTGTAAATCTCAGGGTCCAACAAATGATTCTTATTTTAACAGCACTATGACTAATGGATATGGAGTTATACAGGTTATTAGGTATGTACTCGGCCTAACACAAATCATTAACCATTATTTATCAAACATATGTTAGGTGAAAGAAGCAAAAGGAAGGATTCTTCATCCTATCCTATGCCATCAAATAAAGCCTACCCATTTACCTACCTCCTCATAGACTAAAGAGAAACATTTGAAAACATGTAATAGGGGCATTTTAATTATCACAGAGTATGGGCCATGCCTTTAGAACTTCTCCCAGGAGAGACAAGGGGTAATGCTAGCAGTTTTGTAGTTGCTTCTCTATGTCTCTTTTATGTCTAAGCCCTCCAGACTACAAACATTCTTACAGCTGGGACAAGCCTTGTGTGGCTTTGCAGGTCCTCTGCTTGGCATACAGTAGTCATTGCTTACTAAATGAATGTTACTGAGCATCAGCAACTTGTTGGATCTAGCTTGATGGAATAACATTTAAGTGTGATTATCTTCCTTGACATAAATCCAGCTGCTCATGATAGTACTGAAGTTGAGTCTCAGTATCAAAAAGTAGCCATCTGATAAAATTCCCAAATGACAAAATGTGTCACTAATTATTTACTCAAAGACCTTTTCTCTCAGTATCAAAGGCAAGTTGTATTGGTGGAAATGAACATTTTATGGGCAAAGACCAAGTTGTCACATTTTGTTCTGATCTTGTTTACTCTGGATGAGTACTATGAACCATAACAATTAACTATATAGCAATGATAGCCATCTCTACGAAATGCATAGCCTTGAATGAATCCTAATTATACCTGATGGTAGACTTTTAAAGACAACATGCAAAATTAAATGATATAATGAAAACTTTTCTTACTTAAGTGCATGTTATACATTGATCTTTCCCAAACAGGTTTCTCCATTTGCAAGTATGTTTTCAAAACAATTTATCAAGAAAGTTATATAAAAATTCAACCACTAGATGGAGTGAATTTCATAAAGCCCTCAGGAATCAATTTGTTATTCCAATCACTGGACATAGTTCTTGCTGTGGTTGAGCAACTTCTCCTCCTGCTACAACATTTTATGAATTTTACAGCTGAACTAATTAAATGTAAATAAAATATGTCATGGAGGTCTAAAATGGATCATTACTACTGCCTACAAAAACTAAATTTCTAATTACTTTTCTGCGGCAAAGGAACATTGAGAACATTTAATCTATTGACAAAAATTAATTGTGAATATTTGGAATTTTACCTCAAGAAAGTAATTACAAATGAGGAAAGAAAACTAGTTCTATCAAAAACAAATATGTTTATGCCAAGAGAGCCTAAAAGACGGATAGTCTTAGAAGCCAGAAATCAGTTTTATGAAATATTTGGCAAATACAAAAATCATCAACACAGGTTATAACTAGCAGTAAAAAGAATGGAAACTTATTTTCTATTATTATAGGGACTAACACAGAATACCTAACAAGAGAAGTGAATATTGGTTCAAATATTCATACAAACTGAGGACACAGTGACTTTCTAAATAATTCAGTCTCCTTTCTCTCATTCTCTCAGTGGAATAATTTTCAATACATTTTTATCATTGTTTAAATCTAGAGTTTTCCTCAAACATTGTTTTCAAAACTAGGCCTTTACATAGTACCTATTTTAGTTTAAATGCTTAGGAATTTTTCAGTGCATACTAACAATGTAAGACACAAACAGAAAAATATACATACACACAGGAATGGAAGTACAGGCTCCAGTGAAGATAACAAACTAGGGAATAAAATAGATGGGAATGAGCTGGGACGTGTGTGTAAAAGCACAGTTTGAAAAATAGTCTCTGGAGTCACCTGGTGGTATGTCAGTCAGTGCATGCAGGGTTGGTCTACAGGTCAGTCAGTGGCTCTTACAGGGGATTCAAGCAACCAAGGTCCCAGGCTCTAGCTCAGACTTATGAAATAATTAATAATGAAGTTGGGACACATCTGAGTGAATAAGGCCTCCAGGAGATTCTGAAATCTAAGAACTGTTGTTAAAGATTACACAGAGAGACAAAAACAACAAAATGGAGAGGTGAAGGATTAACTTTAGAAGAACTGAGTTTCAACAGGAAGAAGTAAGATTCCGTGAGGTTTTGGTTCTCTCAAATGATTGCTAAGGGAGCCTGCCCTTGGCAAAGTATTCTCCCACAGGAGGACCTTTCCAACCAGGGCATTCCTGTTTGACTAGAATAAGTAACAATAGTCCTGCCTGAAAATAATCACAGAGCAAGGAACCTCTAAAGGTGTTTTGGTCTACAGCTGAAGACTTCTCTAGACTCCCCCCAACCCCCTCCGCGCCCCCAGGAAACTTAGTAATGTATTTTGTTCAGCAAAGGAAAGTGGCTTCAAGATGTTTATATGCACTGGCACCTTACATAGATTAGAAATCCTACACAATTTTCTCTTACTTCTATTTACAAAGTTTATGTAAAGCTTTATAAGACTGCTAAGCCATTTCTTTCCACAACTCAGGGATGAATCTCCTCACTACTGAGCCTAACAGAACAGGAAAAAACCAAAAGTAATGACTCTGGGCAAGCTGTTCTTACCCTAATTATTTCAGAGAAAATGGATCTCAGATTACTGATAGATTACCATAGAGAACTAAAAACCGTATAAGTATTTTCTCTTTTGGGCTGACAAGAAAGTTAGATGTCATTTCCAAAAGTAGTTGAGTATCTTCCAAGTCAAATTTCCATATATGCAGTCATGCAGAATTCTTTGGGTAATCCTTTTTTTTTTTTTGTACCTTAGTTATGTGTTACATTCTCTAGTTTTCCTTTTGCTCTCTCTACATACACTTACTCATCACCCATACAAAAACTAGAGAAAGTATATGTAAATTTTGATCAGCAATGCTTTGAAATGAGTTCAAAATTCTGCCATATAACCAGCTACCATGTGGATAAACCAAAATACTCACGTCACAGTAGATTTAAATCAAGTCTTTCTCTAAAGAAATAAGTTTAGTTTTAAAGTACAGTTAAATTATAAGCAAATATGAATGACAAAGCCATGCCACCTAAATTTTTAGTGATCAATGACACTGAATTTGAGACTGAATTTTTTAAGACTATATTAGCAATTTGGATATAGCACTCCTTAAAACTCAATTTGTAAAATACATATTCATTACAATTTTCTTCTCTGGAAGTGAGATATAAAAGAATGCAGAAATGTTGAAAAAAATAAAAGCACCCTCCTATTTAAATGTAAGTCTTGAGAAACTTGATTTCATAATTATATCATATTTTTAATTACATTTAAATATACTATGGACATACGCAGCTTGTGAAAGCATTTGTCAGTATATTAAACCATCACAACAGATTGCCTGGCACATCTTTGAAAAATGCCTCTGCTTTTCTTTAAAAAAAGCAATAGCATAGAATTTGCTAGTAGGGAAAAAAGATATTACATTATCAAATTTGGGAAACAATATTCATTTTATCTTCTGAAGTTAAAAAAAGGAATCAAGCCAATGATATCAAATCTCTTCAATTAATTAAAACTCTAAACGACTAAAAAGCCAAATAAATGGGGGAAATAGGACATTAATTAATGAAATACTGTGCTGTTCAAAAAAAATACTTGCCATTTGGGAAGGAACTTAAATCTCTTCTTACGTTAAAAAATGAAACATCAACTTTAGGAAATTAATTCAAAAATACAGAATATGATGCAGTGGTATAGTATTTTTTTTAATGAACAGTTGGCTAAAAACCAGTGATTTTCATCTAACCAGTCTCAACTTACTTATTTGAAAACAAAGCAAAACAAAGAAAGCAAAACTCTGAAAGCTTTCCTAAAATACAGGTGTGAAAACTTCTCTAGTTAGGGCCAAAATAGAACTCATAGTATCTCCACAACAAGTGCTCCTGCCAGGCCCACTTCCTCAGGGTTGGGAAGTAAACAATTTGTCCCTCCAAACCCCATACCATTCTCTCAACTATGCACCTCAAGAAACTAGTGATCACTACACTGTTTAATTAACCTGTTCAAATAAAACTTTTAAATGAGAGGTCGTGACAACATTATTCATTAGCAATCTATATGAAAAATACTTTCAACATAAAAATATCAATGAAAAGTAGATTAAGAATATGTTTGTACATGCAACTAACTGTCCATTACAATGTACTTTATTTAAAGAATGTACTTTATTTTACCATGAGACACCCTTTTCACAGTGAAGAAATATGACCCAGGAAAGCTTTTAGTAGATATTTTATATCAAGAACTAGCTAGCAGTAACCACACTGATTATGTAATGGCTTTGACCTTTTGTGACTGATAGATCATAAATATTCCTACTGTCCGTGTGGGTCAGCTTAGTTCATCTAACTTCAAATAATTCAAATGGGAAACAGAGGCGATAGAATCTACTACAAATAACCCTCTCACAAACTTTGTATGGTGTTAACTTCCTCATAATAGTAACAGAATGTATTATATATAAGTTAAATATAACTATCTTACTATGCATTTTCTGATCTGATAATAACCTCCTATATTTTCTTCCAACTGGTACAGTCCTAATTTCCCAAGCATAATCAGCAAGATTAGTAAAAACTGTCTTAAACCAATCAATGTTTATGATAAAATTATCATCAAGTGTGGTGATACTCATCTGGACATATTTGTAAGGTCTTTCGAACCCATGGGTCTGGAACAGATTCCCCACTTAGCCTGGAAAACAAGAACAGCCTTGTTCTGATTCAAGGTGAACGCTTCCTTTGCCTCAAGTCAAGTCTTCCGTGTCCATCTGTACAGTCTATTTGAACTTGGACATTTCCCCAAATTTATAGTGCTCAATTAAAATCAGAATGACATATTTAAGGATTTTAAAAGGCAATCATGTCTAAGTTTATATTTTGGCAATGATCTATGTCAATAAACAAGTTTTCTCATGCATGTATGTAAAAGTGTATTTATGCATTTATTTGTCTAATATTATGTAGCATATAGTTTCAAAGTGTAGATAGCCTGGATGATAAAAGTTTCTTTTAGTCCAGAAAATATTGTGGAGTAAGCTAAGTTGATCTGTTATGAGATGAATTCAATCCAACTTAAGAATATATAGATAAGTGAATTGAATGGTCATCAAGGCATTCAATGGCAACTCATGGCAAAGTGTTGAGCCTCTACCCCCTACACACCCCATAAATAGTACCCATGCACTTATAAAACAAAGTTAACATTTTTATGAGAACAAGATTAAGAAAAAACTAGAGATTCAGAGTGGTAGTGGAATATTAATTAAAATTCTGTCAATACAAAACTCATCCATTATTTTTTATTTCCTCCTATTCTTTATATTGTCTACAAATCTTCAATGAATAAGAGAAAAACCAGCAGAGCTGGTTATTTGTATAAATATAGGTATGCAATATATAAACCTGATCCTCATATAGTTTTTTAAACAATGTTGGGCTCAGGTTCACAGTCAAAAGCAGAATTATAAATAATTTAAACCCAAAGGCTTATTTCACTCTATTTGTCAGTTCAATTAGAAAATGATGAATACCAAAATAGAAGAGACAGACTTGGGGTGGGGGGGGAGGTACATGGCATCCTTTTAGCAGGGAATTCAAGCTCTCATCTGTGTTCTTTATGCAAGTGAGCTAACATAATTACCCCAAGAAGAACAGGCAGTAATCTAAAAGACAGTCTCCATCTTACTAACCAAATTTAAGAAGCTATAACTAAATCTTATTTTTACTAATTATGTGTTGTTAGATATTTAAAAATTCAATTTGCTACTTTTTTTTTCCTTGAAGCATTCCTGGATAGCTAGTCATAGGAAATAATCCCTTTAGTAGGCCAACTATTTTCTGGGACAAAACATTTGGTAAGTGTGCTGGACTCTAAACTGCAGTGACAAGTTCTCTTTTGTAATAGTTTATTCTTAAACAGTATTCCAGTCCTAATTCCAAAGACCAACACGAGATAAGCAAGAAGTCTTTCTAAATTTCCCAGTGGTTAACATTAACTTTGAGTCAAGCAAAGGAGGATGCCATATGATTGTTTTGAAAGAGTTTCTCAGGCTTTGCCTTAGTAATTAATAAGCTGACACTGCATACTAAACACTCATCAACACAATCAATGGGGTTGCTGCCTTCCTAAGATAATAGGTAAACTGACTCAGAGTTTTCTTTAGGAAGACTGCAATATGCCACAAATATAGTGGTTCCTTTGGAGAATTTCATTCCTGGCAGTTTCATGGTGGTAACATTTAACAATTTCACTATTTTAACATTTTGAAATGCCAAAAAGAACACAGTGCTCCTGCAGCAAGGCTTATTAGAGAAAAGCAATCTCACAGGCATGCAAGAGGAACAGAGTCCATGGGGAGAAGAGGAACAGAAAAAGACAGAAAACACTGAATAACAAACAAAGCCAGGCACGACTCCCAATGTGAGAGCTAATTTTTCACCAGAATTAAAAACTTTATACACTGGATTAAATAATATCATGTATGGCTTAATTAAGGTTCTAGTCACAACATTCATTTATCGACACATATACTGATGCTATTAAAATTCAAAGATTTGAATTCCTGATTTGCCTTCCTAACAATGAGTATGCAAGCATAGTAATTTTATTTTGAAAGGTCAGAACTGAGCATTTCCACCCCTGGCATTATTTTCCCCTCATACAGGCTTAAGAACACAATGAGACTTCTACCCCTCAGATACTAGATACGTACCTTAGCCAAGGAAGCTCCATGCTTGGAGTGGGAGACATCTTTGAAACAAAAAGAGTCCGTTTACAGTAAGTTCTCCTGATAAGCTAAAATGCATTAGTTTACATAGACCATAGCAACATCAAACCTCTCGTCTAACTATGATATTTGCTGGTGTCCTGCAAATAACTGCTTGCAGTATGGACTGTTTAACATTCTGGGGGTTCATGTATTCTCTTCATGTATGGATCTCATTAGAAAATTATTTCTCTCATTTAAGAAACTAGTTAGAGTCTTTTCTTTTGATAAGACTGCTTTTAAACTGAGTTAGAGAGCAGAGGGAGTACCAGGAAGGAAAGGGGGGGGGGGGGCAGAGAGAAAAAAAAATCAATCAGTACATCTTTCCCTTGCAAACTGTCAGGAGGGTAGGATTAGAAAAGCAACACTTTAAATCAGATAAAGTCCTATGGGAACCTTAAAGGTTGGATGCCCTGAGCTTCTCAATATTCTGCAAAAGAGATTGATGTCATCTGTGACCCCACTGATACCCAATGTCCACTGAGTTTCTTCCTAGAAATTGCATTTCCTCTATTGTTCAAATGATAGTCACTTGGTAATAAAAATGAGAAGTTATAGTACCCATAGAGATATCTTTCAAACATCTTTAAAACCAGTAAATCTGCTCTAATCTCTTATTGGATTAAATGCCCAAGAAGGCTTAACATGTGGAGAAATAAACAAAGGCAAGAAGGCTCTTATTTGGAAATAAAATTAAGATGAGAGACAAAATGATTAATAGGTCACTAATTTTTTTCCTGTGTGTTTAGCTTAAAGCCTTTGAGAGATGGATGACCTGTTAAAATCAGAAGCATGCCTGCTGCTTTTAAACTTTCAAATGACCAAAGGGCAGCCTTTCCTGACCATCACGCAAATATTTACATCTGGGAGGGGATCCATTTGTGATCTGTGAGCCTCACCAACAAATACCTTGAAGAAAAGACAACGTCAACTTTATTCATCTAATGGCTAGCTCTGAGTCAAATGCTTCTATCAGCCTGCAAACATAAGCATTAAGTACCACGCATATTTGATTTTCCTTCAAGGGCTATTATTTGACATCCATTTCTTTGTGTGACATTTAACATTTTACTTTAGTTTCTAGGTTTGATGCAGAAGAATGTATATCTCTGGGAAGACCTGGCTGATACGCTTTGAAGACAACAGGCATCAACTCCAGCGCCTGCTTTGCAAGCATGCACAATTACACATTTTCTACAAACAGACATCAGCATACAGAGAGCCAGGTGCACACACATTCAATAAGTAGTAAATGGTAGAAACCTCCAGAAGCAGCACAGACAACCGTTAGCAGGCTGGAGCCATCCGGCTAAGTAAACAGCCACGCACGATTCGCTCTCCTGGAACAAGAACTCCAATGAAGGACACTTGGGGATCACACTGGTCAGTACCCGATGGGGCGGGAGGTGGTAAAAGTATTTCCAAAGGCAACTCTGTCAGGTCTTACCCTTCGCATCCCCCGTCCTCTGGGCAGAAGCTCCCCGGGCACCGATAGCGCCCCCGCACAGGGGCTGCGCTCCGCCGCTAGAACGAAACGTCCCCCCCCCGGACTCTGGGGAGAGATCTGCAGGGAGCCAAGACGCCCGGCTTGGGCCAGGGGATGGCACAGGCGTGGCGCCACGGGAGCCCCGAAGAGACGGAGGCGGAGAAGTGGAGAAGGAAGGGGCGGCCGGGGGCTAGCGGGCGGGGAGGGCGGGGGGGCGGCGCCGGCGCCCCGGGTGGGGTGGAGCGGGGTGTGCCTCCGGGCGGTCGGTCAGTAACTCAGTCGGTCCGCGCGCTGACGTCCCCGGTCTCCAGCACGCGACAGCGACGGGGGACGGGCGCCCCCTTTGCTGTTGCAGCCTGCGAAGCTCGCCCCTGGCTGGGGCTCCGCGCCGAGTCCTTGTGAACGCCCCGCCTGGCCCGGTGCGGGGCCGCCCGTCGTCTCCGCCAGCCCGAGCGCGCGTCGCCTCGCCCTGCTGGCGCGGTCCCTGCCTCTCCCTCCGCTCGCTCGTGTTCTGTCTCTGGCTCCCTCTCGCTCCGGTCCCATTTATGAAGCGCGGTCCCATCACGTGTTAATGAGCCTTTGTCCTGCCCTGGCAGCGGTGGCGGCTCTGACTCCGCCGAGGGAACCGCGCGGGGAGGGAGCAGCGCGCGGCGCCCTCGGCTCCAAACTTTGCTGGCGCGGGCCCCCGCCGCGCCTCTGGCCCCGGGGCCCGAGGGGACTCGCCTCTCCGCAGCGCGTCCCCCCCACCCGCCCTCCACCTCTTCTGTGGCCGCGCTCCCGGGGGACCCCCGCGGCCACGACCCCACTTTCCTCCCGGATACCCTCACACCCTGCCCAGGCCATCAGGGGGCTCGTTCCAGCACCGCCCCCGACCTCAGGGTCATTCATCACACGCGCCCTGGCTGGCGAAGCCCCAGACACCTTGCGCGGAGGTCACGTCTGGGACAGCAGAGTGGGCCGGGAGAGGAAGGGAATCGCGAGGGGAGAAGTCAGCCGGGACACGCGGGGCCCCGGGGTGGGGTCTCGCGCCCCACGGCCTCAGCACCAGGCCGCCCTCGCTCCCCCCACCGCGGGAAGCTCGGAGCCGAGCCCGGGGCCGAGCAACGCCTTGGGATCGCGCCGCGTTGCGCAGCCCCGAGCCATTTGCTACCTGGCTGCGCGCGAACACCTGTCCACCGCCCTCGGGGCACCACCCAGCCCCACTCAGGGAGCCTTCTCTGTCCAGTCCCAGCCCGGCGCTACCACTCCGGCGGGCCCCACCCTTCGATCCCTGGCGGCTAACAGTGGGGCTCCGTAAGCGGCTGGCTCCGCGCCCCCGAGCCCAGCGCGCCCCCTCCCCAGCCCCGGGGGGGGGGGCGCTCCCCGCACCTTCTCGCTAGAGGAGGACGCCCCCTCTCCTCCAAGGCCGAGAGAGGGGCTGTTGGGGCTCGGGGACGGCCGCTACAAGCGCCTGGGGATCCGTGGTGTGCAGGGCGGCCGCAGCAGGAATTAGGGGACATGCTCGTTAATTGGTTCCACTATCAGCCGCCGTCTGCCTCCCCTGTGCACGGATCAGACCTTAATTGCTCTTTACATTTATCACGGTGAACTGCGAACCTCCAAACAAGCCCCAGCCGCGGCTTCGGCCGAGAAAGCGCCACTCCCGAGGCTGTTTCCCTCCCTCCCTCCCGGGGCCCAAGCGGGTTGTGGCGGCGATCGTGCTTATTTAGACATCTTTATTTCTCTTAACTTGGGTCTGGAAAGACTGCCTGGTTCCACCTGATGGAGCCACGTCGCCTTGTTTGCAGAGACCCCGCCATGGGCGCTAGGTTCCTTCCATTCCGGTTCGTGATTGCTGACACCTCGCTGGGATTCAACAAAGTCTAGCCCAGACAGCGACCCTGGCCTCTCAGTTTGACCTATTTCTACTGCCCTCCTGCCCCTACTCACACAGCCCAACAGGAATAACAATGTCTGGGCCCCGTATTGGGGGGCCAGGGAACAAGAATCAGGGTAATGGAGCTTCTCCAGGAAAGAAGGAACATTGGTGAACAGGAAGCTGCAGAATGGGAAGTTCAAGGCCCCCTGGAGGAAAGAAAGCAGCAATCTGCCTTGACAACATCAGGCCAGGACTTAGCCTCCTGCTGGGCAGCACAGTCTTCTAAAATCCTCTTAGACTGCTTTAGGTTCAAGAAACTAATTCTCACTTTCCCATGAGGGAAATGGCCACTTGAGAAGGAATGCACGCTGAAGCATGCACGTGTGTGTATACATAGACTATTCAATGTGTATGTGTGTGTTTCTATATGTGCTATATTCGTTCTAGGTAGGATGACTAGAAGATAGATAGGAGACAGATTGATTGATTGATTGATTGATCTGACAGACCCATACACAGGTGGAAACATGACCGAGAGATGGAAAGAGAGGTTTGCTGTAGCCCATCTCTATTAAAAATTCAGCTCTTTCTGGAGAGGGTAGGGACTTCAATTTCTTTGCCTTTTTCTTTCAAGGTTCATGTTTGTTAGGTTTTTGTCCTCACCTCAAATGCTAGCAGAAGGAAACATTTGTAAAACTTTGCCTTCCTAGGGGCCTCCCAGGCTGTGATAAGAAGTGACTGCCCAGTCTCTGTTCCACCTGGCAGCATGAGTCCAACAGACAGCTGGTAATTGAAAGGGAGGGTCTCAGCAGCTCTTGCTTCCAGTGTGATGTCACAAGACAATCTAGAGAGAGGCTTCTGGGTACTGTCAGACCATAACCTAGCCAGGACGAATCTGTACATGGTGGGGCACAGCTGTTTATCATCATCCAGGCATATCACCTGACATAGCCTGATAGCACCCCTTATATAGCATTCTCCTACACAGCAATCAACCTCTTGTTGGCTGAAATTCGAAGGCAGTAACCACTTGCAATCCGTGGAAGGTGCTTCATGGAAATCTTATAGTTCAACTTGGCCAACATCAACTTTTTTATTTATAAACAGGAGCAATAGAATTCTCATTTCTATTAGAGATGCTTACAGCTCATGTGCATCTTAAAATCATCCTAAATCTTCTTTTTAGCATTGAAACATAGCATTTTTTATTAAAAAATCATGAAGGAAAAAATAGGACTGAATCCCTTCATGTAAAAATAGTGTAAATGAAACTAAAACATACTAAAATACATATTAAATCCTTAGAGCCCAAAGGAAGATGCTTTTAGGGGAGGAACACAAAGACACAATGCCTCTGTGCCTTTCATCATATAAAATAATTTTTATTGAAACAAATTCCAGGACATGGAATTGTGTTGTTCTTTATCTGTCCTTGGGGTGGGGGAGGGCAAAGGGTGATCAGCAGTGGTACTCACTAGACACTGTGTGGACAATGAACTCTACCACTTGTGGATGTGGATGGGAAGGAAAAACAGAGCAAAGGCAGGGGTGACATTGTCCAAAATAAATGTGCTCATTACCTGACTTATGAAATGGTAACTACTCTGCACATCACTTTTATAGTAAATAAATAATAAGCATTAGTTACAATATTTTATCTTTTTATCTAATTGTGCCATATGTCTGTAATTAGATAGATCCTGTGGTAAATTGTGCTCTGCTGGCCCTACCTAGGAAGTTTAATTTTCCTTTTTTTTCCCCTCTTTTATCCACTACCAAATTTCTTTTGATTAATGGCAGATCTTTTTACTGAATCCTGTGAAAACCCAAGGAGAAACCTAGGATCTGAATGGCTGAAAGTTTGTTGATTGTCTAAAGTGACCTGTAGACCGAGTCAATCATTAAGAATCGAATCAAGTAATAACTCTAGCAACTATAACTCTTATGCTTATTATTCCATTGTTCTGATGGAGTGAGATCTTGACAGCTGGTGAATTGTACTGACTTTCCATTTAGAGCTCAAGGATAATGCTCAGAAATAGAGTCAAAATTTAACTTGTGACCTGGCATTTTATTGCTATATATGAATGCTTTTTTGAATGGGAGAGAGCTATGTTGTTTGGAAAGTGCAATTTTTGTGGGTGTGTATGTATGTCTTTCAAATGTCATTTGTCCAAAGCCTAAGCTCATCAGGACATTGAGCCACAAAACTACTGTACTGTTTCCCTCTGAGCTGGAGGGGGAAAGTGGGAGAGAGAAAGGCAGCAGACATCACAAAGGCACAATGCGCCTCAGTAGACTTTATGTTGTAAGGATCACTTATATGGGAAGGAGTGATTTACTTCCTACATGTGGCTGCCCATCTCCTGTATATCTGTGAGAGTCAGCAAGAATTGACAAAGGGAAACAATTAGTGTCATTAGGAATGTTCCATTGAGGGCATATATATCATTTAACACAAATTGTTGATCACTACAAATCTAGGTTGAGTTAGAACCTCTGACCTTATGGGAAAAGACCACAGCAGCCTATTAACTGGCTTCACTAGTTCCTTCATTGGTAGGCTCTTTGATTTTTTCGATCTTTATCCTTTTAAAATTAGAACAGGGCTATGATGAGCCAATTTACTGCCGTTCTGTGTAATTTAGGTTATTCACTCAGTGAAACATAGAAGATGAGAGCACAGTTAAGGCTGCCTATTTCAACTTCAAAGAAAGGTCTCAATTCACAGCAGCCAATACGTTCATAGTCAGAGTGGACAGAGAACACTGCTCTGCCTCCGTGAGATAGCCGATCCAAAAGAAGCCATTCTTCAAAGTTTCTACTTTGACTGGTCATGGTTTTTGTCACGCCTCTTTCCCACTCACTGAAAGGGTAGGTAACAATCCCTTAGTTCGGGAAATAGTAAAGCCATAACATCCCTGTTTCACATTTTGGGGGCTTGGGCCCAAGTCTGGCTCTTGGAGCTGATTTGACATTTTCAATGTGATGCTCCCACCGCAGTCCTGGAACGCTCACTGATTAAAGATGTTTTTGGAATGATATTATGACTACATGATTTCATTCTAATTCAGAGCCTTGTTCTGGAGTTTCAACAGCTGCTATTGGCTCTCTTTTGAAGCATGAGAGCAATCAGTTTTGCAGTGCCTCTGCTTTGTGCTCTCCATTAAAGGGGTGTCAGTCTCTCTGCAGACCTGCCAAGCAGGACTCTGTCAGTGTGAGATTACACATCTTTGCTCCTATGATGCTCTTCTAGTAATGCAAGCAACCTAAAGAACCTGCTGTACCACTCCTACATGCTTCTCAAGAACCACAAGCTGAAGAAGAAGATTCTTTTTCATCCCACCATCAGAAATTAAATGTGATGAGTTAGCTCCCAGTGGAAAATCTGGTTGCCAGGATAGGAAGTGAAGGAATGAGGGTGGGAAGAAGGATGCTGGGCTTCTTTGACCTTGAGGGTTGCTGTGTTATATTAGATTTGGAAAAAAAAAATCAGGGCCACTTCTAAGTTCTCTCCATACAACTAAACACATGCTCATTAGGGCTTTTTAAAATTATTCCTCCACCTTCTCACCTTCTTTCATTAAATCTCAATCTTGAACATCCCAGCTGAGCAGCAGCAGGGAAAGCTGAGAAATGACAGCAAGGAATTTTTTCTTTGTTCCTATGTTTTGTTTCCTGTTGTGTCACACAGCAAAGGACGGGTAATAAGGAGATGGATCATCCTTTCATTTCAAGCCAAATGAAGAGTATGGTCTAGCAGATAATAAACAAATACATAGTATAAACAATGGGGTGTGAGGAAACAGGTTAATAATGAAGCTTTTGTTCCCCTTGATTAAATTTACAAACTACTCATCAGAATGCTAATTCATAGGCTGGAAACATTATGTATTATTTGCTTTATTTTTTCTTTGGGGCAGACTGCAATATTGTAATGTCAAAATACAGCAAATCATAGAGAGATAGTATCAAAACTATGTTCTTCTTAGAGAGTCACTTGGTTTTTCTTTTTTTCTTAAACTTAAAGCAGGGCCTAGGGCTTAGCGTTCTTACTTAAATTGCTTTTCTCAAAGTTATACTCTACCATTTGAACCACACTTCCACTTCCACTCTACCCTTTTACTTTTTACTCTACTCATTGGAGATAAGAGTCTTAGGGACATTTTTGTCCAGGCTGCCTTCAACTCATGATCCTCAAATCTCAGCCTCTTGATTAGCTAGGATTGCAAGTGTGAGCCACATGTACCCACTTGATTTTCCTTCTGAGAAAACTCTCTCCCTAGTGTTCTTAATGGTTTGCTTCAACTTCAGGCAGAACTTCAAAATGAAAAAGAAATATCCATCCTGAGAAATGAGGACTAGAGGAAATCATAGACATAAAACTGTCAGCCTGGTATCTAGAACACAGGCTTTCAATCTGAGATAGCTGTTTTTATTTTTCCTACAACTTCCACTATGCAATGACTTCATTAAGTAAATGGAGAGATCCACAGCGCGGCCCAAGGCTCCTTAATTCTCAAGCCAGAGGACAGTCTGCGGATTGGTAAACAGAAGAGCTCCCGTTTGAAGGTTTCTTGTGGGCTCAGCTGTGACTCTTTTGCTGTCTCTCTCATTCTGAACCAATGCTGTAGATTATCTGCTTTGCACCGTGGTCCAGATGTACTGATACCTTGAGACACCCCCATTACCTACTCCCTGCAGTTCACTAGATTTTCCTTGAAGTGCAGCTGCCAGTAAAAAATGAGAATTGGCAAAAGCCAATGGGGTGTGTGATTGGTCCTTGAGTTCATTGCTTTGTCTGTTGTATCTGTCGTTAAAGAAATAGGTACTGCTCAGTTCTTATCAGAAAACTGGAAGTATCAGATGGTTTTCTAATTTTTGGTTTAAAGAAACTATTGATTAAGACAGATGTTAGAGAGATTTGGGAGTAGACAATCTAGAGACAGTGCTTTTATCCTCTTCCTCAGATTCAGCATGGATGGCTCCGTTCTCACCATTTCTAGACCTCTCTTTTCTATTCTGTGACATAGAACTGATGCTAATCTGTCCTCCTCCTCTTACCCAGCTTTGAAAGTGTCTAATAAGACAATAAAGGTTGGAATACGTTGGGGAAAGCTGGAGAAAAAATCCAAACAAATGGTTTTATTACCATTAATAATTTATTTGACTTGGTAGTCCACTGATTTCTCATTATATCAAATGACATAGAATGTTTTAATTATTGTGCTCATTTCAAGAGAGAACAGAAAATAAACTGTGATGCCTAATGCTTTGGTGGCACTGATTTTGTATGGAAGGACCTGAGAAGAAGATGTAGTATGTTGATAACCAAGCAAAGACTCTTGAGCAAGAATACTGGATTGATGTAATTGGTGATGACATATAAGGAAAGGAACTTCACTTCATGGTCCCCATGTATTTCTCTTTAAGATGGGAAACTGACTGATTGCTATGTCCCTAGTATTCATGTCCCCTCAAAATTCACATGCTGAAACCTACCTCCATGCTGAAACCTACCTCCCCTCTCTCCCCACAATGTAATGGCATTCAGAGGTAAGGTGAGTACTTTTAGGAAGTGACTGAGCCATGAGTGTTCTGTCCCCATAAGTTTGACCTAATCCTTTATAAAAGTTGAGGAGTTTTACTTTACCTCTTCTGCCCCATCAAAAAACAGCATGTACCCACCACCTCCCCTCCCCATCACATGTCAATCAGCATCCAGGACTGTCAAAATGAATAGATGTATATAAATTACTCAGTCTAAGGTATTTTGTTATAGCAGCCTGAACAAACTACGATACTGATCTATCTGTGATTAATGCAACTATATGCTATAGACTGTTGTCTGCTGGTAGTTATGTTTCCAATTCAAGGGACACAGTTTGGTTGCACATAAGAATCTGAAAATGTATGATCTTAATAGGGTTGTTAAGGCTGCCCAACTACTATTTTCCCTATATAGGCATTGAGTGAAATGGTGTTAAGTCAACCTGTGTACCTTGTGTGATTTTCAGGCACCAGAAAACTAACTCTAAGTATAAAAATCTCATGTGGGAAGTTAATTTAGAAGCTATTAATGATTTCCCAGATATGATCTCATACAACTTAGCACAATATTGGAGAAATTAAGGTGACAATTTTGTGCTTCTGAAGTTATTAAAGTACAGGGGGAATTAACCATTGGTAAATGCCATTTAGAAAAGTCTTCAGGTCTGCTGGGCTCACCCATGTAATCATAACTACTCAGGAGGCTGAGATCTGAGGATCATAGTTCAAAGCCAGCCCAGGCTGGAAAGCCCATGAGACTTTTATCTCCAAATAAATAAATAAATAAATCTGGAAGTAGAGCTGTGGCTCAAGTGGTAGAGCACTAATTCTGAGCACAAAAGCTCAGGAACAGTGCCAGGCTCTGGGTTCAAGCCATAGGACCAGTACAAACACACAGAAAGTCTTTAGGTCTGAGTTTTCTATTATGATATGTTATAAGGAGAACCTTAATGTAAAGGCAATACCTCTGGTACTTTAAAGTCTTTTCTCCTCTGTCAGCTTTTAGATGAAACTTTCTTTCCCTTTTCTGCTAATAGCTAGGGTTTTGTTAATAAAAAGCTCATATGTTAGGATACAGAAGAAGGAAAGGAAACAAATAAAATAAATGGGAAAAAAGAAAACAAGAAGTAAGGAAGAGTTTTCCAGAATATTTATATCTTTTAGGGTTCCTTAATGCTAAAAATGATAAACTTCAATGGTATGTGAAATCTGTGACCTGACACTTAGTCTAATATGAGGCAATACTGGTCCTTAGCTTTCACAAGGCAGCCCCAAGGGTCTGATTTTGAAGAAGTTCTCACTTATTCTGCTAGGAGAGGCCCTTGGATAATCATTTATTCTCTAAAAGACCTCAGATAAATGGACTGGCCTATGAACATCCCTGAAAATTAAAGCACACTGGACAAAAAGTGGACATTTAATTTTATTTCATTTCCAAAATGATTAAACACCATACAATATGAACATTGCAGCCATTAGTATGTGGCGAAAGTATGTTAAGGATAGCGTGCTTAGTTGACTAGGTAATTTAAGTAACACACAGGTTCAAATCTCAAGATGACATGTCATTTTCAGGCCTATTTATGACTTTTGAGCAAAAGTAGCTTTTAAAAACTAATCTTAAGCCAGGCACTGGTGGCTCATGCCTGTAATCCTAGCTACTCAAGAGGCTGAGATCTGAGGAGCATAGCTCAAAGTTACCCCAAGTAGGAAAATCCATGAGACTCTTATTTCCAATTAACCCCCAGAAAACCAGAAGTGGGGCTGTGGCTCAAACTACTAGAGCACTAGCCTTGAGCAAAAGAGCTTAGGAACAGTGCCTAGGCCCTGAGTTCAAGCCTCATAACTGAAAACAAAACAAAACAAAAATCCCCCAAAACTAATCTTAATAAGCAGTCAAAGAAGTCCATTACAAAGAAAAACTAATGTGATAGAAAATTCAAGTCAATGTTCCCATCTGATTGCCCTATCTTACAAGTCTACTTTGTTTTTGTATATACATAATTGGTGGGATTAATTCCTAGAAATAAAATTTTGGAGTCCAAGTTCTCTGTATTTCAGATATTGAAAGAAAATGTCAACTCCTTTAAACAGATTTGGTCAACTCATTTAAATAGGCTGGATTCAAGTGAAAATTAATTCAGATCACATCTCTAGGATGGCAGGGGACTAGTTTAAAGGTCTTAGACCAGGAGTTAGTAACACCTCCCAGGAACTTTGAAAATGTGTAAGGGAAGGTATTCTGTGTTTCCTACATTTGTTAAGGTGAAATGAGGGGCAAAGATATTAGATATGGTGCAATGTACAGGCCATTTACACACACACACATACACACACAAACAAACAACCCTATCCTGTTTTTTACACAATTTAGAAATGTTGTGGTGTGTTGGCAAAGAACCTGGCCATTACTCTGGACCCAGAGGCTAACCTTATTTTACACATAGATCTAAAATTTAGGGGTCCTATTTCTTGGTTATAACCTTAACATATATTGAATTAAGAGTTAAACATTTTTGGAAAATTGCATCACTGTGGATTGAAGCCTTCAACAAACATATCTTTTTCAGTCTATATTTGTAACTAGTGCATTCACTGTGAGCCTCTTGTCTAATTTGGCCATGCCACCACTATGCCTAAACTTATAATGATGAAGTAGGTAGTGTATAAATTACTTTCCTTTTGGTTCATTTCATTTATTTTATTTAGAGAATTCTATTGATTTCTTTAAAAAAGCATGTATAGCGTGAATTATATCTCCTATAAATTTTATTTCACTTAAGGTTACATTACAAAATATTTGTTATAGAAAGATGTATGTGCAACAGGATTGAAACCCTGTTCTAGAGAATAGTCACATTTCCCATCCAGATGAGCCATGCTGGCTCGTGGAGGCCCTGGTTCTCAGAGTCATTCTGGCTTGCTATTGAAGCTCTCACCCATCCCTCTGAGCCCCAGACCACATACATAATGAGTTACTCAAATCTTACCCAGCATCCATAGAGAACACAGCTCAGGCAGGTCAGTCCTGCCCAGTGTACTATGAAGGGACCAGACAATTTGTATATATAAAGAAGAGCTTTCCTTTCCAATCTCCCAAAGAAGAATAAAAACAAGACCCTTATTCATGTCTAGGCACTATACATGGTGATGGTTTGCAGTTTTAGGCTTGAAAAGAGAGTATAAGTGCAAGCTAGTATGTTTTAGCATATAGTACACTAACAACAGCCTCCAACTCCGATATTTTAGGATAAACTTAGACATTGTGTTAAATTAGATAACTATAATATTAATCCATAGCACATTAAACTATTTTCTGGTGTCTTTTTCTCCTAAGATGATTTTATCACATTTTTCTGAATTTAATTTCATTTTCACATATGGAATTGTTCCTAAATATTGACTACCTATAATATTACAACAAAACTGAAACTTTAAAAAGAATTTTAAAATGGAGTTCATTTCACTTAGCATCATCTTATGTGTTCATAGGGGTATAGCTATTGGGCTCTTGTGATCCTCTGCTGTGACTAGCCTAAACCTGTGTTAATTATTCCCGATGAGGGAAACCATAGAGTCCATGTTTCTTTGGGTCTGGTTCACTTCACTTAGTATAATTTTTTCCTTACGAATGGGGCAATGCCATTCTTTCTGATGGAGGCATAAAATTCCATTGTGTATATGTACCACATTTTCCTGATCCATTTGTCTACTGAGGGGCATCTGGGTTGGTTCCGAACTCCATGTTATAGAAACGACTATGTTATGTCACTGGTGTAATTACTTTCAACATGCGATGTGAAACCATAGCTTCTATTATTAATGATCCTCTTGTATCTCCTTCCTGTGGTTGTATCTGCACTATCTCTGTATCTTATCTGAGTACATTGGAAACCATGTATACTGGTATTAGATCTAGGAAACTGAAAGGGAATACCAAAATCGAGAGACACGGGGTAAAAAGACAAACGACTACAAAAGCAATACTTGCAAAACTGTTTGGTGTAAATCAACTGAACAACTCATGGGGGAAAGGGAAAAGGGAGGGGGGAGGGGGAATGAGGGAGGAGGTAACAAACAGTACAAGAAATGTATCCAATGCTTAACATATGAAACTGTAACCTCTCTGTTAAACATCAGTTTGACAATAAAAATTTTAAAAAAGAATTTAAAAATCTGCTTTCATCACTAAATCACTAGCTTTATGGTCCAGAATACAAACCACCTGGGTGTAGGGACCACTATGCTTAACTTATCATTTTAGTCCTAGCACCTGAAACTGCCCAGTCAGTTCTCAAAAGCATGAATGGCATTAATGAGCTCAGACATTCTGTGGAAAATCCCATTCAGACAATGTCTGGAAAGAGGAAGGAGACCAGCAAGACTGGGAAAAGAGGATGAGACAGGGTAATGGGCAGTGAATATGACCCAAGTATACTATATACATGTATGAGGATGTCATAAGGAAACCCATTAAATAGAAAAGAAAAAAGGAAAGGAAAGGACAGATCAATAGAGCTTGAAAAGCCACATAAGACCAGGCAACAGTGACTTATAATCACGTTCACCAATACTTAGGAGACTGAGAGCTGAGGATCATAGTCCAAAGCTAGCCTGGGCAGGAAAGTCTATGAGATTCTTACCTCCAATTAACCAACAAAAATGTGGAAGTGAAAGAGAAGCTCAAATAGTACAGCACTAGTCTTGAGCAGAAAAGCTAAGGGACAATGCTCAGGCTCAGCATTCAAGCCCTAGTACTAACACACACACACACACACACACACACACACACACACACACACACACACACAGAGTAACATATTTGTTAGTGAAACAAAGTTTATCCTGGGGATAGATTTGATATTATTGCTATTCTCTGGTCACCATAGAATGGTCTGTTTATCCCCTTTTGGATGCATTTAGGAAGAGTGTTTTCCTGACTTCAGGGGTCCATGCTGGTAGTTAATCTGAAGTTCAAGGTACTTCCCCAACTTCTGCTTCTTTAGTTAAAATATTGTTCTTCTGCCTTCAGCGCATTTAAGCCATTTAAGTTTTTTCTCACATTCTTGAGTCTTCCCCATGTTTCTCTTTTAATTCCAAAAACATCTTGTTTAAAACTAAAACATGAAGCTATAATAATAATCACAATTAAGATTTCCATAGTGCTTTCATGGTTACCATGTAATTCTTGGGAAAGAGATAAAGCAGATTTTTTTCAGATAAGGAAACTGAGACTTCATTTAAATGACATATGCAAGTCACATAGCTAAAAAGATGGAAATGGGACTTTGGTCTGCCCTCACTAAATGAGTTTGCTCTTTTCTTGACACCATCTTGCCTCCCATGGCCTATTTGCAATTCAGATGACTCATCTGCATATTTGTTCTTAGTACAAGGAAAAAGAATGTGGATTCAGAACTTAGAAAACAATGCCATTTTAATAAAAATGACACTTGGGGACTTAAAAACATCAAATTAATCTGTTCTCTAAACCTACAATTTTGTTGCGTTGACAGTGTGTTTAAAACAATGAATATTTAAAAGTTTGATTTTTTTCTTAGTATAGAAAAACTTATTTCAGTTACTGAAACTCTGAATTCATTCATTTGATCATCTGCTCATCTAACTTTTAAAAAATCAACAAAAGCAGAAAACCTCAAATTTTGTGCTAGAAACAAAAAGAAGAGTAAAACTTGGTTTCTGGGAGCAATTTAGGCTCCAAGTCATCAACTCCTCCCCCTGAGATGCAAAAACTGTATTTTGAAAAAATTTTTAAATGTTTATTTTATTGTTGGGGTGATATACAGAGAGAGGGGTTACCATGACATAAGCAAGGTAATGAGTATTCTTCCCTATTGGATACAAAAATTAACTTTTAAAATCCTTTTCCCTTTATTTCTTCAATCCAGATCAATCCTGGTCCTTCTGATAGAAAGGTTTATAGATGCCAATCTTTGCAAGAACCCAGTCAGGTTTTAGTTAATTATAAGTAAGCATGGAGAAGTATTTTGCATCATTTGAATGATGGATAAACACTAAAATCACATCTCTCCAAATATATTTGTAAACCAAAGCCCCAAACATCTTGGGGTAGGGAATAATCTAACTCAGAAAATAGCCATTTTTCAGTAGTCTGTCTTGAAAAATAACTGGTTTGTTTTCTCATTAAGATTCAAGAGAGAATTGCATTTATATAACTTGATCAAACCATTATGAAAATGTGAAGTAATGAAGGATTGCTTGAATTTGAAAAACAAGACTGCCAAATTTAAAACAAAGATGGAAACAGCCTATAGATGGGGAATGTTGAAAAAAAAAGTCAATTATAAAAATTTTTCAAAACTTTGCCAGGACATAGAAGAAATGATTAAAAGATTGGAGTAATGCATCGCCTTTACAATACAGATAAAAATTATTTTTAAAAGATTGAGGTAATGATGGAGATAATAAAACATATGAACTTGGAGGAAAGATCATGAACACCCTACCAAGAAACAGAGTTCCTGAGAGAAAATAATACATAGAGCAGAAACCAATGTTATTGTAAGAAAATTTGGCCGACTTACAGAAATTTAATCTAAACATCTATACATTAAGAGTGTGCAAAATATCCTCAGACAAATGTCAGAAGGTACTTGTAGGTCAAATTAATAACCACTTATAATTATTAAAGAAATGCATTAACCCTAGACATTTTCACATCTCTCTACCCTATATATACACACAATAAAGCCAACAACCATCATTCAGTTACCTTTTGTATCTGTTAGCATCCCCGCCCCCCCCCGCCCTGGCAGGAAACAAGAACCATCCCTGGTAGTTCAATAAACAACTAATAGATGGTATTTACAGAGTGAATTGGAAATGCAAATAAGGCAAGTAAAGGCACCCACAGGTTGGAGTTGCTGATGCCTCCTAGGCTGGAGGAACTGAAGAGAAAATAGAGTAGGAAGAACCTCATGAGCTAGAACCATGGAATTGGGGCTCTGTATGTCTTTTAAAGTTACAAAGGGCTCAGCTACTATCACTGAAGAGGAGAAAATGAACCAGAAAAAGGAACAGTGGACTCTTTCTCATCTTCCCTTCAACTCCTGGTGGTACCTCTCATTGGCTGAACCCAACCAGGCGCCCCAGGAAGAGCACCAGCAGAGGGAGACAGTATCTGTCAACCTTTTGGAGAAGGATAAGAGCAGGGTAGGACAACACAGAATAGACTTAGAAAGTGAGATGGGAGCTAGGATAAGGAGAATAATCTGTAATCCACCAAGGATCAAAGAAGTAGTGCAACTGAGAAATATCCCATTATCACTGGGTTTGGTGGAGGTGTGAGGGCTGCATTGCACAGATTCTATATCTAATTAATTTGTTGTTCATGAATGAAGTAAAAAATGATCGAAGAGTCAAGGAGAAGCATAGGCTTAAGGAATCTTCATGAAGACTTAACAAGTATTAGACAGTTGCTGCTCTCTCACTGTCACGTTAAAATCAATTTGTAACAATGAAGAGAGAGAAAATTTCTCTACCAACATAGGTTCTATGATTAGAGGGAATCTATGAATTAATTAACAATAGAAAAATAGAAGAAAAACCATTACATATTCAGGAATATTCTTTATAGGGTAACTCTGGAACAGTTAGGTATAGATGTTTGCATACCAACCCACTTATGGAACAGGGGTTCTAAAGGATGGAAGGTTCTAGTAGGCTTATTCTATTTATTGATTGATTGTTTGTTTCAGTCCGTGATGTCATATTTCCAAAGGTGTTTTTATAGCAGCAGACTCACATAAACCTCTCTCCTTGTCTGATAAGGAAAGTTCAGGCAAAATTCTTCTCCAGTTAAGATGTTTTCCTCTTGAAGTCATTTCTACACTAGTTTGGTGCTGTTGATTTCTGGGCTGTGAGAGCAGAAGCACAGGTGATGGGAGAGAATCACCCACTCCAGAGTGGTTAGAAGGAGTCTGAACTTAGTGAATACAAGGATGACTTACTGTTAATCAGGCAAGGCAGCTAAAGAGAAATATTGGAAACAAGGATCTGCTGAGCATTCCACCAGGTTGTCACTCAACAGGCATTAAGGAACCATGAAATCCTAATGCATAGTCCTGGAAAAAATGTAACAGGGAACTGAGATATCTACATTTAAGAAAATATCACTGATCATCAGTTATGGAGCTGGCACTAGGGGCACCAAAAACTAAACCATATTCATTTCCATTTGTTTTGGAGAGGGCAAACGAGATAGTGGGGGTTGAACCTAGGGCTGTCTGCATGGTAAGCAGGCACCCTCCCATCCCACTTCCATGCTGACAAAGTTTTGGGCTGCTGTGTCACTCTTCACATTCAGCTCATTTTGTCTTCAAAACTGTGCTGTGATCTTTAGAGAAATTCTGAATAGCTGCTAATAAATTTCATGTTAATATCTTGTTATTGAAAATTCAAGAAGAAAAGATTATTTTCTCACTGGATTTATCATGGACACCCCTACAGCACAAGGCAGATTATTAAGAGACAAGCATGCAAACTTATTAAATACAAGTTGTTGTTTTTTGTGACACTGGAGGCTTTAAAAATGAAAACCCAGAGAAATGGAAAAAGGTGTGCACTATTAGGCTAAGCTTGATGAGAAGTGTGATTAAACAGGAGGAATACTATTCTGATTTGTGATAAACCAGAGGGAAACCTAGCAAAAGTTGTTTTGACAATATTCTGTGTTTCTGTGTTGTTGGTTTTCTTATGATGGTTTAATCAGAAAACTGATTTTTGTGATTGTTCTTTTGTGATGTTAGGAATAGAATATTGTTTCAGTGTTTGTAATCTTGCCTCCAGACAGAAAGGCAAAAGACATCCTTGTCTTTTGTTCAGTTTTCTCAGTGTCAGGCTCTGTTTTATAGTGGCATGTCCTGAGCCCCATCAAATTCATAGTCTCAAAGGCATATCACACAGACATCACTAACTCTACTAGCTCCACTTTTTCTTCTATATCTTTTTACTGCTAAGCTTTACTATAATACAAGAAATAGCTCACTACCTCTATTTAGTCCCCCAGAAACTCAAATAAAATCACAAAGGGAATATTTCTTCAAAACCTTCTCTTTTTACTGCAAAACTCCAGTGAAGCAGATCTTGTGCCTACCACAATAAACCCAATGAAGTCTGCCTTACTGTTTCAGTTGAGTGTTACAATAGTGGCTTTTAACATGATAGTTATACCTGTAGACATTATTCCGAACATAAAAAGAAACGACAAAAAAGCAGGATTGGAAAGCAAATAATCACACCAAAGTACTAGGTAATAAACTACATAATTGCCTGAAATTCAGATCAATAATTAATTAAAATTAGTCAAAGTTGCTTTACCTCTAGAAAAAGATATTTATAATATTTGTAATAAAATTTATAACAATTTAATTGCCATAGATTCCGGGCATGTTTATCCAATGTAATTTTAATCATTTTCTATTACTTCTCTATAGAAGAAAAAAAAACACTTTGCAGTTTAATATACAGCTCTTAGCTCTCATATATTACTACTTTTGTGAACTAGTTAAATAAGAAATACACTGATTTGATTTATTTTCAAGTTATGAAAATAATGTGGGATGCTTCTTTGTACTTCTGAAGACAAAGCAGTCTGTAATGAAATATATGCATGAAAGGAGCCATTAAGTCATATTTTATCTTCTTTGTCTAGACTTGTGATAAAACGTTTCCTACTGTTAAGAAAAAAACCTCCCATGAATTGAACAGCTAAAATCTCTCCATCAAGGAACTAATGATTCTCCTGTTAAAATGTAAATGCAGTAGTCTTGAGTGCTTTCAAATCTGTGAACAAAGACAGTGAAATTGTCATTAAGGTGTCATTACTGTAGCTCCCCACAGGAGCTGTTGGTTGTAAAGGTAGGGGTGGTGAGCTGAATGCTATGTCTGTCCCAGAGCTGGGGGTTTCTGCAAAGTTGAGACAGGAGGAGGGAGGGGACAGGTAGAACCACAGCAGACTTCAAAGATAGTAAGTTCTAAATCAAGCCAGCAAAATGTTTCAGATAGTCACGTTACATAGAGAAATCCAGAGCAGGCACAAAACTCCACAGCCACTGGCTTTTCAGTGTCTAGAAGCCAGCCTGCATCAGGTCCAGGCTCTATTCATTCTGCAAGGACTTTAATCTTCTAGCACCAGGAAAGAGCTCAAAGGCAAGAAATTAAGAAATAGACTGGATCAGAAACTCAAAATGGAGTAAAATGGGGAAGAAGCACATACACCTCTGAAATAGTTTATGAAAGTGTGTATGTGTGAGTGTGTGTGTGTGTGTGTGTGTGTGAGTGTGTGTGTATGTGACTGTATTTTCCTGGGGAAATTAAATCTTGAGCAGGAAGATTTTTAAAGAGGTCAATGACTCCTATATCCTCTTCTCTACCAAAAAACAAGAACAAAACAAAACAAAAAACACAAAACAAATAACCAGTCTTATGGAATCCCTTGAACTGTAAATGAGGCTTTACATATCAGAAGATGTTATGGTCTGAAAGTGAACCATCAATAGGTGCACCTAGGCTTCTGTATTGTTTTGTACTTGGGCCCAAAGGACTGATGGAACCACATTTTTATCTGTAATTTTCTCATCTTCAGCTATGTTGTTTAGTCCTAAATCCTTATACAATGTAGTGAAATTTAGTGGTGCATCTGAAGTAAATTGATTACATTGATGGCTAACAGAGAATGATGGCATTTGTCTATGAAGAAATTTTGAAATTTTTCAAATACCAGATCTTCAATGTCTCATTCCAGGTGTTCCAAATTCTCCAGTCCCCCAGCCTAAGTATGACACTAACAAAGGCCCATTTTTCCTACCAGACTGTTCATACATGTACTACCCACATTTCTTTTATCTTTGCTTAAGGGAGAGGTTCAATCCATCCCAGTTCTCAGCATCTTTGTCTCAGGAGGCAGGCAACATCAAAGGCCCATAGAAATGGCAATGGTTGGCACAGAACCTGGACTCCTTTTAGATCAGTTAAGGACTTTTTCATCATCTAGCTGAAGGGGAAATATGTATGTGTTCTCCATAATAATGAATCTAACTCCCAAATATCGAAGCACATTGCTGGCAGTCCTTTTAATGACAGGATAAAAATCTTTCAGAGATGAAGAGGTAATAAGGGGGAGTAAGAGACTTTGACAAAAATAGGGACTTCATAATTTGTCTCTCCTCCACACTCCTGAATTAGAATGTATGGGAAATTGACTTGGGGGTAAAGCTATTTCTGTTCCACTCTGCTCCTGTCCATTTAGTCAGATGAAAATGCCAAAAAAGTATAAACCCAGAAATCTTAATACACAGAATGTGATAAAATAGTAAAGAAAACAACAAGAATGTCTAAAAACATTTTACTTGTCACCCAATCTTATACACCTGGGAAGTCTGATAAAGTTACAAATTAATCTACCAATTTTATTCTGAAGCAAAACAAGCTAGATAAGAATGCAGAGTATTGTATAGAAAATACTAAGGTCTTTCTCTTTCTGACAACACTTTTTTTTGCCCCAAAATAGGCATCCCAATTTTCAAAGATAAAAACTGACACTGGGATTTTATATACATATACCTTTTGTGTGATAAGAATTTTGAAGCACCCCCCCCCTCCAGAAAAACCAGAACTAATCTCTGAATTGTATATGTCTTTCAAATGATACTGAATTAAGTACATAGAGTGTTTTATGTGGCCTCATAGTAAACTAAAATTTTTGTGATATCGAACTAAGCTAAAGTCATTTTTGGTTATGTGTACTTTCTCTAAATTGCTTTTGCTTCCTTTTACAAAATGTTAGTGTGGATTTGTTTAAAGGAAAGATCTCAAACCAAAACAATTACTCCAGATTCACTTTTATCTATTGAAGTTGAAGTTGGAAAGCCTTTAATAATGTCACTATAAAAGTATATGTGGGGCTGGCTTAGCAGTAGAGTGCTTGCCTAGCATGCATGGAGCCCTGGGTTCGATTCCTCAGTACCACATACACAGAAAAATCTGGAAGTGGCACTGTGGCTCAAGAGGTAGAGTGCTAGCCTTGAGCTACAAGAAGCCAGGGACAGTGCTCAGGCCCTGAGTCCAAGCCCCAGGATTGGCAGAAAAAAATAGATATATGTGAAAACAATCTGTTTTATAAATCACATTATAGTTTGGGTGAGAAGCTTGTTATAGAAATGGGTGATTTCTATCAAAGGGCAATTATGAGCCTCACATGGCACATAGAACATTGTGAAGTTATTAAAATCTATCCTGGTCATGTCAAAAAATTTCAGAATCAAACTTGGAGAGATGTCTGCCCACCCAATGACAGGACTACTAAATTATCAAATATATTTGATATTTAAAACACATTGATTGCATTTAAGTTAATTAAATCATAGTGATGTGTAAAGGAAAAACTCAGTGGAAGAAAAGATCATTGGTCAACTTTGGAAAATATGAGGGAATCAATTTATTATTGCAAGAAATGGAACATTGGGGAAAGAGTAAAGCATTTTTTCCCCTAATTTTCCAGTATGAACTACAGCACAAGATAAGAAAATGTTTGCAGAAGGGAACTTTCTTTTCACAGAATTCCAACCAATATTTGTAGAAAGAAAATAGAATCTTGCCACTGTTTTAGTTTTCCGCCAGTATGTCAAAAATATATAAGCTACTCTACTTTCAAAACAGAGGAAAGGTTTGTTTGTTTTTCCAGTCCTGGGGCTTGACCTCAGGGCCTGGGCACTGTCCCTGAGCTTCTTTTACTCAAGGCTAGTGTTCTACCACTTGTGCCATAGGACCACTTCTGGCTTTTTCTGAGTACTTTATTGGTGATAAGAGTCTCATGGACTTTCCTGCCCAGAATAGCTTTGAACTGCAATCCTCAGATCTCAGCCTCCTGAGTAGCTAGGATTACAGGCGAGAGCCACTGGCACCTGGCTAGGAAATGTTTATTTTAACTCACAATTTCATAGGTTCCAGTTCATGATCAGTGTCCCTGTTGCTTTGGGTTTGTTGCAAGGCAGTAAATACATTGTCATAAGAGAACCTGCTCACCTCATGGTAACCAAGACACAAAAGGAGAGTTGAGAATGCACTAGGACCCAATATCCTCTTCAAGGACATGCTTCCAATGATCTAACTTCCTTCTAGAAGGTACCACATCCTAAAGGTTCTACTACCTTCCAATAGTGCCACAGGCTTGTGATCAAAGCTTCACCATATGGGCTTCTAAAGGACACTAAAATTCTAAGGTATCACAATGACTTGTCTTCCTTCCCTAATGAAATAATGCATCTAGACAATGACTGTCCTGAGATACTAACATCACAAAAAGTGAAAATAACTGAACATTATTATATCGCTCTTAGTGAAAGTGTACATCACTAAACTTGAACTATTTCTGTAAAAAATTTAACTGGATCTAATTGGCCAGTATCTACAGCTACCAATTATAGGAAATACACAGGTTAGAGGGATATGTTCAACTACTCCTCATGGATACAACCCAGAAATTCTTCAAGATATAGATAAAACTGGAAGAGTCTAGAAAGTATTCAAGACAAATTATGCATAATTATAAATAATATTATATATAATTATATACACATGTAATTAAGGTTATTTTTTGACAAATGAATTGCCCGGGAAATCTTATGAAATTTGAGACTTATCAACCAATTGTTATTTATTAAACTTATTTGATGTTGATTTGAGCCTTTACATATATTTTTATGTGTGTATATTTACATGTTAAATTTATTTCAAATAATCCATGTGGTGAGCAGAGAGAGAAAGATGAAATGTGGGTAGAGATTTAGATAAAACATACCAGGCTAAGTGTTAATCATTGTTGGTGCTGGGTGCTTGCTCCTGAAGATTCTCTATTTTGCTTTCTCAAATAGATTTCCTATATTTTAAGATTTTTCTTAAATATGATTTTAGTCATCTAGTTGCAGTGACTCATGCCCGTAATTCCAGGTATTCAGTAGACTGAGGTCGGAAGGATCATGGTTTGAGTCTAGCCCAAGCAAAAAATGCACAAGATCTCATCCCAACCAATAAGTGGCCAAGCATGTGCTACATGCCTGTCAGATCAGCTACAAAGGAAGCATAACTAGGAGGCTCAGAGTTTATACTTGCCTGGGCAAAACCCACAAAACTTTGAAATTTGGGGGGCCTGGTTCAAGTGATAGAACACTAGCAAGTATATGCTCTAAGTTCAAACTCCATATTGTTTTGTTTTTCTTAAGTTCTATTCTCTCGCTTTCTTACACATTCATATTAAAGTTGAGGGCTGGAAGGGTAGCTTAGTGATAAAGCATGTGCTAGCATGCATGTGGTCCTGGGTTCAACCCCCAACACCTAAAGGAAAATAAGAAAGAAAAGAAAGAAGATGGACAACTAAGACCATCTGAAATAGGAATGACTCAGAAATCTTTGTTCTTTTAGTTGGTAAACAGTTAAAACCAAGCTTTTACTGATATTCTATTTCTTCTTCCAAGACTTCTGGCAGTCACTGTGAAAATAAGCAGTTGGAGAAAGAAGCACTTCTCTGTTCCAAAGGCTTCAAGCACTAACAAGCTGTCCAGCTGCAAATGGAACCTGCTCTTCTACTACTAAGGAGCTACCAAATAGCAAGGATAATAATCTAATAATGCATGTGCATTTAATAAGTATTCATTTATTTACATCTTCAAAAAAAGTATTCAGAGGGAAATGTAAGTATGCAAACTGAATTCAAATTTCTGAGTGTCAGAATGGAAAAACGTTATTTAAGTAGTTATTTATTCATATATCTAACCACAAGCTGTATTTGAGCACCTATCATACTGGAACGGAACATAAAATCTCTACCCTTAAGTGTTCAAACTCTGAAAATAAAAAAATCAATGATTATTACTTCCTTTTATAAATATTACAATACTGTCTGTCTTTTCTCTGCTGTGCCATCACACCTAGCAATATCTGGTAATCTAGAATCTAAGTAAATATTTCATAGGTGGATAGATGGGTGAGGGATGGGTGGATGGATGGATGGTGGGTGGGTGGTAAGTGAGTGGATGTATGGATAGATGGATGGTGGATGAGTAGGTGGATAGATGAATAGTGGATGGATGGGTAGATAGTTCGATGGGTGTGTGAGTGGATGGATGGATGGGAAGGTGGAAGGATGGTTGATGAATGTGTGAATGGATGAGTGGGTGGGTGTATGGCTAGATGGGTAGTAGATGAGTGGGTGGATGGTTGGATGGGCATTTGAGTGGGCAGATGGATGGGTGGGTGGATGGATAGATGCATGCATGCATGGATGAGTAGGCAGGTGGGTAGATGGATAGATGGGTGAGTAGGCAAATGGATGGATGGACAGATGGATGGATACATAGATGCATGGACTAATGGTGTTATGGAAAGATATGATAGGAGATAAAATAGGACAGAAAAACTAATTAAGGTCAAATCAAGAAGGGCCAGTAACATCACCCATAGAAAATAATCTTGTTTTGAACACCAGGAGAACTTTTAAAAGAAAATAAGAGGACTATATTTTTAGAACAGTTTGCTTCACAGCAAAATCAAAGAAAAGAGATTTTCCATCTATTCTCTACGCTCACATATGCACAACCTCCCGCACTGTCATCATCGCCCAACAGAGTGATATGTTTGTTATAATCAATGACACATCATAATCAACCAAAGTCCATAGTTTACATCAGCTTTTACATTTAGTGTCAGACATTCTATAGATCTGGGAAAATCTACATGACATGATTCTACCATTATAGTAGCACACAGAAAAATTGTACTGCCCTAAAAAATCTTCTGTGTTCCACTTACTCATCTCTTTCGTTTTTATTTTACTGTCTACATAGTTCTTTTTCATATAGTTAGAATTATGCAGCATTTTCAGATTGGCTTTTTTTCACAATAGTATTCATTTAAGGTTGCTCCATATCTTTTTATGGCTTGATAATTTCTTGTAAATGTTGAATATATTCCACTTTCTAGGTATGCTACAATTTATTTGTTCACCTATTGAAAGAAATTCTAGTTGCTTCCCAACTTTGATATGACCATTAAATGATCATATAAATTCATGTGCAGAGGATCACAAGAGCCCATTAGCTATACCCTTATGAACACATAAGATGATGCTAAATGAAATGAACTCCATGTTATGGAAACGATTGTTAAATCACAGTTGTAATTACTTTCAACGTACCATGTGTATCTGTAGCATCAATTATAGATGATGTTCTTGTATCACCTTCCTGTGGTTGTACCTACACTTTCTCGGTAACATTATCTGAGTATATTGGAAACCATGTATACTGGTATTAGAACTAGGAAACTGAAAGGGAATACCAAAATTGAGAGACTCAGGGTAAAAAAAGAAAAACAACTATAAAAGCAATACTTGCAAAACTGTTTGGTCTAAGTGAATGGAACACCTCATGGGGGGAGGGGGAAAGGGAAAGGGGATGAGGGGAGGGGAGTATGAGGGACAAGGTAACAAACAGTACAAGTAATGTATCCAATGCCTAATGAATGAAACTGTAACCTCTCTGTACATCAGTTTGATAATAAAAATTAGAAAAAAAAATAAATTCATGTGCAGATTTTTGTGTGTGGACGTAAAATTGTACACACTTGAGTAAATAAATACCAAGGAGCTGGGGTGTGTAATTGGAGTAGGATTAGTTTTGTAAAATCATGCCAAACTCTTTAAACCACAGAACTCCGGTTGCTCCACATCCTTGCCAGACTTCGGTGCTGTTTGTGTTCTAAATGATGGCCATTGTAGTAGGCGTCCAGTGGTATCTCTCTAATTTTGCAATCCCCTAATGATGCCAAAAGTGGAACATTTTAGTGATTATTTGTATATCATCTTTAGTGCAGTGTCTTTTAATATCACTTACCATTCTTTAATCCAGTTGTTTGTTTTCTTGTTCTGTTCTATGTGTTAAGTGTATATTTCAGAAAGTCTTATGTTTTCTGTAAACTTTGTCTTTCCCAGAACAGAAATTTTTACTTTTAATTAAATCTAGCCTATTAATTATTTCTTTTAGAGATCATGCCTTTGGTGTTGTATCTGAAATACCCAAGGTTATCTAGGCTAATGATCCATTCTGACTTAGGACTTTTATTTATTTATTTTTATGGAGGTGGGTGTCGGTCCTGGGACTTGACCTGGGCTCTATCACTGAGATTTTTTGCACAAAACAAAGACCAGCACTCTACCATTTGAACCACAGCTCTTCCTCCAGATTTTTTTTTTTTTTTTGGCCAGTCCTGGGCCTTGGACTCAGGGCCTGAGCACTGTCCCTGGCTTCTTCCCGCTCAAGGCTAGCACTCTGCCACTTGAGCCACAGCGCCGCTTCTGGCCGTTTTCTGCATATGTGGTGCTGGGGAATCGAACCTAGGGCCTCGTGTATCCGAGGCAGGCACTCTTGCCACTAGGCTATATCCCCAGCCCTTCCTCCAGATTTTTGATGGTTAATTGGAGATAAGAGTCTTATGATCTTTCCTTCCCAGGCCAGCTTTGGCCTGTGATTCTCAGAGCCCAGTCTCCTGAGTAGTTAGTACCTGGTTTTTGAGTTAGTTTTAATGGGTGGAATCTCTGTCTCTAAACTTTTTGCATGTGCATTTCCAGTTTTCTAGCATCACTTATTTAAAAACTAGAAGCTCTTTTTTATGTTTTAGAAACCAAACTTTATTTCTTAAGAAACCAAAGAAGAAATGTGTAAACTTTTCATTTACTGTTCCAAAGTGAATGTATGCTGTATCATCATGATGAAGACTAATCTAACAATATCAAACAATTACACACTCTATGTCATGTTGTCCAAATACTTATTCAGAATTTCGACTGTCCTCAAAACAAGATAAATGTCACTATTCCAAATTTTTATAAATCAAAATATGTAATTGAATTAATAACAAAATAATAGCATGAGATTTCTAAATATTCAAAAGAATAAGATATCTTTAAAATTACAAAGGAAAACTGTCAATTCCCATTCATTGTTGTGTATAATAACCATTTAAAAGAACAAAATGGTTTTTGCTTTAAAAAAGGTAAGATATAAAGGGATTCTTTGGCTGGGAATATGGCCTAGTGGCAAGAGTGCTTGCCTCCCATAAAGGGATTCTTTTAATGAAACTATTATCAAGAGTATGAAATTATTGCTGTCAGTAGAAGAAAGCAACAAAAGAAAGAATAACTCTGATAAGAGAAAAAAGACAACACTCATGAATACAGTTTTTTGGTACACATACCCAAAGTTTATATTTGTAATGATTGTAGATCAAATATACATACAACTAATTCAAAAACATGAACAATTATTTCTACTAGGACTTGGAAACAAAATGAAAAAGTAGTTTTTATCCATTCACTTAACGTTTATTAAGTCCATTTTACAACTAAATAAATGAAGACAGCATTATAGTAGATACAAAGAGGTACCAGACGGTAGCAAACATTTGGCTAAGGTAGACAAGAACCTATCAAAATGAGTTATAGTTAAAACAGCAAAACATATGGTGGTAAAAATATATCAATTATTTGGCAGAGATTTTAGGGAAGAAAAAAATATTTCCAGTTGAGAAAAACTAGGAAATACTTTATGGAGGAGAAAATTTTGAGCTAAATGAAGAACTTGCCATTTCTCTTCTGAACTGAGCCTGCTTTTCCCCTAAATATCACACAGGTGGGCTTGGTGTGCTCTTCCTGTACCCTCTTCTTGTTTCTACACCATCATTTCTTCTCCATCTTAACAAAGCTCTCAGGTTTCTTCCACTAGGCTCCTCATCATTGCCCCTCCTTTTAACTCTCAGACAATAGCCTCTGGTCAATTTCCATCAATTTCTACCAAACTTAATCCCTGGGACAACTTAATCTTCACCCTGACTTCTACTCCCACATGCAGTTCAACACAGGTAGAACTGTGCTAGCCAGAGGACTGCTCAGTGATGGAGATCATTGATTTGCATAGATAATTTGACAAAGTCTTGCAGGTGATGATAAGGCATTTTAAGAAATGGGCACATTTTCTAATTTGCACAAAGCTACCTTATTGGCTAGTGGTAGGATGCATAGGGTAACTCAAAGACCCTAGCTCCTCTGTTCCTTAACTGTCTCCACACCAGTTACTTTGATTAGCATCCCTTTTCAGCCATATGATCTGAGTGAGAGTCATACCTTGGCTTTTGACACTCCAGAGATAAAACTGCCTTCAAAATCTTAAAGATTCTAAATCTTAGCGACAGAGACCTTACTTTTCTACCTTAACCTACTATGTTTCTAGGTCTCTTATTCAAACACTATAGAGACGATGTTCCTGTAAATTTGATGTCACTAATCTGTTTCCTCTTTTTAAAAATTTTGGTCTATTTGTTAGTTTCAGTTATCTTTCATGTTCTCTACCTTAGGTTTTCTTTCATTAGAACCACTCTATCATATATGCTCTGAAAATCCTCATCCTTTCTTTCCTATTTTGTAGGGGAAAAAACTAGTTCTGGAGGAATCCAGCATCTGCTTTCCCTAGGCTGGCACTCATGCAGCTAAGTACGGCTGGAGAAAGCCCACAGCAACCATATGGTCCCACCCACCTCATTCTCCAGCCGACTCACTCACTCACAGAGTTCTAGCAGCATTGGTCTTCTGATAGATTCTATAAGCTACCATCTTTGAAACTACTGTTCCATCTTGAAATACTGTTCCTTCAGAATGTAAGCATGGTTGCCCCCTACTTGGCCTTCACACTTCAGCTGAATAATAATAACTAATAGTTAATATTTACTGAGCACTCTCTTTGTGCCAGATGTTTAACAGAAGTTAGCCCAATCTCAGTACCTTTAGAGCTAGGGACATTATTATCCATTTTGTTGATGATAAAATTAAGAATCTGAAGGATCAAATGACATATTCAGGAGTTTGTTCCATGCTTTCAGTCTTTCAGACTTTCACTCTTCTGTAAAACCCACTATATTCTTTCTCTGTTCTCTGGTATCTCCCTGCTTCCTCCTGTTATTCTTCTACGCACATATCTCAAGAACACCATAGAGGTAACTCATAATAATTTTCTCAGTTTGTCATTCTACATATATCTATGCCTGAAGTTTCCACTATTTCCTTCCTGTTGCCAGACAAGCTCTAGAAGGAGCCTACTTCTACTTCACAAGCACTCTTCAGGGTCCAACAACTGCTTATTACAGAACACAGAGAATTGAGAATGAGGACAGACTAGGCCAAGTAGTGGCAAAACCAGCCACAAATTAAGATACAGAAGAAAGAATTGGAGAAGTCTAATGTGATGGTCTTATTTGGTTGTGGCTGATAGATTTCCCACTCTGTATGTAGGCACTGCCATAATAAACAGGGCTGAAGAATTGAAAACTAGAAGTAGGAAGTGGAACGTGGAAGTCATTCTACATACCAAGGCTGAGGACCAGTTGTAAGCTTGCTGTCATTGCTAGGGAAGATGGAGTTAGTCCACTTCTCCAAAGCATGAACCCATCTGGCATGGGAGCATTGGCTCCTTCCACCCCAACACTAGGTCCTGATCAGACTGAGGGTTACTTCCTAGACAAGAAAGGAAAATGTGAGCAGGCACAGAAGGCCACAGTAGCAACGTCTATAGACAAGGAATTTGAGATTCATCATAGAGGTAAATAAATAAGCTATAACAGAGTAGAACTTTATAAAATTTGACCAAAAGTTTTCCTAAGGCACTTAACACAGGAAAGGGCAGGAACATGTTATCTTAAAAATAACTTACACAGTGGGGCTGGGAATATGGCCTAGTGGCAAGAGTGCCTGCGTCATATACATGAGGCCCTGGGTTCGATTCCCCAGCACCACATATACAGAAAACGGCCAGAAGTGGCGCTGTGGCTCAAGTGGCAGAGTGCTAGCCTTGAGCAAAAAGAAGCCAGGGACAGTGCTCAGGCCCTGAGTCCAAGCCCCAGGACTTCCCCCCCCCCAAAAAAAAAAACTTACACAGGGCAAAATACAACAAAGCTAAAGTGAAATTCTTAGTGTGAAGAAAGGCAATACCACAGTATTAACTATATAAGAAAAAATTTTAAGGCAACACTTTGTCAGTTTGTTGTTTTAACCACAGGTCTAATACAGCTTCCACACCCAATTTAAAACCAGCAAATGCCAAAGGAGAGTCTCAAATGCTATGTACGTGTTCATGGGCTGTGACATGTCCATGTCACTCATCTTTTCTGATATTGTCCGAAGATACTAGTTTCACAACATCTCTGAGAAAACTACAGATTGAAAGGTGTTTCCCAGCATCAGAAAACTTAGAATTGAACCTAGGTTTCAGCAAACATTAAGAGGGGAAAGTGGCAAGGTTTTGGTTATACCTTATTAAACAGAGTTCTTAGACTTTCTCACATCTTCTATCCTGAACAGCAACTTCCATCATAGCATCCAGAGTCTATACTGGTTACTAACAATCAAAAAGTACACACGAAAGCAAAAGTTTCTGAATGGCCCAAACAAGCCTGGCAAAAAGAGAGATGTCAGCTATAATATCTGACTTCAAATTATACTATAGAACCCTAGTAATAAACAGCATATTACTGGCACAGAAACAGGTATGGCTGATCACTGATGGCTCATGCCTAATAATCATAGCCACTAAGGAGACTGAGATTCACAAAATCTTGGGTAGAGGGCAGTCCAAGCAGGAAAGTTCACTAGATTCCATCACTAAAATAACCACTCCAAATGCGGGGCTTTTTGTAGTTTATAGGCCAGTGAAATAGGATAGATTTAGAAACAAACCCACACATCTACAGCCATCTGATTCTTTACCAAGGAACCAAAAACATATGTCTTCAACAGAGTGCCAGGAAAACTGGATATTCACATGTAGAAGACTGAAATTTGATCCTCCTCTCTCATGATGAACAAAAGTCAATTTAAAATTTTAATCTAAGGAGAGAAACTTTCAAACAATTATAGGAAATATAGAGAAAACTCTTGAAGTTGAGTTTAGGCAATGGCTTCTTTGAATGGGACTCTAATAGTTCAGGGAGTAAAGTAAGCCCCCTGTTCATCACCCTTACAATAAAATTTTAAAAATTAAAGAAGGAAACAGAATTAACTAGTGGGATTGCTTTAGATTAAAAATCAGCCACACGTCAAAAGAAACAATTACCAGAAAGAATAAATAAGTGACCGAATGGGGGAAATTCATATGATGAAAGATTAATATCCAGACTATCCAAAGCTCAGCCAGATATGGGGGCAAATGTCTGCATTTTTCACTCCTCAAGAGGCAGAGGCAAGAGTTCAAGGTCATTCTAGGCAGAGTTTATACTTAATTGATCTCTAATTAATTAACAAATGAAGGGGGAAATTGTTTTCACTGAAATTTTCTTCTTTTAATGAAATATTTGCATATATTTTATAGTGGAATAGACATCTTGACATAGTATTCCAAACATTTGTGGAACTGCTTAAGATTTCATCCTGAGGTCCCCTGAATAATGGGCAGAAACACTGGGAAATCACTGAGTGGGGCAGAGCTACACATATGGCACCCAGGCACAACCTGTGACTCTCACGGAGCTCTTACAAGAAACGCTACTGATTTTATTACAAAAAAATATATATGCTTTTTCCTTGTAACTGGGAAAATGCAATAAAGTAAAATCCAGAAGCAGGATCATAGTGTTATTAAAATATGGCACTCTGGGCTTTTGCTATGTCCCAATACAGATGGGTATTTTTGATTAAATAATCTTTTGGTTTTGTTTTAATCTTTAAGTAGTTGTACCAAATAGTTGCATTTTTTTAACAAAGCACTTTATGAATACAATATATCTGGGCAATGTCACCTCTGTCTAAAACATTCTCAACCATTCCTCTCAACCCACCTCTTCCCTTACGTTTCCTAATTCTGTCATATAATGCATTGAATTATTGACTGCATTCTCCCTTCTCCTCTTTATCTGATGTCACTGAAATGTTCGATTTGACACCTTTTATCAAGATTATTATTACATTCATGCACTGACATGTTGAATTGAAAGCTTTGAACAGCTACTTAAAGATAATTTTTAAATTAAATAAATAAAAGCCACTAGTACCTGGATGGACTTTGTCAAGATTGGGGAAGTTATGTGAGATTTATTGACCAGGGTTCATATTCCCTTAGCTACTACCTCCTCACCTTCCTCAATACCCACAATTCATTTGGTCTTTTAATAGCACCCTAGAATTCCTTAAAATTCCACTCAAATTTCTTTAATCCTTCATCTGTATTTTCTTCTGCTTTGTCTACTCTATCATACATCTCTGAAAATTCTATCTTCTATTTCATGTCTCTGCTAAAGAGGCTTTCCATTATGTTTTTCATCTCTAGGACTTCAGTTGGATTTTTTTTTTCAGGATTTCTGTATCATTACCTTGGCTACTTCCTATCTTTGTTTATATGTGTCTTTTTTTAAATAAAGATATATATATTTTATTATCAAACTGAATTACAGAGAGGTTACAGTTTCATACATTAGGCACTGGATACATTTCTTGTACTGTTTGTTCCCTTGTCCCTCATTCCCCCCTCCCCCCTATATGTGTCTTTTTTTAATCTCTTATAACTGCTTATCTGTACTATCTTTGAGCTCATTTAGCTTCTTATTTGTATTTGCTTGGTATTCATTTAGTTATTTGAATATTTTAAAAATGCATTTAGCTGTTTGCTTGTTGCTAGCTCTTTGATTTCACTGATATTTTTAAAAATAAACTTCCTCTTTCATTTCCTTTATCATTCTTATCATCCCTTTGAGTTCAGTATGTGGAGTTTCCTCCATTTTGCTATCACTCTGATCCTTTCTTGTATTATTGTTGGGTTTTGGAGGGATTATATTTCTATAATTTCTAATATCCCTTTTATTTCTCTTGGTTTGGAGTTTTACTTTTCTAATCTTTTCATTGGATTATTCTTTATATTCTCACAGGATTAGGTATTGCCCTTTCTCACTGCTGGTGTGGAAATACATCTCAGCACTAACAAATTCACCAATTGGATGCCAAGTCAGAGATTTAAAAATAGCAAAATTACGTTAGCAGTATTACCTACACAACCAATCCTGTTATATATTCATGGGGATATTGTTTTTATATGTTACAATTGGGGAGTAGAAGAATAGAGGTATTGAATGGGGGTTAAAATAAAATATCAACAATATAGAATAAGACAGGGATAAGGAAACAGAAGACAGAGACATGAAGAGTAGAGTGTGAGATCTGCAAGTTCACAAAATACACATGGATAGGTACGTACTTCAGTTCTTTTTTTAATTTAATTTTATTGTCAAGGTGATGCACATACCCGTTAAAGTTACATACATAATGTAGTAAATAAATACATTTCTTGTCAAATTTGTTACCCCCTCCCTCATTTTTTTCCAACTTTCCCTCCCCTAATACCCCCCCCAAGTTGTACAGTTAATTTCCAACATATTGTCTTGAGAGTATCCTTGTTGCATTGATTCACTCTTTGTCCTTTGTCTCACCATTTTAATGTGCTTCAGTTCTTATGGAGAAGATAATATTCCCAGGAATTGCAAAAGGACATAAACATTAAGAGTAAGAGAATATGGAAAGGAGAAGATAGCAAAAGACACCCATGAAAGAAAATGAAAAGGTTATCTTCCTTGTTGAGGATAAGAATGATTGCCCACTGGGCTCTAACAGAGAAATGGATCTGTCTTTTCCAGTCTCAGTTTCCACTTCAGGACCTTGTTTGAACAGGTGCAGTGATACTAGTGGGATAGAAAGCACCATGGAACCTGTGCTTTGCCCTCCTCAGGATTTTCTGTGGGTCCTATGACAGCACCCCAGGGACAGGTGAAGTATGGAGAAGTCTCTAGTCCTGTTTCTCACCCATACCTGTCCTTTGTGTGGAGGGAAGGAATGGGTCTCTGCTGCCACACTCTTTCAGTCAGTTACTTGTATGGAACTTTACTGCTAAACTTCCGAAGAGGGCTAGGGTACTCACTTAGACTGGGCTGGTTTTCAGAAGATCTCTCACGGATAAAGTAAATTCAATTATAGAGAAGCTTCAAGTGAACACAGCTTGTCTCTGGCACATGTCTCTTGTGCTGGGAATAGAAGACTCCAGCAGGTGGCTCCAACCACTCAAATGACTCCTTTCCCCTCTTCTTCCTCCTTACTTTCTTCTTCTCTTTCTCCTTCTCCTTTCTCTCTCTCGGTCTCTTTCACTCTCTTTCTGTAGGTTCTATTTCTCCATAGATTGACTTCAGTGAGAAAATTCAGTGTGGCATTTGTTTTGTTATTTGAGGGTCTAGGTGATTTTTCAGGGGTTACTGAAAGGGAGATTTAACAGCTGAGGGCTGATTAGAATTATCATAGTCAAATGGACAGAAATTTCTGAAAGTTACATTTGATGCTTTCTTCTCTGTGATAATATTATTCAGCTTGCAAATGTGGAAACAAAGGCTCTTAAAGATGAAGTAACTTGCTTTCAATTAAAAAACAGCTTTATGGAGAGGTAACTCATATAGCATAGAATTTCTGTCAAGTAAAAGGCACAGTTCAATGGGTTTCTTAGTCTATTCACAAAGTTATGCATCTGTTACTATAAGCTAATTTCTACAATTTTCTCATTGGAAGATTTCAAATGGACACAGTCTATCATTTAAGTTATATGTTAAGATCCTGTACCAAGATTTGAGCCAGGTAATGTGCCATTTTCATAAACAGAATGATATGACTTATTACTCATGCAGCTTAAATCTTGATAAAAGACACATATGTACAGAGATGTGATAATAGATCAGTTATGGACTTTGGCATATAAGGATAAACAGGCTAAATGAGAAAAGGCAAAATGAAAACAAAGGGACAACTTTAAGTTAAAAGTCAAAGGCGATTTCCTCGATGAAAATGATACTCAAATGGAACAAAGCATATTGGAGAGGCATCAGATTAATGCTGAGGGTAGAAGCATCAAGGAAGAGCAGGAAGAGAGGCTGTGAGAGATGAGTGAAGAATGGACTGAATAAAAGCTAGGGAAACAGAATGAAGGCAAAATCTGTAGGACTTTATATGCATTCCATTTTATTCTACATGATTGAGATATCATTGGAATATTTTAGGAATCAAGTGCTTATGATCTAATTTATGCTTTTAAAATATTTGTCCAGCTGCTCTGTAGAGTCTAGCTAGTAGACTGGCAAGAGTGGAGACCAAAAAAACACCCAACTACAACTACATAAGAGGCCATTGATTAAGTCTGTGCAAGAGATAATGTTGACTCAGACCTCAGTACTTTGGGGAGAGAAAGAAGTAATCAGAGCCCAGTAGACTATAGAAGTAGCAGTAGGTAAGAAAGTTAATCTACTCTTGTTGTTTTCTGTGTAGAAGAGAAAAGAAATAGGGCAAGAGTGTTAGAAAATTATGTGCTTTCATGCTTATGATATGAGTGAGAATCATCCAGTAGAGACAGAATTGATTATAGAAGGAGAGATGGAGATAGAAGAGATAAGAGTTCTACAATGGTAAGGTTGAGCTGGAAATCCAATTGCACTCTGGTTGTCAGTATATTATGAGGTCTTTTGATAAATCCTGAAACCCATTCTGAGGGAGGCTGACTAGTTGGGGTCTAGGGACTCTATTTCCACCTTAGCCAGAATGTTTACTGCTTTGTTTATTGTGTGTTCTGAATTAATACTAAAAATTTAATTGGAGGAACATGATCTAGGAGCCAAGTACTTTGAAAATTATGACATAGTTTGATATTACTAGTCAAGAGGCAATTTCTTTACTTAAACACATAAGAAAGCCAAATGAAGAGAAATTTGTGCTTCCATCTTTGTTCCTTGAGAGTTTTAGGTTAGCTAACAGTGGTGGAAACTCAAAGGTGCATTAGGGACTCTTAAGAATCCTTGAAACCAGGCTGGAGTCAACAGCTCTGTTGGGGAGACATAAGTCACAAGGTTTTTGGTTTGTCTAACTAAGGATTAGGGTAGGTTGAATGGCAGCTAGCGTCATGTGAGCCATGGAATCTTCTTTGGAGACCCATAGCACATTCCAGGAAACCGACTCCTGGACAATTCTTTCAGCAAAGGATAGCTCTTTCTAGAGACATCCTTTCCAGATGTGCTGATTGGCTCCCACTTGTATTTCCTAGGTATTGAGTTCAGGTCACAGAAAATAGTGCTGTCATCTCCCAGATCTACCTTTTATCACATTGCTTTGGTTAAAGACCTGAGAAGGGATTTTGCTCCACCCTTGAGCTCTTCTCATTCTCATTCTCTGGAAGAATCTTGTCCTGCCTTTGCAGGTCTCCTGGTTATTTTTTTATTCTGTGTCATGAAGCAGTAGAGCAACAAACACACATCATCTGCCCAAATACAAATACATTCTAGTATGGAGGAAAATAAAACATAAATCTCCTTGCAATAGTTGAGAGGCAAAAGTTTTATTAGCTCTCACAAATTATATTATTTAGCACTGAAATGTTTAATAATTTATTCAGTGAATATTTAAAGAGCATACCATTTTTCAAACGCTGCCTAGAGCCTGCATAATGATAATAAGAAAAGAAAGTGATTTCTATAGTCTTCTGGAAGATACAAGTATGGTAATGTGTAATGCATGCTGTACTGAAATTAATTATGAAAGATTATGAAGACAACAAAAAGTGAATAACTGACACTGAAACTCAGTGGTGACTTTGTAAAAGAGTTAAGTGGGGTCATGAAGGATACATAGGAGTTTGTCAGGTAGAGAAGTAGCAGACACTTTTTCTAGATTCATGAAAGAGTATAAATAGTCATGAAGACCTCAAAGTGGTTGATATGTTTGCAGCACAAATGTTTCTATGTGTAAGTGATGAAGGAGGCAGTGAAATTATCTTTAGAATTCAAAACCATGCTAATCATCAGGCCTTGGGTATAGGGCAGCTCCTGAATAAGTGAACATAATTTGGGGGAGGGAATTTGAGACCAAATCATTATAGCTCTGTCAAAAAAGAGTTATAATTGAAGAGAGATGATCATGAAGTAAAATGATCATGAAATATTATAAATACCTCTGTAGAAGAAAAGACAAAAAGCTAAGCTGGGAAATCGTGAGGACAAATGTAATAGTGTCCTGGGAAGACATAAAAGCACTTTATGGGACAGTGGAAGGGAAACAGAAAAAGGGAAGTCAGAGTTTGCAACCTGTGAAGATTAGAATTAAAAGATTTAAAGAAGAATGGGAATGAAAAGTAAAGAAGAATTGATACTAACTCTTATTTCCCTGATTAGGTGTCTTAGAGTAAATAATAATGCTATTAATTAAAAGAGAAGGAAGAACAAAAGGTATAGAGAGTTTCAGAGGTGTAGAGAAAGAAGTTTCTGATTTGTAACTCTCTATGGAAGCATGAGTGTATGTATCCTTGAATGATGCAATCAAGTCATTCCATCTACCTTTATAGTCTTTTGGCCACCACTGATTTATTTTCCGGGAAACAATTTGCATTCTTCTTCTATTCCTACCTGTCCATTCCTTTTCTGTAATCATAGGTATGCAAATACTTATTCAAATACTTATTGAATAAGTGAATCTAAGTCATTATAAAAGAAACAAGGGACCCAGACTGGGCATGGGGGTTCATGCCTACCACACCAGGTACTTGTAGGTGGAAGTAGGAAGACTGTGGTCTGAGACTTTCCCCAGGACAGCAGGTGAGATCCTACCAGAAAAACCAAGGTAAAAAGAGCTGGGGTGTGACTCTCAAATGGTAGAATGCCTGCCTAGCAAGTGTGAGCCTTCTTAGTACAAAACCTCCATACCAACAAGTGGCGGGGGGAGGGAGAAGAAGGGAAGAAAGGAGGAAAAGGAGAGGAAAAAATGAAGAGAAGATACAAAAGGGGTAGGAATGGGGGAGAAGAGAGGGGTGTAGGAGAGAGGGAAGAAAGAAAGAATGAGGAGAGGAGAGAAGATGTGAGACCCAGGAAATACTTGGAAGAAAGTGAAATGGCAAGAACCAATGACTCTTAGATTTAATGGTCAAAAAGAAAAAAAAAGGACTTTCATCAATATCAGAATATTTCCTTGTATTTTCCAGAGACTCAAGGAGCTAAGGGGTTATTTTGCATAATGGCACATCAGACCTTAATACATCTTCAATTTACAAATAAAGAGAAAAGCTTTAGAAAGGTTAAAAAAAAAAGAGGGAGAGAAGGAAGAACAAAAGGAGGAGGATGATTCAGAGGTGTAGAGAAAGAAGTTTCTGATTTGTAACTCTCTATGGAAGCATGAGTGTATGTATCCTTGAATGATGCAATCAAGTCATTCCATCTACCTTTATAGTCTTTTGGCCACCACTGATTTATTTTCCGGGAAACAATTTGCATTCTTCTTCTATTCCTACCTGTCCATTCCTTTTCTGTAATCATAGGTATGCAAATACTTATTCAAATACTTATTGAATAAGTGAATCTAAGTCATTATAAAAGAAACAAGGGACCCAGACTGGGCATGGGGGTTCATGCCTACCACACCAGGTACTTGTAGGTGGAAGTAGGAAGACTGTGGTCTGAGACTTTTCCCAGGACAGCAGGTGAGATCCTACCAGAAAAACCAAGGTAAAAAGAGCTGGGGTGTGACTCTCAAATGGTAGAATGCCTGCCTAGCAAGTGTGAGCCTTCTTAGTACAAAACCTCCATACCAACAAGTGGCGGGGGGAGGGAGAAGAAGGGAAGAAAGGAGGAAAAGGAGAGGAAAAAATGAAGAGAAGATACAAAAGGGGTAGGAATGGGGGAGAAGAGAGGGGTGTAGGAGAGAGGGAAGAAAGAAAGAATGAGGAGAGGAGAGAAGATGTGAGACCCAGGAAATACTTGGAAGAAAGTGAAATGGCAAGAACCAATGACTCTTAGATTTAATGGTCAAAAAGAAAAAAAAAAGGACTTTCATCAATATCAGAATATTTCCTTGTATTTTCCAGAGACTCAAGGAGCTAAGGGGTTATTTTGCATAATGGCACATCAGACCTTAATACATCTTCAATTTACAAATAAAGAGAAAAGCTTTAGAAAGGTTAAAAAAAAAGAGAGGGAGAGAAGGAAGAACAAAAGGAGGAGGATGATTCAGAGGTGTAGAGAAAGAAGTTTCTGATTTGTAACTCTCTATGGAAGCATGAGTGTATGTATCCTTGAATGATGCAATCATTTTCATCTACCTTTATAGTCTTTTGGCCACCACTGATTTATTTTCCTGGAAACAATTTGCATTCCTCTTCTACTCCTACCTGTCCATTCCTTTTTTGTAATCATAGATATGCAAAACCTAGGACCAAGGCAAGGGCGATAATCATAGAGATCAAACCATAACTTTTTGAGTCTTAATTGACTATGGGTCATATCACAAACAAAGCATTTCTATTGCCACTGGATCTATTTTTTTTTGTACTCACCCTGAAATTTCCATATCAAAGCTTATAAGAAATAAGCTGTAAGTGGGTTTCACACCATTTAAGAAGCTCCTGACATTTCCAAAGTTCCCCCTGGGGTTTCCAATGAGAGTCTTTCTAAGAATACTGATCTCTAGTAAATGAGAAAGAAACTCCTTGCAAAAATGTGTCTAAATAAAACTACCAAAGGAATATTAGTTGTTCAAACTCTTCAAAGGAATTGTGGTTTACTTTTAAATGAAAGAATAGTAGTAGCTTCAGGTTGCAACATGCTGCTTGCGTTTGCTTTGGTGCAAGGTGCATGCTGAGTGGGAAATTTGATGAAGAGGATTTGTGCATAATGAGCAGAAAATTGCTAGTGATCGATCTGTTATATACATTATCTCTTTGCCTAAGTAAAGATGGAGGTGGTGAAATTATCTTTTGAATTCAAAATCATGCTAATCATCAAGTTAGATCATTTTTCCAGTACTAGGCTTTGTTTGCTTAATTATCTGAACTGACCATCCAGGGACCAAATCCATTATTAACCACACAGTCCTTTGCTTTGTTCTTCATTGGTAGACAAGTATTTAATCTTTCTTTTCAAATGAGGATGTGCTTTTGATATGCTAACTTAACACTTACTTGTCAGTGAATGATTGAGTAGGCAGAGAGTTTATGATGCTTAATCAAGTCCTCCAAATTAAAAAACAAAACAAAACTAGATCATACAATTCATCTTTAGTTCGGATCTGCAAAATAGATTCCTTAGTTTGTTAAACCTCCCCCCACCCCCACTTACCGGAAACCATACATGATGCATCACTGTTTCCAAAGCTTAGCACAGGGCGGGGAACAGGCAGAGTCTCACTAAACTGTTCTTGAGTAAATGAGTGAATAAATGATGAATGGTGATTTAGTATTCCTGTTCTATATTCCTCCAGTTGCTCCAAATGTTAGCCCCAACACCAACTGTTTAGTCACTGGTTTCCTTCATACAGTGATCATAGGGGGATCCCATAATTTATAATCCAAACTAAGTCATATTTGAGAATGGAAGGGAAGCTAGAATAACAGGCATAAACCAGGATTGTCTCAGACAAATTGGGGCATATGGTTACCCTACACAGGAAAGACTATGAAGACACTGGAGGACTAGAGAACATTTTTCTTGCCTATGCCTCGCTTGTTGTCTGTTTTTCTGACACTCTCCTTGGCTGGCTATGATTGATCTGACTTTTTGAGCTAACTACTGAGAGTTTCTTAAACTCATTGTTTTTCTTTTTATTTCCCTGCTACCAATTTGAATTTTGCATTAAAATGATTTGAGGAAAAGATCTATGAAAAGAATTAAAAGGCCTTTAGGAGTCCTGAGCTCCTGGCTCACCTGTGTAATCTTAACTACTTAGGAGGCTGAGATCTAAGGATCACAGTTCAAAGACAGTCCAAGAAAAAAGTCTATGAGATTATTCCCCCCAATTAACCATCAAAAAACTGGAAGTGGAGCTATAGCTCAAGTGGTAGAGCACTAGCCTTGAGCAAAACTCTCCGAGACAGCACTTAGCTTCTGAGTTCAAGCCCCAAGACTGCCACAAGAAAAAAAAAAGCCTTTGCAGGCACCATTCTAATCTCCATGTGTAGTTACTAAATAATTTTCTAATAAATAAGTAGATAAATAAAGTTCTAGTTATAAAACGATAGCATATAGAACTTATAAGCAAACATTACACTTACACACACCAATAGACATGCATAATAAAAACTAGTGAGAGCTTTTACTTGATGAGAAACAGATGAATGCTTGGAAGCATGTGGGTGAATGTACACAGGAGTAACAAAGGACATAGATAAAAGCTTAATAGAAAGCCCACAAAATGGGAGAAGACTTTTACCAGTTATCTGTAAGACAAGGGCTTCATACCCCAAATGCACTTAGAGCTCAAAGATTTAAACCCTCAAAAATAAATCCTCAAAGAAACAACAACTCAATAAATGGGCTAATGATTTAAAGAGAGACTTCAGAAGAAAAAAGGTCCAATAGATGCATGAAGAAATGTTCCATGCTTAAATTAATCACATGTAGCACATTTAAGTGTCTGGGGTGGATTGTAAATAACCTCCATGGCAGGAATAAAGTTTTTTGCTCCTTTAAAAAAAAAAAGAAATGTTCCACATCCCTGGCCATAAAAAAAATGCAAATCAAAACAACACTGAAATTTCACTTCACTCCAGCGAGAATGGACATTACCAAGACAACTAATAATAACAAATGCCAAGGAGGATGCAGCCAAAAGGAACTTAATTACACTGTTGGTAGAAATATAAGCTTGTTCAACCATTCTGGAAAGCAGCATGGAGGTTTCTCAAAAAAAATAAGCATAGAACTGCTCTGTGACCCAGAAATGTCACCACTGGGCATTTATCTAGTAGAGCACAAAGAAGGCTACAGGAAAGCCACCAACACCACCATGTTCATTGCAGCACTATTTACCATAGCCAAGATATGGAATGAGCCCAAATGCTCTTTAATGGATGAATGGATCAAGAAAATGTGATATACATACACAATGATATTCTCCTCATCCATCACAAAGAATGATGTTGAGCCATTCATAAAGAAATGGAAAGACTTGGAAAAATTATATTAGGTGAAGTACACCAGACCCAGAGAAACACAGGTTGCATGTTTCCCCTTATTTGTGGTAGCTAGAATGTGCCTATAAACCTGTAGGTAAACACACTTGGTTTATAATCGGTTACCAATGAGTTAACTCAAGTATAATAGATTCTATGGAGAGCTGAAATAGTATAATTCTTTAGGAAGACTAACTTAGAGCTCAACAAAATAAATGGGTACTTGCAAGTGGAGGAATGGTGCTGAGGGGAGAGAGTCAGACAAATGAAAAGGGTAAGAAAGGAAAATGTAGTCAAGAATTCCTTATATATTCCACAAAGTTAAGAAAAATAAAGGAAGGGGTAGGTTAAAAGGGGTGAAAATGTTGAAGACCAAGATGTGTTATATACATAAACTACTTTGTTAAATAGCAAAAAATTCAATATATAATCCTAAATTTTTAAGAAAAGTGAGCAACGGATGAGTTTGGGAGGGATGGATGAGAATGTTGAAAGAGGTGATATTGATCAAGACACACTGTATCCATAAACTGCTGTGTTCAGTGGCAATTTCTTTGTACAACTACTTAAAGATAATAAAAATATTTTTAAAAAGTGAAGTTTGTCTAAGGGAGTACTGTCCAATTTGTTTTCACTTTAAGCATGGAATTGGATATAATCAGAATTCTATAATCATTTGTTTCAGTTATGTAATACATCACAAGCTCACAAAAATAAAAATTGAGGATAATCAAGGGCCTGGAGTCCTTTAATTAACCAAACTGTGGCTCTGGTGGAAATTTTTATTTGTCCTGAGGCCAGAGGAGGAAAGTCAGAAGCCAGGACTGAACAAGACTAAACTTTGAGAGAAAATTGAGCACAGAATGCCTGAAACAGAAAGTTATAGTTTTTTTTTTTTGTTTTTTTGTTTTTTGGCCAGTCCTGGGCCTTGGACTCAGGGCCTGAGCACTGTCCCTGGCTTCCTTTTGCTCAAGGCTAGCACTCTACCACTTGAGCCACAGCGCCACTTCTGACCATTTTCTATATATGTGGTGCTAGAGAATTGAACCTAGGACTTCATGTATATGAGGCAAGCACTCTTGCCACTAGGCCATTATCCCCAGCCCAGAAAGTTATAGTTTTAATGTCCCTTACTGAAGAGATACGTTTACAATTTCTGTCATGTCATTTTCAAGGAATCTTCAAAGATTAGCATGACTTTTTTTTTTTTTTTGCCAGTCTTGGGGCTTGGACTTAGGGCCTGATTTCTGTCCCTGACTTCTTTATGCTCAAAGCTAGCACTCTACTTCTGAGCCACAGCACCGCTTCTGTTTTTTTCTGTATATGTGGTGCTCAGGAATTGAACCCAGGGCTTTGTGCATGTTAGGCAAGCACTCTACCACTAAGCTACCTTCCCAACCCTGGCATGAATTTTATAGGGAAGAAATTTGACAAATTAAATAAATCAAACATATATGCATACATGAACACATACACATTTATATGTACCTATGCATGTGTGTATGTATATGCACATTATGCATGTAAACATATATGTGTATGTAAGTGCATATGTATACATGTATATGTATGCTCACAACACAGAGATTTGAACTCAGGACTTCATATGTACCAGACAGGTACTCTGACATGCCTCTACCTTTTTCACATAGTTAGTTTGATAGGGTCAAACTTTTTGCTCAGCACCCTTGTCTGGCCCACAGTCTTCCTAGTTTATACATTCTACAATAGCTGAGATGACAGGCACACATGACTACACTCAACTTCTTTCTTAGAGATGGACACTTGTGAGCTTTTGTGCCTGGGCTGCCCTGGAACAATTATCCTCTTGACCTCTGCCCTCAAGTAGCTAGGCTTGTACAGGTATGTGAATATTGAAATCCCAGAAATGCTGCCTTGTACTATATAGCTTTACCTAACTTTCCTTACTCCTTTCCAAGTGAAGACATAAAGAGCTCCTAATGACGTAACGGGTTCCCAGGTGGCAAATTGTACCAGGGGAGTTTTCTTTTCCTGGTAGCACAGTGTAAGAGCAGAAGTTTGTTTTCAAGTTTCTCTAGAGTGACTCTACAGAGAATTTTTATGCCTTTCCCCATTAATATCAAAACTGGCATTGTGCCTTTGATGGATACTTGCTTTCTAGATTTCTCAGCAAACCTCCATCTTCCTAGAAGTGCCACTGTACCTTCCAGGAACAGTGTATTTTAGGGATTGACCCGGCGATCAGCTAATATCCACTGGCCAAAACCTCCAGCATTTTCTATTCACTATTAGAATTGACAGCGATGGGGACTTTTTTTCTTCTTTTTCTCAGAAATCCATGTGGATATGATTTTGGGTATCAGTACATCCCAAGTACATGTAGGAGCAAGTTAGTGAATAGAGGGGAGGAAGCTAGAGAGGCAGTTGTGAAAGATAGAGTCCTGAAGAAGTGGGTCCCTGGCTCCTGTGGCATTAGTTATGGCTCTCTCCATTCTGGATGATAGGCCTATAAGTTCACCCTTTCTACCTAGCTAGTTCAAATTGTCTATCACTTACTACAAAAACAGGTCCTGTCCAGTTCGGTGCCTTCTCCAGAACAGGTGCACAATAAAGGTCACTGGATTCAGTAAGCAGGCCAAGAATTAATTCAGCATAACAGATCAGGCACCAGAAAATCAAGGTGAGTGGGCCTGGCCAAGCATCCTTGTTGGGGAAGAAGAACACATGTGTAGGAGCAGGAGCAGACCATGTGGGCACTATTTTGCCAACAGGAGGCAAATAACCAACCACATGGCAGGAGTTCATGCCAACAGAACACAACAGAGGTAACAGTAAGTCCCAGGAGAAAAAATATCATTTATATAGAAATTTAAAAATCATATTTGGAGAATTCTGTTATGAGCAAGGCAGGATTAGGGACTTCTGTGATCTTTCTGTGGTCTAATACTTGATACCCATTGGTTTTCCTTTTTCTTGAATGTTGCCTTCTGTTACTTTGTTGTGTTCACATACTTCAATATCAGTTGTGTGTGTATGGTTCTAGTATGGAAGGAAATAATAATTGTGTCAGTCTGGTAGGCTTTCTAATAGAGGTCATTTTGAGGGTTCTAGATAAGAATTCCAGTCAAGAAGAATGTACTTTCCCAAAAGATGATCCTAGGAATCTCGAACCAAGTGCTACTTTAACCTATAGTCTTGTTCTTTGTTAGAATTATAGTGTTTCTGTGACCACAACTGTCACTTCCTGTATTTGAGATTCAAAAATTCTTCCAAAAGCGAACAAATTGGCATCAGAGGAAAGCTATCTAAGACAAATAAAATTAGTTTATCATGTAGATGTATCCCTTCTTGTCAAATATGTTTACATACTTTTTACATATTTTTGCCTATTTATTTCTTTAGAGGTGGCATTCATCTTTGATCTGCATCAGAAGAATAGCATCGAAATTAGTTTACAGGTTGGTAGAAGGTGATGCTTCCTGACTCATTTGTACTAAAGTGCCAATAAAATGGAGAGCTAAAGCTAACTACCTGCAGAATTTATAAAGGAAATGATAGAAAACTGTTTATGGATGGGACTTATGGATCCCAACTAAGAAAGAAACACAAATGGACAAAACACATGAAAATGGGAGGAAATTTGGCAATGACATTTTTGAGAGAACTGTTGGCACTGTGGGGAGCGTGTTCTAAGTCCATCACGTCAAATGGTAAGCTTTACGAAGGAGGTGTGTATGGGATGACTTGGAAAACTTTGAAATGTGTTGAGAATTTGGGAATGTGAAGATGCCTGAGAGAGTTAAACTGTTTCCTGTGTCCATGGAGCTGGAGGTAGTTAGATTTGGAGGAGCTTGAGCTTCCTGAATTCGCTGCTCCAACAGTATAAGCATCATATGGGAGGGAAATTTTCTGTGAGGTCCTCTTGTATCCTGTCCTAGAGAGCCATGAAGACAAGTGAATATTTCCCAGCAATAAGAAACCAGAGGCACTTTGACAAATGGCGCTGGCAGAATTGTCTGCAGAAAACTGAAGCTAGATCCTTAAAATCACTCTGCACCAGAACCAATTCCAAATGGATCAATTAGATGTAAGACCAGATACCCCCAAAATATTACAAGAAGTGATAGCGGAAACACTAGGGCTCCTTGGCATGGATTGAAACTTCCTAAGTAAAGATCAAGAATCACAACAAATCAAAGGAAGACTGGATAAATGGGATTGCATCAAATTGGAGTTTCTGCATGGCAATGGGCATAGCTTGCAAGATAAATAGAAAACCCACCGAATGGGAGTGCTTTAAAAGCTATGCATCAGAGAAGGGCTTCATATCTAAAATATACTTAGAGCTCAAAAATATTAACCCTTCCCCCAAAACAAATACTCAAAGAAACAACAATCCAATTAATAAATGTGCTAAAGACTTAAAGAGAAACTTCTCAGAAGAAGTAAGAATGGTCAATAGACACATAAAAAGATGTTCAACATCTCTGGCCATAAAAAAAAAGTATAATTCAGCCAGGCTCTGGGGGCTCACACCTGTAATCCTAGCTACTCAGGAGGCTGAGATCTGAAGATCATGGTTCAAAGCAAGCCCAGGCTGGAAAGTCCACAAGACTCTTGTCTCTAATTAACCACCAGAAAACCGAAAGTGGCTCAAGGGTAGAGCACTGCCCTTGAGCTGAAGAGCTCAGGGACAGTGCCCAGGCCCAGAGTTCAAGCCCTAAGAATGACAAAAAAAATGCAGATCAAAACAACATATTCTACCTCATTCCAGCTAGAATGGCCATTATCAAGAAAACTAACAATAACAGGTATTGGTGGGGATGTGGCCAAAAGGAAACACTATTACAATGTAGGTAGGAATGTAAACTCATTCAACCACTCTAGAAAGCAGTATGGATATTCCTCAAAAGACTAAAGATAGAGCTTCCCTATGATCGAGGAATCCCACTCATGGGCATTTACCCAAATGACCACAAAGTAGCCCACACTAATGCCACCAGTGCAGCAATGTTCATTGCAGCATTATTTACCATAGCTAAGATGTGGTATCAATCCAGATGCACTTCAATAGATGAATGGATCAAGAAAATATGATATAAATCTCACATTATATATATTATATACAGCATATGATATATTAATTAAACATATATTAATAATTAATATATTAATTAAATATACAATATATTATCTATATAATGGAATTATATGCTTCCATCAGAAAGAATGGCATTGTCCCATTTGTAAGGAAATGGAAAGACTTGGAAAAAATTATATTAAGCAAAATAAACCAGACCCAAATAAACAGGTTCCATGGGTTCCCTCATTTGTAGTAACTAGAATATGTTGATAAATCTACAAATTAATCCAATAGATAGTAAAAAATAAACAATTACACTTGAACATGATTAGTTAAACAGCACCTTAAGCACACAGTGAGAACAAAGGAGAATATTCTTAGGAGAGGATCATAATGGCTCAATAGCTTTGTGCAAATGATCATATAAAATGATGCTTATCAAACGGAACTCCAAGAAATGGAAATAAGAGGGTTTTTTTTAATTGTGCTGCTTGCAGTTATTTATTCTTTCTCTTTTTTTCCCTTTCATTTATTCCCTGTTGTCACTGTTTTTTATTTTTGTACCCTGTGTCTTGTAATGTAAGTTTATCTCATTTGGGGAAGGGAAAGGGAATCAAAGAAATGGTGGAACAAAGGGCGAACTAATCCAGCAGTGATACTCACTAGACACTATGTTGGAAATAAACTTTATAACTTGGTCAGGGGGAGTAGGAGAAAATGAGGGAGGGGATAACACAGTTCAAAAAGAAATGTACTCAGTACCTTACTTACATACTGTCAGCTCTCTGTACATCACCTTTACAATAAAATTTAAGTTAAATAAATATACCACTTAAAATTATATCAAAGATGTTACTTTAGAAAGAAAACTTGACAGCAACCATTTAGTATTTTATTGATTTCAACCAAATGAATTTCATTTCAATGGACTGTGGTAGCTAAAATTGATGGAGTGATGAAATTGAGTCAGAAGGGACTTGTTTGAGGACTGGAAAGCTGATGATGTATTATAGATGATGAGTGGGAGAAGGCAGAGATACTTTTATAATTTACTTTTATGGCATTGATAACTTAATAGCAAATATACATTAAAATGAAATAGTCAATTAAAAGATTATGTAAGTCTAGATGGACAAAGCCCTGGTAGTATGGAAAAAATGGAAACAGAAGGGTTTTTACTTTTACTTTTATTTTTCTGTTTTTCCACTCTTGTCACTGTTTTTTATTTCTGTAACTTTGGTCTTGTATGTAAGTTCATCTGGTTTGGTGAGGGGAAGGGGAAGCACAGAAACAGTGGGACAAAGGGTGACCCAATTCAGCAGTGATACTCACTAGACACTGTTGGAAATGAACTTTACTACTTGGGGGAGGGGAGTAGGGAGGGAAAAAACTGGGAGAAAATGAGGGAGGGATGACACTGTTCAAAAAGAAATAAAGAAATGCACTCATAACCTAACTTATGTAACTGTAACCCTTCTGTACATTACTTTACAATAATTTTTTTTAAAAAAACAACTAGAGGCAGGTTGAGGAGTCTGTCAGGTTGAGAATTCCATGTGGTAGCCTGGAGTAGAGATAAAGACAACCAGATCATATAAAATGAGATGAGAGGGGTTTTCAGGAAATCCCTGAAGAGGATGTCCACAGCCCTTAGGAGAAAGACTTTCTCATCAACTAAACCCAGAGACAGCAAAGCCAGTAGTACAGAGGAGTCCATCTTTATCCACCTCCATGTCAATGGTCCCAGATACTTACAAGTCCTCTCATTCCTTCTACACAACATCCTAGCAGAGGCCCTCAACACAGTAGAATCCTTTCATCTACTTTCCAGTATGCTTATTGCTCTTCCACTCTCATCTGTTGAATTGTTGTTGATCAAGGGTCATTTGTATTCATTTCCAGTATGTATTTATGCCAGCCATACTTATTTTAATGAGGTCATCTAAAATATTATATTATTCAAAAATAATATGAAAATGAATGCATTATTGTTTTTGAAAATAAAATTGAATGCTTTGAAGATGGTATTAAATGCTTTAGACAAACCCAATAAAGTTAAATCATTTTTTGAAAAGCACTAAAAATCAAGATTCTTGGCCAGTTTTTAAAAGCTTAAGACTGAAGGGCAGAGTGTATTTTCTGTTCCCACCTTTTGTACTTAAAATGCTCTGTGGAGGAACCAATTTTTCGCCCTCTTTAATATCAAATAAGAGAACATATTGTCGTTCTTTTTTTTTTTTAAAGAGAGGAATGCTGTCAATTGTAAAGCCATTGTCTTGGCCACCAGCTAGGAAAAGTAATAACCTCCAGAGATCCTATTGTTTGTGTGCCAGGAGGGCCATATGATCAGCACAAGGAAAGTCTCTCAGTATCATCTACATCATACTTCATGTCAGGTCATTCATTCATTCAATTAATATTGACTGTGCTCCTACAGGGAGACTGGCAGAAAGACAAGGACTCCTATGGAGCAGATTGTGTGACTCACCTGACTCTATCAGTATGCTTCCGTGGAGGAATCCTGGAAGAGGTCACAGCTTGTGCTGGCTTCTCTTCATTGTGCCAGAAGAGTTGCTAGCCCAGGATTGACTTCCGGGATTTGGCATTCAATTATCTCCACAATCTGGCCTGTGCCTAATGACACAATACATACGCTCTCCCTCAACTCAATGGAGGGCTTAGTTACACACAGGCTTGTAGAGCTGGGGAAGGTCTCAAAACCAAGGATGTAGAGAAATCTTGATGCTATAAATGAATATAGAGATCAGTTGTTTCTTATAGATAAAGATGTTACTATTGATTTCTCTAGCACTGATTAATTCCTATTTGGCTACTGTAAATATGCTACTTCTCTATGATACTCAATGTTTATGAATTGTCAAAAATGCTCATAAGTGTTCAAGTTATAAGTTGGAAGATATGACACCTTGTCTGTTGTATGGCTAGTGAAGATCTTCTCCCAATCTGTGGGCTTTCTAGCTAGCTATGTCCTTTGTCATGCAGCAGCTCTGCAATCCTATCTGTCCAACCTTTCTTTGATTTGTTGTGTTTCTGGATCTTTATTAAGAAAGTTTCAGGGACTGGGAATATGGCCTAGTGGAAAGAGTGCTTGCCTTGTATACATGAAGCCCTAGGTTCAATTCCTCAGCACCACATATATAGAAAATGGCTAAAAGTAGAGCTGTGGCTCAAGTGGCACTAGCCTTGAGCAAAAAGAAGCCAGGGATAGTGCTCAGGCCCTGAGTTCAAGGCCCAGGACTGGCAAAAAGAAAAAAAATTCAACCTATGCCAAGGAGCCCTAGTGTTTCTCCTTTTCCTTCCTGTAATGTTTTCAGGGTATCTGCTTTTATATTGAGGTCTTGATCCATTTGGAATTGATTCTGGTGCAGGGTGATATATAAGGATCTAATTTTAGTTTTCTGTAGATGTTTAACCAGTTTTGCCAGCACCGTTTGTTGAAGAGGCTGTCTTTCTTCCATTCTGTTTGTTTGTTTTTGGCTTCCTTATCAAAGATTAGGTGGCAATAGGTTTACGGGTTCATTTCTGGGTCTTCAGTTCTATTCCATTGGTCCTCAGGTTTGTTCTTGTGCCAGTACCAAGCTGTTGTTTTTTTTTTATTTCTATAGCTTTGTAATAAAGTTGAAATTATTTCTTTTCTCTTTCGTTTTTCTTTCCTGTGTTTTTTCCCCTGTTGTCACTGTGTTTGATTTGGTACCCTGGATATTGTACATATGCTTATCTGAATTAGGGAAGGGAAAGGGAACATCAAAGACAAAGTATAAAGGGCAAACCAGTGCAACAGTGATACTCACAAGGCAATCTGTTGGAATTAACTATACACCACCAGGCGGAAATTGGGAGGGACAGAAAGTAGGAGAAAAATGAGGGAGGGGGTAATAAGTTTGACAAGAAATGTTATCACTACCTTACATATGTAACTGTAACCCCTTTGTACATCACCTTGACAATAAAATTAAATAAAAAAGTTGTAATATTATTGACTTTTCAGAAATAGTTGCATATGAATTTCATTAATCTATGCTGGTCCATGTATTAAAGGCCACTGGGAGGTGGTGAACCTTTGAGAGGCAAAAATGAATGGGAATCCTTAGGTCTATGGGACTTGGAAGGAGATAGTGGCACCTCCTCCCCTTCTTTATGGCTTTGCACTGTGGCTCCTGATATCATCAGTTTTGCTCCTTCATGCATTCCACCATGAGATGTTTCCTCAACACAGTCCCAAAGCAATGGGTGCAATGTGCCAATTGATCGTGAATAGAGACTTTAAGACTTCAAGCTAAAATAAACCTTTTTCTTTATGTTAATTTTCTTAAGTATTATGATATAGTGGTGGAAAGTTGACTGGCACACTCTAAGTTTTTCTTTAAAGGTAACTCAGACATCCTACAAAATGGCAGTCAAATCCCTTCCTGTCTTAGAAAGGTACTTTAAAAACAGATGTTATGTATGTGGTAGCTATAGCCTCTTTAAAACAGGAATTAAATGAATAAAAAATAAAATTGATAGAAGGGTTTGCAAATATTCATGGTGCATTTGGGAGCTTGAAAAATGATATTCCTTTTATGTGTCATAAGCTTCTAACTACATGAAATGCAATGTCTCAAGGAGACATTGAGGTTCTCTCCTATTTATCTCCTATCATAGGCCCATGTGTTTTTATTTTGTGCAAATGTATTTAGGATAGGACAAATATGAATGAATGTCCACCACCCCTGTATGCTGTCTCTAGTTAGCTATTAGAGAAGATAAAAGTGAATTGTCTTAATGCTTTCTTCCTGTTTGTATTAATTTAAAATTCTCCTAGGTTCTTTCTTAGTTTGGTGGGTGCCAAACTGCATAAGGATGAGTTTTATTTGCAAAAGCATCAAACATTTACTAAACCTTCCAGACATTTATTAGGATCTATTGGGACAAATTGAAAAACTATGAAATTGACAGAATTCAACTGCCTGATCCATAAAAAAGAATTTTGTATTATTCCATCATATCTACTTGTGTGATTCAATGATATCATACTCTAACTCCTGTCGAAGCTGCTCACATACTGAGGGACACATTTCAGAACACAGTCGTATTAGGGAAATCCCTACATTCTCCATGAATCATGTATTTTTATGGAGTAAAATAGAAAGAAAATAAGCAGAACAATGTAAAGTTCATTTAAAGTCTATGTAATTAAAGCAGAAGGTTTCATGAATCAGAATGGAAGTTTTAGCATTTAGAGGTTAAAAACTGGGAACTCTTTGTAATTAATGCATCAAATGTGGTAAAAGCTCATTGTTTAGCATGGAATGCCCCAAATACCAAAGTAGATAATATGGGACATGACAGCAAAATAAGATCTTTCAAACAGGCCTAGGAGACAGACGCTTCCCTGGCCACTTTTGGTTGTAGTCATAATTTTCTGTGACTTGGTTTATGACTAAATTACTTAACACCAGGAATACAGTTCTTTCATTATATGCACATAGGCAATTTAAGCTGTTTGTCCTTAAATATCCCAAAGTAGAAGACCCCTGTGACTTTTGCAGTTACTATTTATGCTGTTGGCCAAATATGTCCAAATTTTCTGTCTTTCAGACACAAGAAAGTGGAAATAAAATGTCTGAGGCCTCCTTGTAACTAATTTTGGGTAATGACTTGTGAACAGAACATACCTGTTACTTCTGGGATAAACTAGTGCGAGACTTCCCAGAGATATTTTCTTCCCCAGGGATAAAAAGGCTTGGAGAAAATTTTCTAGTATATCCAAAAAGATATATAGCACAAGAGGCTAAGTTTATTACAACAAGTTACCAAGATTTGGTAGTTGCTTGTTATAAAAAATATATACCTTAGCTTACTTTGATTCACTGATACAGTTGCTTTAAAAGACCCAACTCATTTTAAATATCAGTGGTGAAAGATAAAGGTTGGATATCTTTTTTCCCTTCCTTCCTTCCTTCCTTCCTTCCTTCCTTCCTTCCTTCCTTCCTTCCTTCCTTCCTTTCTTTCTTTCTTTCTTTCTTTCTTTCTTTCTTTCTTTCTTTCTTTCTTTCTTTCTTTCTTTCTTTCTTTCTTTCCTTTTTCTTTCTTTCTTTCTTTCCATTCTCTTTCTTTTTTTTTGTCAGTCATAGAGCTTGAACTCAGGGCCTGGATACTGTCCCTAGGCATTTTCACTCAAGGCTATCAGTGTAGCACTTTGAGCCACAGCACCACTTCCTTTACATAGTTGTTTGTCTGTTCTTGTTATTGTTTTGTCCTTTTTTGTGGTACTGGGGATTGAGCACAGGATATGTTGCACTTATGAGGCAAGGACTTTGCTACTGAGTTATAACCCATCTTCTAGTGCAGATATTTCTATCAGTTTTGATAAAAAGACTGGTTCACAAAATTAATATATGAAAAGGAAATACCCAATCTAATGTAGGTAGCAACTCTTTTTACTAACAAGGAGAAACCTTCATGTCTGTTTTCCACATGAAGTACCTACTCACTGAGGTAAAGCCTTCACAGGGGTAGGGTAGACAATTTCATTTTTAAAAAAAATTCAGCCAGGTGACATTGGCACACACTTGTAATCCTAGCTACTCAGAAGGCTGAGATCTGAGAACTGCAGTTCAAGGCAGTTCAAACTCCAATTAACAACCAAAAGGCCATTAGTGGAGCTGTGGCTCAAGTGGTAGAGCACTGGCCTTGAACCCAAAAGGTCAAGGACAGCACCTAGGGTCCTGAGTTCAAGCCCCAGGACTGAACACTCACCAAAGAAAATTAAAAAGAATGAAAACACTATCTGGGATCTCTCTCTCTCTCTCTCTCTCTCTCTCTCTCTCTCTCTCTCTCTCTCTCTCCATGTGTTTTTCTCTATCTTTTTTTCTCTCTGTCTCTCTCTCCCAGTCTGTCTTTCTCTCATATACAGACATTTTCTCATGAAGTCAAATTATCTGCATTCACAACGGTCATTTAACCTTGCAACATTAGCATGACAATGGATAAAATGCTAATCCATTGATATATTCATGAGAGTAACTTATTATTAAGTATTTTTTTCAAATTTTTATTATCAAACGGATGTACAGAAAGGTTACAGTTTCATACGTTAGGCACTGGATACATTTCTTGTACAGTTTATTACCTTGTCCCTCATACCCCCCTCCCTCCTCCCCCTTTCCCTCCCCCCCCCACGGAGGTGTTCAGTTCACTTACACCAAACAGTTTTGCAAGTATTGCTTTTGTAGTTGTTTGTCTTTTTTTTACCCTGTGTCTCTCAAATTTGGTATTCCCTTTCAATTTCCTACTTCCAATACCAGTATACATGGTTTCCAATATACTCAGATAAGATTACAGAGATAGTGTAGGTATAACCACAGGAAGGTGATACAAGAACATCATCAATAATAGAAGCTACAGATACACATAGGACGTTGAAAGTAGTTACAACTGTTTCCATAACATGGAGTTCATTTCACTTAGCATCATCTTATGTGATCATAAGGGTATAACTATTGGGCTCTTGTGATCCTCTGCTATGACTTGCTTAAACCTGTACTAATTATTCCCAATAAGGGAGACCATAGAGTCCATGTTTCTTTGGGTCTGGATCACTTATTATTAAGTATTTTTATGCCACAGAGCATAAAGAAAGAGAATTTAATCATTTGTTTGTTTTTAATTATTTTTTTTCAGGCACTGGGGTTTGAAGTCAGGGCCTTGCACTTGCCTGGCTTACTTTTTCAAGCTGGTATTCTATAATGTGAGCCACAGCTCCAGCCCTACTTTTTTTGCTGGTTATTTTGGAGATCATGTCTCCAGGACTTTTCTGCCCAGCCTGGCTTCATACCTTGATCCTTTGATCTCAGTATCCTGAGTAGGCAGAATTATAGGCATCAGCCACCTGCACCAGGATTGCAGTTAAACTTTAATGCAAGAAGGAGTCCTAGACGTCCAGAGCACTAGAAAATTGCCCAAATGAGCTTCCTTCACATCATAAACAATAAAATAATACTGGTGATGGAGGAGGGGTCAGAAAATTTATTTTGCCAACTTCATGACTTCATCTTGAAGGAGAGCCAGTTTTAACATTGCCTCCAAATGAAATTCTTCTTGAAAAAAATTACCCATAGTTAGAAGTATGTATCAGTAATATGCTCCAAACAGCTTTATATTAAGGTCCTTGAATCTCTGTAAATAATGCATATCAGGTACTACTAGGTAAGATTTGCCTATATTACCCGATGCCCAATATGTACCTCTTATTAGTAGAAAATTGCCATTGAACCGTATAACATTGAAGACTTGTCACATTTCAGCAAAAACAGTGCATCTTCTTGAAATGCCCTTATATCTGAAAGGTTCAAAGTATTAAGGCAGGTCAGATCATGCCTAACCGGCACGTGATGAACCAGAGCATAGCACACAAAACATAAAACAACATTTATCTTAAGAAAACATTTGTCTTAAGAAAAAGTATAGAATAAAATCTAACATACTCTGTTGACAGAACAGAGAGAGAGAGAGAGAGAGAGAGAGAGAGAGAGAGAGAGAGCCTTCATTCTTGCTCCTTGTTCACCCTTCCTGCCAGCAAGAATCTTTGAAGGAGCTGACCATTGCATGGGTGATTTATGCAACTGTGGTAATGCCCAGACACTATGCAAATTCCCTACTTAAGAATGCTGACCTTCACAGCACCAAACCCAGGCCTAGTAATCAGAAATTTCCTTTCAATCGTGCATGGAGCTGTCACATTATAAAGCCTGTCATTCCAGCAGAGAGAACTACCATTTAACTGTCATTAATATGGCTTTTAGGATTTCAATTGCAGAGCATATAAAATAATTTTTAGTAGCAGGTAATTGTGGTTTATAATTTGTTTCTTCCTTTGAATGCACCACTGAGCGGTTCTGAGCCTTAGCCATTGGTTTTAATTCTCAGGTTTGAGAAAATGGTCAAGAAATAACGGTGGGTTTGTTGTTGTTGTTGTTGTTTGTTTGTTTGTTTTCATTGGTGTGGCTTGAACTGAGGGCCTGGGTGCTGTCCCTGAGCTCTTTTTGCTGAAGGCTAGCACTATAATATTTTGAGCCACACTTCTGTTTTTTGAGTGGTTAATTGGTGATAAGAGGCTCACAGATTTTCCTGCCTGGGACTGGCTTTGAACTGCAGCTCTCAGATCTCATACTCTTAAGTAGCAAGGATTACAGGTATGAACCACCAGCGCCTGGCTAAGAAATAAATTTTCATATTTAAAAAAGGATAGGTAGACACTCTCATTCTTAAAACTTTTGACTTAAATCACATGTACAGTGGTGTTACAGTTACATACATAGGATAGAGAGTATGTTTCTTGTCAAACTTATTACCCCCTCCCTCATTTTTCTCCCACTTTCCTTCCTCCCCCAAGTTGTACAGTTAGTTTCCAATATATTACCATGTGAATATTGCTCACTGTTGCATTGGTTCTCTCTTTGCCCTTTATCTCACCATTTTGATGTTCCCCTTCCCTAATTCAAATAAATATACATATAATAATACCCAGGATACCAAAACCAAATACAGTGACAACAGATAAAGTGTAGGAAAGAAAACCACAAGAAAAAGAAATAATTTCATATAGTGCATTAAAAATAATAACAATGATATACTCTTGTTTGGAGTTCATTTTATTTAGCATCATCTTATATAGTCATATGTACATAGTCATTGAGCTATTGTGATCTTCTAGGACTATCCTAGACATATACTAATTATTACCAATGACGGAAACCATGGAATCTATATTTCTTTGGGTCTGGCGCACTTCACTTAATATGATTTTTTCCAAGTCTTTCCATTTCCTTACGAATGGGGCGATGTCATTCTTTCTGATGGAAGCATAGAATTCCATTGTGTATATGTACTATATTTTCTTGATCTTAAGAAGTATATCACATTGTATTAGCTTCCTCGGGGGAATAGTTGTTTGTTGTGGCTGCAACAAGGTAAAAATGCCATAGATTGGGTGGCTAAAACAAGTGAATTTTATTCTCTCTCTGTTTTGGAGGCCAGAAGTCTAAGGCAAAACACCAGCAGGTTGGATTTTGTTAGGCCCTTTTGCGGGGGGGGGGGGGGGGGGGGGGCGGGTGTGGTGGTGAGTAGATGTCCACTCGCTTGCTGTGTCCTCACATAATTGTTCTTCTGGGCTTGAACATCCCTTGTGTCTCTGAATGGTTAAATTTCCTCTTTGTTAGAATAGGGACTCCACTATAATATTAGATCTAAATCCAACTAAATGACTTCACTTTCATTTAATCACACTCTCACTGTGTGTGTGCACGTGCGCTTGTGTGCGTGAGTGCCAGTGCTTAGCTTTCTCACTCAGTGCTGGTGCTCCCCCTTTAGCCAAGCTCCACTTCTGGCTTTTGGGTAGTTAATTGGAAATAAGAGCCTCATGGGCTTTCTTGTTCCAGCTGGCTTCAAATCTCAGACTCCTGGACAGCTAAAACTACAGGCATGTGCCAAAAGTATCTAGCTCATCTTCTTTTTGTAAATCAGCATCAATTAATTATTGTACAAGGAGGTTATATTTTGACATACTCATATTTGTTTACAATGTACCTTGAACAGATTCACTGCCCCCCTCATTACTCTCCACTTCTTTCCTCTCTTCACTTATTAAAAACAATTTCAAGCCAGGAGCCAGTGGCTCACACCTATAATCATAGCTACTCATGAGGCTGAGATCTGATGATCATGGTTTGAAGCCAGTCTAGGCAGAAAAGTCTGTGAGACTCATATTTTCAATAAACTACTCAGAAAGAGCTGGAAGTAGTGCTGTGGCTCAAGTGGTAGAGTTCTATGTTTGAGCCCGATGAAGCTCAGGAACAGTTCCTAGGCCCTGAGTTCAAGCTTCAGGACCAGAAAAAAAAATTCCAAGAGGTTTTTATTTTCGTACATGTATACAAAGTACTTCCACTATATTCTCCCCCATTTACCTCTCTATTTGCCCTCTATCTTCCCACTAACGTGCTCTCTCACAAGATGTTTTACATGTTTGTCATTAAAATTTTCAATCATATGTTAATTGGTCAAAGAAGTTTCACTGTGCATGCACCTATTATATCAATTACATTTACCCCGTAATTACTCTCTCCTTTCCCCTGGCACCTGTTATTCAAGTATTCTGTGAGTTTCTTTATGCCATCTTTGCAGATACAATGCATTTCCATATTCTTAACTCTCCCAGTCCTTCCTGGATAGTCCCCACAAGAAATTCAACAATTGCAAGTATATTCTCTCTATATATGTGTATATGACACTCCATATTTTCATATATCTTTTAGACCTGGCTTCTACGTGAGAGAAAACATGTGACCTTTGTCTTCTTGAGCCTGCTTTATTTCATTTAACATAATGATATCCACTTCCATCCATTTACTTGCAAATGACAATCTTGCTGGCAAAATAGTACTTTGTTAGGTATATACACATTTTCTAAATCCATTCACCATTTATGGGACATCTGGGATGTTTTCATAGGTTATCTCTTGTGAATAGTGCTACAATGAATATAAGAGTGTAAGTGCTTCTTCAGTATTCTGACTTACATTTCTGGGGATGCATACTAAGAGTAGGATCACTGGATGAAATCAAATTTCTCTTTTTAATTTTTTGAAGACTCCTATACTGATTTCCACAATTGTTGCACTAGTTTACATCCCTACCAGCAGGGTGTCAGGGCTCCTTTTCACTCCAAAACCTTTCCCAAATCAGTTGTTTATGTTCTTGATGATGGCCATTTTGCCTGAAGTGAAATGAAACTTCAATATCATTTTGATTTGTGTTTTCTTTATGGCCAGGGATGTTCAACATTTAACCATATGTGTATTGGCCATTTTTGAGACATGTTTTTTGAGACATGTTTTCTCAGTTTATTTGCCCATTTATGGATTCATTAGGAGTTTAGTTTTTTGGGCTCCATGTTATCCCCCTGTCATATATTTAAGTGGCAGAGATTTCTCCTATTCTGTAGGCTGTCTCTTTATTCCAGTGGCTGTTTCCTTTGCTGTGCAGAAGCTATTTAGCTCAATGCAATCTCACTTGTCAATCCTTGCTCTTATTTGCAGGGCAGTTGGAGTCCTATTCAAGAAGTTATTATCTATGCCAATATGTTCCAGTGTTTTTCCTATTCTTTCTTAGTAGTTTCAAAGTTCCAGTTTTTACATTAAGATCTTTGGCTCACTTTGAATTGATATTAGAATGGAGAGAGACAGAGATCTAATCTTCTACATGTAGACATTCACTTTTCCCAGCACCTTGTATTGAAGATGCCATCTTTCTCCAATGTATATTTTGGGCTCCTTTGTCAAGGATCAGGTGGCTGTAGCTGCACAGGATTCCTTTTGGAGTCTTTCATTCTGTTTCATTCTGGGGCTGTTGTGGTACCATGTTACTTTAATTACTATGACTGTAGTATAGTTTGGTGTTGTATGATACTTCTAGCTATGAGTTTTTTGTTCATTTGTTTTGGCTAAAGACTGCTGTGGATGTTCTGGGTGTTTTGTGCTTCTATATGAATTTGAGGATTTTTTTTTCTATTTCTGTGAAGAATCACATGAGACTCTGAAAAGGATTGAACTGAGTGTGTGTATTGCTTTCAATAGTATGGCTCTTTTCATGATATAAGTTCAATCACTCTTTTAAAATGACTTTAATTCCAGTTAGAGTCTGGGCACTAGGGTTTCAGCATATGAATTTTGAGAGTACATAATTTCCCAGGATATTTAAAAATAAAACATATGATAGACTCTTTTAGGCCCCATGCTTAAAGTTTGGGCATTTGTGTTTCTTTGTCAGTATATAAAAAATGAAGTTCAGGGTGGGGATTGGGGATATGAAATGAGCTTCTTCAATGAAGTCTCTAAAATTATGGTACACTTAAAACACCAAGACTTCTGTCCAAGGCAGTAGTCACCAACCACAAATGTCTATTTACACTTGAATGAATCAAACCTAAATAAAATTCAATTTGGTTGCTCATTAGTATAAATTATGTCTTAAGGGTTTAAAAGCTACTGGGGTTGAGGCTATTACACTGGCAGTGCCAACACTAAACATTTCTATTTTCCCAAGTTTCTACTGGACTGCACTGCTGGACTGTATAGATATGACCTTCTTTGTGTGTGTGTGTGTGTGTGTGTGTGTGTGTGTGTGTGTGTGTGTGTGTGTGCATGTGCCTGTCCTGGGGCTTGAACTCAGGGCCTCGGCACTGTCCTGAGCACTCTACGACTTGAGCCACAGCTCCACTTCCATATTTTTGCTACGTAATTGGAGATAAGAATCTTACAGACTTTGCTGCCCAGGCTGGCTTCAAATTACAATCCTCAGACCATGGCCTCCTGAATAGGTAAGATTACAGGCATGAGTCACTGGCACCTGGCAACTTGGTATATTTGATACAATCATGGTACACTTAAAACACCAAGATATTTGCTGTCCAGCGCAGTGGTCACTAGCCACATATTTCATTTTAAATCTGTGATATCCTCAAGTGAGCTCATTTTAGTTGTTGTCTCCTTTTCCTTTATCATGGTGAACCCAGTTCTTTGCTGACATGGTTTTTAGCCATTGCTTTTCTGTTCATTATTTTTCCTCCTAACTCTACTTGCTTGCCTTTTAACTTCTTCGTTCTGTTTTTCCTCATCTACTTTTTTCTTTGGCTTCATTCTCTCCTATCCTTTCTATTTTTTAGTTGGAATAGTATGATTTTCTCTAAGAGATTTTAATCAAACAGTGAGAAGTCTTCTTCCTTCTAATCAGTAAACACCACTTGCTTTTATATGCATGGCCACTCTCGGAATTTTTACTGGTGTTCCATTCAGGTTACATCTTAGTTTATGAATGCCTGAACAGTGCCTGAGATGATCAAATATCAGGAAAACATAAACTTTGCAGTTTGTTTCCTTTTCTTTGTTGACTCTAGGAATCAGCTCTTGAAAAGCAAGTTATTCTGGTAGTGAATAGGCTCTGGAGTTATCCACCTGAGTTTCCATTGTGGTAATGGCACTTGCTAACTACTTGACCTTGTAAAAATTAATTTATGAAGAGTGGTCATCTTGGCTAGATATGGTGGCTTGTATTGGTACATGGTGAGACTCTGTATCAAAATTTAGAAGAAAAAATAAGAGGAGAAGAAGGAGGAGGAGGAGGAGGGAAGGAAGGAGGGGAAGAAAGAGGAAGATGATGGGGAGGAAGAGGAGGAGGAGGAGGAGGAGGAGGAGGAGGAGGAGGAGGAGGAGGAGGAGGAGGAGGAGGAGGAGGAGGAGGAGGAGGAGAGAAGAAGATAGCACAGAGGCTCATATATTTGACCATAAGCTTTTTTACTTTAGAGGTGAAGACAAGAGAATTCCAGTTTAGGGTGAACATATTGGCCAAATCCTGTCTCAAAGGACGAGACAGGCATGATGACATACAGTGGTGTCCACCTGTGGTCCCAGCTACTTTGAAGGCATAGTTATATGGACCATGGTTCAAGGTCTGCTCAAAAGAGAATATGATTTCATGTAAAAAATAATTAAAGCAAAAAGGGCTGGGGTCATGGCTCAAGTGGTAGAATACCTAACAACACTTATTTCGCATATGCACGGTCCTGAGTTCCAACCACAGAATGGCATAGATAGGAAGGAAGGAAGGAAGGAAGAAAGGAAGGAAGGAAGGAAGGAAGGAAGGAAGGAAGGAAGGAAGGAAGGAAGGAAGGAAGGAAGGAAGGAAGGAGAAAAGAAAGAAAAGGAAAATAATACAACAAACGGAAGTACTAATTAATTTTCCATGCTAGAGGCAAATAAACTCACATTCAGAGGGATACACATGTATTTCCAATGTAATAGAATCCCAACTACCTAAAGTGAATAACAGACTACCAAAACATAGAACTTCAACTCTTCAGTTGGCTTCTGATGCCTGAGATGACTTATCTGCACCTCGTTTTTGGAGAATTGAAGTAAGGTTCAGTGGAAAGCAGCACAAGAAGTTCTAGAATTAAATTATATTATTAATTTCTGTCCCTCTGGAGAAAGCATATATTCAGTTGGTAATCTGGACTCTGCTCATGAACTCATTGCCCACATAGCTCTACATGTGACAGCTCCTGGTGTCAGCACCCTAGGCAGCTTCTCACCACCCAGACTTAAAAAAAAAAAGATTCTTCAGTAAAATAACTGTGCAGTACTTTCTACTGTTCCTCTGCATTTTAAGTAAGATATGGCAATTATAACAATTATTTAAACACATCCTGTAATTCACTGCCCATAAAATTTGATATCTATATTGCCAATTAGTAAGCAGCAAAATGTGTATAATAATGGCAAAAACTTAACATATAAAATGAAACATCTATTTTCCAAATGATTCTGATAATAAAGTGGAAACAGTCTATATTTCATTGTTATCTTACTTATACATAACTTTATCAATGACTATAATGACTTAAATCAATGACTAAGATGTTCATCTTGACATGGAAGGTTGAATATGTAGAAATTAGTTGGAAAGGAAATTATCTCTTCTAAGTTTACTGTACAAATATGAATCTCCACTGGATTTCAGTCCTTGTTACCATGATACAAAGGAGTCCAGCACCCAAATGCAGGAAGGAGGTTGGCAGGAAACTTAGAGAACAAAAGCAAGATAATAAATTTTCTTCATTTGGAATTTGGGGTGTGAGTAAATTCTTTATTATTTGTAAATGTAGAAGTGGACTTTCACAATGGCATTTTGATAAATGATGAGAATTAGTAGTGAGAAAGTTTTTAAATGCCACATAGGAAATTCCATCTATTGGTCTGACCTTTTGATTGGCTCTGGCGATTCTTTTCATATAAGAACAACTGTGAGTCTTCAAGTCAACCACTGACGTGAAATCATACATGTAAATGATGAAATATGTGATAAATGAACTAGACAATGTGTAAAAGGAAGGGAAGTAGGAAGGAGAGGGAGGAAAGAAGGGAAGAAGAGAAAAGGGAAAAAAGAGGGAAGGAAGCAGGAAGGAATTTACTTGAAGAAAGAATAAATCTTCCCTTTTCACTGTAGTGAAATCTTGGTAACAAAGTGAATGAAATAAGGTCTCCAGTTTCCTCAATATCATTCATTTTCATACACATACTATGTAGATTAAGTGACTTAAAGCACCAATATATATCAAACACTGTGCCAGTTTAAAATTTGTATATGACCTGAAAATTTTCTTTGAGTCTAAGATTTCCATTTCTTTTATGTATTGATTGCTTTGATAAAGTACACAATTGATCATTTCCAAGGCTAGTGATGTTATAAGATCAAATGCACAGAGTGACTCTCCAACCTTCCTGTAACTTAGAACAAGCTGCCTGTCAGCTATGGGAGTGGACACTGTGACTGTATCTGTGCACTTGCGTGTTTCTGCTGTTAAGGTCAATGAGGTCTTGTGGCAATAGCTAAAATGAAAATCAAAAAGGATCCATCATTTACAGTGCATAAATGTCATCCAGTGAGCCACAGCCAGCTTTAAGGAAAGATCTAGACAGAAAAAGCATTTAGACAGAGCTAATGTCACTGGCTTTGTTAGGAGTTTTAGCACTCTTTCTTTTTCTGGTTATTGTCATTTGGGAAAGAACTTAAACTCACTGACCCTTAAATTATTTACCTGGGCCAGACTTATATTAGCCCATCACTGTGAATATCACATGAAAGTAGGTGTGAGAGCACTATATAAATCCTCAATCACTCTAGAGATAGTATATGCTCAAGGGGTAAGCAGAATGGCAAAGATAAAAATAGAATATTTCTTTGCATTTGCATTGAATAATACACTGCTGTACAAACCTAAGGCCTTATTTTGTACCACAGCCTATACATATAAATGGAAGGTTTCAAAATACTCAGGCCAAATTTCCATTACAGATTTTCATTAATAAATAGAGAGAAAAAGTAATGGAATGATGAAATATTCTCCTGCAGGCTTTCCATCCAAAGCTGATTAAAAAAAGTGTATTGAAATATGTGTGTGAGGCATAGGTTTACACAGCTGGTTGAATACGTGTGAATGCATGATGATTTTATAATTCCTATATGTATCTGGATGTGGTATATGTCTGTTGTGCGTGCATTATCTGTATGTGGTTGTGATATGTGTATATGCATGACACTGTGGGCCTTACACATGTGACATGTGAATGTGTTTAGTGGGATTGCATGTGAGTAGTATGATGTCGCATGTGTGCACATCTGATAGAGGCACAGGAACTGACATTTAGGCTAAACAGAAATGCTCTCAGGAATAGATTTTCATGCATTCATTTTTAAAATTTTAGTGTCATAAGTTGAATTTTATTCCTTTTTACCAATGTCACAAGGCCTAAAGTTGCCTTGGCCCAACACTAGTAAACAGGAAAGCTATAAATTAAACATTAAGGTTTGACCTTTTTTCCCATTCCATAAAGGACATATAAAGGCTAAATACCAAGACTAAGATTGAGAGCTTTGTAAAGAAGCTGTACTGATTTTATTACCACTTACATATTTCCCTGTAAAACATCCTGAATTCTTTTACCTTCTCGTTATAAGATATTTAATTAATTAATTCATTAATTAATTGAGATTTTAAAACACAATTGTTCAACATATTTTCCGTATTCCTACCAGATAGACATTAAAGTGATATATAGCTCTAACTTTTCTCTTCATTTTTATTCTTATCCTCTGGTTGATTTCCTGGAGTAAATAACTATTGATTAAAAACTTTACAGCATAAAGTAGTAAAATGATGTACTTAACACTTCTAGCATTTAGAAAAAGATTAAAGTTGTTTTAGGATGGAAGCAATTGCCCTTTTTACTTTAAAAATCATATTTCTGAAAATTATGTCATTCTGATCTCAAGTGGCATCCTATTTAGCTTCCATGCAACAGTAAGCATCAAATTGAGATAGAAAGTACTTGCACATACTTTGGTTTTCATTAGAGATTTTTAGAGGACATCATCAAAGTGTTCAATAGAGAATATGATTTAGTCTGTGCATTTATTTGAAACATTAAGGCAACTAAATGGAGCTATTTTGCTGATTCAGCTACTGCATAGATCGGTGGTTTTATCCTTAGTATTTTACAACATCTAAGACCATGTGCTTTTGGGATAACAACACTAATAACTGATCTAATAATTTCAAATCCCTAAAGCCTAAAGCAAGGTCAGAAAAAAATCCTCAAAATAGTCTAGCAAAAATATTTGTAGCTATGAAAGATTTATACATGTTACTATATGCTTATTATGAAATCTAATATTTTATATGTGAAACTTTCAAAAGAAAGGCCAAATATCAAATGCCTTCATCTGAATTCTTTGCTGTCAGTTTTCTTAGGGTGTATGTTTAAGCATGCACACATATAATACTTTGTTGTTTTATTTGTCCCTATTCTTGACTCTGTTTCTAAATATTACTACTGACAAAGATGCTTTGAGATTAAAATAATTTTTTAAGAAGACAGAGAAATAGAGAAAATCTTGTCCACATCCTTTCATATACATATTGATGATCCTTCATAACCTAATGAACAAATTTTGTGGTCCTTTTTCAGTTTATTAAAGAATTACAGTATAAAAGGTCTTTATGAGGGAAGGTCTGTCTATTAATTCAGACCTGCTGACTAGTAAGTGATAAAAGCATTTAGCAATCTTTATCAGTAAAATACAGCATGCAAAAGGAAAACAATTCTTCACTTAATACCTAGTAGGCAGAGGTAAAAAATGTAGGCCACAGGAAAACAAAGTTTATATTTTCAGTCACGCAGTTTAGGAGATTCACCTTTCTTTTCTTTCTCTTGACCATCCTTTGCCTCTCCATTGAATCCTCAAATTTCTATGGGTCAATACTTACAAACCATTGGTAGCTTTAATAGAACCACACACTATTAAGACATCTAAAATTTTGTAATAATTTATTTATTTTGTCTAATAGCTCATATACCTGAAATTTACCCTATTTATGTAACCTTGCTTGATATTTGGCTTATTTAAGCCTGGATTTGCTAAGAGCCACAGACTTGATTTAATTCCATTTGATAGTATGCTTTTAAAATTCCTTAAAAAAAATTCTGGTCCTAGGGCTTGAACTCAGGCCTGGGTGCTGTCCCTCATCTTTTGTGCTCAAGGCTACCACTGTACCACGATGAGCCACGTTGATTAGAGATAGGACTCTCCATGGACTTTCTTGCCCCAGCTGGCTTTGAACTGTGATCCTCAGATCTGAACCTCCTGATTGTAGGCATAAGCCACTGGTTCCTGGCTCAAAATTCTTAATCTAGGAATGATTGTCCATCCTCTTAAAATAGCTTATGTACTGAATGAACAAGGATAATTGTTCTGCAACATGTCCCATCTCTTAGATTCGTCTCGTCATTTCTTCAAAATTTTGTTTAAAACTTATTCCTCCTAAACTGGGTATTGGTGTTCATCTGTGTCCTCAACATTCAGGAAGCAGAGGCAGGAAGATCATGAGTTTGAGGGCAGCCAGTGCTACAGAGTAGATTCAAAGCCAGCCTGGGCTATATAGCGAAACTGTGCTTTAACAACAAACAAACACCAACCAAGTCCAGCAAAAACACTTTCCTCTGTTCCAAGTATTTTCTATAAAGTGAAAGTTAGAGGAAGACTACTTTCTGGATAGCAGTGACCTTCGCATTGCCTCACCTAGGATGCCAACCCTCTGACATCTTCTGATCTGTAATGTGAAGACTGATCACCAGATTAACATGGTGGCTGCCAGAGCCATTCACCATAGGCTTATTTATCCTTCCAATATTCAATTAACCTGGAGGATGATTCCAACTATTTTTATACTTATGAAAAAGGAATTCTTACTAAAGAATTTGAAGACAAAGGTTTCCCAGCAAAAGAGTCAAGAAAGGTTTATCTAATGCTAAATTTAAATTTCTTTCACCCTGTCTTACCCTATCCCCCCAAATATTCTATACCATATACTTAGGTCACACTGGTGCTAAATAGAAGATGACAGCTTGGTAGGAAATTAAGATTGGAAGAATTCCTATGTACAACCTCATCCTTTTGCTCTATTGCCTGTGCAGTGGCCTTCATTTTAAAGGTGTTTTATTAACACTAGTGACTGAGTTAATCACCTACTCCACCTGTGACAGTATACTCTGAAAACAATTTAGTTTCCAAATATGAAATAGCTGTTAACTATTAAAAACAGTTGTTAGTCCTTGAAGAATGTCATCATCAGCTCACAGGACCAACAGTAGTGATGCAAGACAGTAGCACAGAAAGGTGCTTTGGGCTAATGTTTTAATAGTTTGAAAGAAGCCATAATAATGAAGCAAGAGTCTGATTCTGCCAAAATACATAAGCTGCACAATTATTCCGTGAACATTTGTCTCTTCAATACACTGCATCAATTCCTGATGTTATTTTATTGTCCCATGAGGCATATTACTGGGTCTCAAGGGTGGAAAAGAGCTAGAAGAATATTAAGCCAGAATATGAAAGATGGACGTTCACCATGTGCTCAGCAGCCTGGAAATTATTGTTTAATATTAATTTATTAGATGATTGCTGAGCCAAAGGACATAATATCCATTATGTAAATGTTCAGTCATGGACACTGTGCCCCAACACTTATTAATTCCAAGCTGAATATTGAATGGTGTGCATCCAAAACTAAACATGTTCAAACAGACAAGTACTTTGTCATGAAAAAGCAGGACCATGCAGTAAGTAGTACATTATGTCCTACAAATGAAAGAGTACTTTTTCTTGCACAATATTAATAGCCAAAGGCAGAAAAAGTGAAAGCACGACAGAAAAGTCTGAGGGAGGCTAAGCAACACAGGTGGAGCGAAAAGAAGAACATTTCACTGCTACTCATGAAGGACCATTTGTTCTCTATTCAAACAACTGTCCTAAAGGAGGCGCACCCTCCCACATGAAGAGTGAGCTGTGGGTTCTACTTTGCAAGGTTTTCAAGGGTTTAGAAAATAAATCATCCTCTTTGTAACATTAAAGACAACAGCAGGAGATTTTTGCATCATTCATTGGTCTATCTGCTCACCTAAGCATTTTTAAAAATAAATGTGTCATTCTGTAACATAGTCTTTAGTTAACGTTGACCTAACAACCATTTTTGTAGAGTAGTCCACAGAGAATAAAGAGATTTCTCTATTGTATGAGTGTTCCAGTAGCTCGTCATGTAAAAATTGCCTTCCTTGTTTCAAAAACAGTACATTCTCTAAATGACCAGTGTTAAGAAAGCTTGTGCCCCATTTCCTGTACTGAGGCTTGTCTAACTTTTCAGAGCTCAGCATGTTGTTGAAAGGACACACAAGAAGATGAAAGGCCATGTGGTTTCAGTAAGTGTATATTCTAAGAAAGCCTTTAAGCTTGGTTGGTGACACCATAAACAACTTGCTCCTTTCATTCATTTCCTGACCAATGGAAACTAATCTTTCTGATCATACCTATCAATGGGGAGAGAACAGGAACTACGAGAAACGTATCCCAAGCAAGTTGTCCTTATAATTATGTTCTTTTGTCCTTACAAAGAGACCACTGACTCATGGTGACTCTCACATGGGCAACATATATTTGTAGAAAATATATACAGCAGTGTGTAACCTAGCAGGAAAGAACAGTGAAGAGAAGTTTTGCTGATTCACAGGTACAGTCAGCTGTGTGACTTGCCTTAACTCTTATGTTTTCTGGGGAGGAGAGGCCCATCCCTAAGATAGAGTTCTAGATACCTGCTGCTTCTTCCCTGGAAGACAACTGATGCTTGTAGACTCTGGTCCAATTCCTGGGGCCCTATGTCTTGCCTTCTGAAGATTTCTGAGGCTTTCAGCTGGATCTCTATGGGGCTGGCTGCCTCCTGCTGGTTTTACTGAGAACCATTCTAAGTATAGACCACAGCCCAGAAGGTGAATTCCTGGGGGCCCCCACCTGCTCTGATCTGTCTTTAGAGTTGTGGTCTACTGCTAGGGCTGTCCACTCTCAGCCAACCATAACTTAAGGGCTCCACAGTGAAACAATTGTGAGTCTCTTCAGATCCATTTCTATCTTATCAGTCACTCAGGTGTGCAAAGCTGTTGGGTTATGCATTTGATATGTCTTTCTAAGCTTGAGAGTGATTGTGATTAAAACACATACACACATTCACACACAAAAATTCTATACCTCTCAGCAGCTGCCTGTGATTGTTTTGACTATACTGATTATTTTGTATAGCCTGTTAGGATATTAAAAATACTTAAATGGCTCTTGGCCAAAAAAAGGTTCTCCATAAGGTTAAGGGTAATTGTGAAAAATTCCCTATGTAATATTTAATAAAGAATGAAACAAAATTAAGAGAGATGAAGGAGAAAAGGAACACTAAAAATAAAAAATAAAATTTATGTACAGTACATAATAAGGACCTCTTGTTTCCATATCTTGGAATTCATGTTGGTATACTTCATTATATATAGTCCTATGTACTAAGCAATTGGGTTGTTGAGATCCCACTAGACATATTCTAGTTCTTTCAAATAAGGGAAATCATGCAACCTACTTTTCTTTGGGTTTGTCTTACTTCATTTAATATAATTCTTTCCGGATCTTTCCATTTCCTTGTGTATGGGACAATGTCATTCTTTCTGATGGAGGCACAGAACTCCCTTGTGCATATTCACCACATTTTCAGGGGAAAGGAAAGGGAATAACAGCAACAGCAGTTAAAGGACGAACTAATACAACAATGATACTCACTTGACAATAGGTTGGATATCATCAACCTTACAACTTGAGGAGGGATGGTAGTAGGAAGGGGTAAGCAGGAGAAAATGAGGGATGGAGTAACATTGTTTAAAAACAAAGGATAAAAGGCAAACCAAAACAACAGCGATACTCACAAAACAATGTGTTGGAAATTAACTGTACAACTGGGGGGTTTGGGAAGAGGGAAGGTGGGAGAAAAATGAGGGAGGAGGTAACAATTTTGACAAGAAATGTACTCACTTGCTCATATATGTAACTGTAACCCTTCTGTACATCACCTTGACAATAAAATAAAATATAAAAAATTCTGAAAAAATGTGATCATTACCTTACTTATGTAACTGTAACCCCCTGCTCACCAATTCTTCAATAAAGGTAAAAATTTTTAAAAAGAAAAAAGAAAACGAATGATCTATCACCTATCCATTAAAGGAATGGACAATAATTTAAAAAAAAAAAAAAAGAAACAAGCTGGGAGGTAGCTCATGCCGGCAATCTTAACTATTCAGAAGGCTGAAGGAGGAGATCTGAAGATTTCAGTTCAAAGCCAGCCCAGGCAAGGCTGTCTATGAGACTCTTATTTCCAATTAAGGACTAAAAAGGTGTTAAGTGGAGCTGCAGTGTGGCTTAAGTGGTAGAGCACTAGCCTTCGGCGAAAAAACTAAAAGACATCACCCAGACCCTGAGTTCAAGCCCCAGCCCGAGCACACACATACAAAAATAGAATGTTGAAATGAATAAATATATTTTTACTCTGGAAGTTCTGCATGTACCAGTGAAACTGGATGAACAAAAGTATGTCATACATGGGATGAAAAAGCAAGATGTGGGAGCATACAGATAAATTCATTCCATTTATAAAAAATTTAAGGCAGGAAAAGCAAGTCACTATTTAGTATTAAGAAGGAATGAGAGGCAGATAGAGGATAGTTATAAATCTGTCAATTAAGATGAAAGTTGGATGCCAGTGGCTCATGTTTGTAATCTAGTTACTCAGGAGGCTGAGATCTGAGGGTCATGGTTCTAAGTCAGTCCAAGAGACTCTTACCTCCAATCAACCAGCAAAGAACATAGAATTTGGAGCTGTGGCTCAAGTGGTACAACACCAGTCTTGAACAAAAAAGCTAAGCAAGAGTGCAAACTCTGAGTTCAAGCCCCATTACCAGTGCCCCCCCCCCCAATTCTTTTAAATTCAGCTATGTAATTTAATCTCATCATCCCCTATTTAAGTATCTGAGCTTGTGGGTGTTTTTTTTTTAAAGCCACGGTTGGTTGTAAAAGCTTTATTTTACACAAAATTTTCCCTAGACCAAAACAGGCAAGTAAATAAAAAATGCCAATTAAAAACACTGTTTTGAAAAAGCCAGAAGTGGCACTGTGGCTCAAGGGGTAGAGTGCTACCCTTGAGTACAAAGAGGTTCAGAGACAACACACAGGCCCTGAGATCAAGCCCCAGGTCTGGCAGAGAACAAACAAATAAAACAAAAAATAAAAAAGCAAACATAAATACCCTCTGAGTTAGATTGCTATCCCTGTTATCTATGGCTTGCCATAACTAATATTTCATTATAATTTTACTTATGACTTCAAACTCAATTAAAAAATAATTTAGCATTTTCTTTCTATATTCTGAATAAGGAAAAATAATTTTTAGTCTTACGCATTGAGTAATTCATTTTAATGTATATAATTACATAACAAATTTTAAAAAGCTATATTTACTCAGTTTTTAAAGTAGTATTCATAATTATATGAAAAGCTCAACACATTTGTTCAGGACTACTATAATTATTTTTAATTTCATATAATTTAATTTAGAGTTTTAGTTTTTACTATTTCATTGCTTTTATGAGATACTTCAAAGGCTGAATTCTTTTCAACTGGGTTATAAGTCTATTAAAATTTTCACTTACTTTTTGCTTGTTTGTTTTATTCTTTCTAGTACCAGGATTTGAACTCAGGACTTTGCTTTTGCTTGGCTTGCTTGCTCAGCTACTGGTTCTACTACCTTAGCCATGCCTCCAACACCATCTTTTTCTAGCTATTTTGGAGATAGAATCAACTTGGCTTTTTTGTCCAGGCTAGACTTGAAGTGAGATCCCAGAGATCTCAGTATCCTGAGTAGCTAATATTAAAGTGTGTGCCATGGGCTAGGTGTCTATATAATTAGTTTTAATACTTAGAAGTTTATTTTTTAACAGATAATATTTTTAATCTTTCTGTTTTGAACCTAGAATAAATGTGCATGTTGTAATATGTCCAAAGTGCAAACTCACTTATTAAGTATGAAATTAGCATCTAGTACTTATGTTTTAATGAGTTAACAATTTTGTAACACCTTCAGTTTAATTATTGTATGTTGAATAAAAATGCATACACCTGTGTCTAGAAATATATCTTTTGTAATAATATTTTCCCTACCTCATGAAAAATAGGTTAAAAAACAAGACTGCTTTCATTTTTCTAATAAACTATGATGTCTTGATTTTATTTTTGACCTAGGATAGAGAAGGTTTGCAGAGCTCTGAAGATTTGAATACATTTATTTTATATTTCTATATTAGATTAACACTTTGTAACTGATTTATAATTTGCAAGGTACTAAAAGAACAGTATGCCATGAAATACCCTATTTTCATTTTTTATGCACTATTTTCTTTTTCCACTTATGAGACACACATCATTTGCAAGGCGGGTATCATTGTTGTGCTTCATTTTTTCATGTTTTTATGATGAAAAGGTAATGATCATCGTGTTCTCAATTTTCCATTACCAGACAGGTAATTTTATTCCTGTGTTAAAGCATTAAGTCTCTTTCAGAAGTGTTGAAAAACTGTCACGTTGTACATGCATTTCATACTTCCAAGCCTGGCATCTAGAAACTCCCGAATATACTGTAAGCTAGGCTATTATCAAACGTAGAATCAATTCTCTATAGAAATAGATTGAGTTCTGGGACAGAGGAAAGAAAGAATACCTACTGTATGGAAATTAAAATAGCCTCTGAAAAACTCAACAATGAAACAGCTCAAATTACAGTCTCCAGCAGAAACACCACAAATGGCTCCTGGCTCACAAAGAAAATCAATCCAAGAAGATGGGCTGATTTACATAACTGATATGCCTGAAAAATAGGCCTGGGGAGAACACTGCTCTCAACACACAAAAAAGGCAGGTGAAGAATTAGATTTGTATTAGATGCATAATGGAGAAGGAGCTCTTGAGAGGGTGAGCCACACAAAAGGGCCGGGTGGTGTAGCAAGGACGGAGGCCAGCAATCTGCCCCAGTCTCAGGTTGAGAGCTGTCCACAGAAGCCCCTAGTGAAAATGATTCCTTCAGAGAGATTCATTAAGGTCTCTAATGGGCACCCAGAGGTGATCACAAACTTGCAAAGAAATTTTATCACTTAGGGCTGCTTTATTACAGATTCTGTGCTAGGTGTTAGGCAATTTCTCATTCTTCTCACAGACTGAAAAGGCACATTTTGATGTACCTTTTATTAATTTCACTTGTTCTTCAATTGTCTGAACTGTGGAAATCAGCTGCAATGGATCAGTCTGTTCATTACAGCTCTTGTCTACCCATGGTTGCTGGAGAATGAATGAAATAGCCTACAAAATAAAATATGTGCTATTGGTACATCCACATTGCAGTTCATCTGCAATAATAAATATGCAGGAGAGCTTATGCGGTGTGCTTACACTGTGTGTTTATGCTTATGCTTCTGCAGTGTGCTTACAATTCCAGGGAAGGGTGGAGCTAGCTGTGTTCCCTCTGTTTTCTCAAGGTTTGCATCCATCTCTGTATTGCTGACAATACCAAACAGCCTATAATGGTATTTATACCACCCTTTAGATGTGTCTCTTTTCTTCTACTTTTCTGTCCTTGACAAAGGTAAAACAATGAGGGGTAACAGTCGTCAGAGTTGAGGACTGATTGCTGAAGCACAGTGACACTTAGTGCCTTCCAGGAGGTTGCACAGCCTTAGGAGGCCCATATCTTGGCAGCTAACCAGATGTCAGGCTCCAAGTGCCTTCTTTCTATTGCCCAGGGATGACCCCAACTCCAGTCTTACAGAGCTGTTGGGGACATTCAGTGACTCAAGGACCATAGAAACCCATCAGTGTATTGCTGGTGGCACTGTCAACTCAGCTTGTCCCTCTGCAAGGCAAGGCCTTACCCTTTGGATCTCAAAGCCAGCAACTGCCACTACTGCAGTCTTCCTATCGGAGGAGGCAGTGTCCCTGTTGGATTCCATACCTACCTGCTAATTGCTACTTCAGATCATTCCCCATCTCTATTACTATTTTACTTAAAGGTTGATGAAAATCCAAAGAAGCCACAGATTACAAAAACGAGAGGGATTTAATATAGAACTAGCAGTTCCCAAATGTGGCCACACATGGTAAGTACTTAAGAAATTGGCTGCCTTTTACCTAGAAGCTCTGGTTTGGTCAGATTAAGGTAAGACCTAGGTGGTCCAATACTTAGGATCTTCTCAGGGGGTTCTAATGGCAGCCAAAGTTTTGAAGGAATCATCTGGTACCTCTTCTCAGGACTAATCTATCAATCCTGTATGATTTTAATATACCTTACTGAGTAAGTAAATGTGCTATTTTATGTCATTTGGAGGTCACTAATATACAACTTAGTATTTTAAAATAATGATATGATAAAAACAAATTATGATTCCTTGGCAATTGAAAATATGCTGGGAGGGATGGATACAGAAGAGGAAAATTAGAATTTATATTTACTATTATCACAAATTCTGCCCAGAGGATGGGGCAATTCTAGATGAAAAAGAGCCTTTATCCTCTGGACAGAAACTCAGCAATGATGGACAAGGGGAATTCACTAGGCTGAAAAAATAAGTGGAAACAGCGTCTTTAATGTCTAAAAATAAGCGATTTGCTACACAAAGTACCAGTTGTCTTATGAAGTATTGTCCTTCCCCCATAAAGATGAACTGAAACATATATATGCTAATGTAGAAAAAATGATCGTAATATATGTTACAGTGAAAAAATCCGTTATAAAATAGTGAACACACAGTCACCTTTTTCTTTTTAAGATAAAAGATAAAATTCAAGGAGAAGTTTACAAGGATATGCCCAGAAGATTGAGGGGTTGTTGCTACATTAAAACAGAATTGAAACTGACTTTTTCTTCTTTCTACTTTTGATTAGCATAGGACTTTTCTGCAACAGTTAAGAGTGACTTGTGTAATAAGAATGTAAATAAAAGGAATAATCACTTAAGAAAGCTAAATCTTGTGGAAGGGGAACATCAAAATGGTAAGACAAAGGATAAAGGGCAAATCAATGCAACAGCGATATTCACAAGGCAATATGTTGAAAATTAACTGTACAACTCGGGGGACGGTTGTGAACTGGGGGAAGGGAAGACAGGAGAAAATGAAGGAGAAGGTAACAGGTTTGACAAGAAATATACTCACGGGCTGGGGATATAGCCTAGTGGCAAGAGTGCCTGCCTCGGATACACGAGGCCCTAGGTTCGATTCCCCAGCACCACATATACAGAAAACGGCCAGAAGCGGCGCTGTGGCTCAAGTGGCAGAGTGCTAGCCTTGAGCGGGAAGAAGCCAGGGACAGTGCTCAGGCCCTGAGTCCAAGGCCCAGGACTGGCCAAAAAAAAAAAAAAAAAAAAGAAATATACTCACTACCTTATGAATGTAACTATAACCACTCTGTATATCACCATGACAATAAAACTGAAATTTAAAAAGTAGAAAAAAATGAGAACACAGCAAGTAGCAAATAAAATATGACCACAAAAAATCTAAATATTTTGTTTTAATTTTATGCACATGAAAGCATTCTTCTGTTCGCTGATGTGGACCATGTCAAAAGGCTATCCTGTCTGGCTTTTGGCATCTTGTGTCATGCCAGTACAGGGTTATGGATGTAGCTCAGTGGTAGAGGGCTGCTTCAGTATGTACAAGGTCTTGGGTTGGATCCCAGCACTAAAACAAACACAACCAGTATCATTTTTTTTTAATTGAATTATAACTATAGCCAAGAATAGACCTGTGAAAGTCAGTGGACCAGAAAGTAATTCCCTTCCTACATGGTGGGGGCCTCTCTGTGAAACTATCCAGAAACATCAGGTGGTCTCATCCTCAGTCTTCACACAGGATGTCATGCACATGACTTTGTGTGCATTTGGAGCTATCACTTCAACAATGGCTATCACGGCTGTGCCATTGGAAGATTCAGGTGACTTCATCATGAGGTCAGCTTTGAGCTAGACCAAGGAGGCTCTATGTTCTTGTCAAAGGAAATAGTAAACAACAAAACAAAACCAAAAACAGCTCATAAAGTGTTGCTAGGATTACCCAGAGACAAATAACAGAACTGTGTGCTTGCATTAACAGTCCCTTCTTTTGAAAGCAAGTACTTAATCAAACCACATCACTAACCTAGAGCTTTGCACGTGATAAATATTTGATGAGTGAGTAAATGAATAAACCAATAAACAAACATAATCAAAAGCCATCTGTGTAGAGTGCAAATGAATCTTACCTCTTGTGGAGCAGGCCCCTCAGTGACTAAGCTTATCTTTTCTTCCACTTTTAGATTCAGACTTTTTTACAGATGAGCAACGCTCGGCTCCTGTGGTTAGGAGCAATTCACAGACTCCTTGTGCCAGAGTTCCCATGATAAGCTATGTGAAAACATCTTCTGAACAGAAAGAAAATGGGAAAAAAAAATAACACCCAATCTCTCTAATACGTGCTTTTCTGAGTTTGTGATGTCCTTGGAAGAAGCCATTTTATGTTCTGATACAAACAGCCTGCCTAACTCAATGATGATGGCTTTGTCCACAGGTGAGAATTAAAGATAGCGTCAGGAAATCCTTCAGCTCACCTCCTACCCTACTTCTTCCTCATTTCTATGAAGAAAACACCTATTCTCTTATGCATATAGGACTGTGGTTTGAATCTTAAAGATCAAGGAGAGACATTCTATCAGTTTTCATAGTAAGCTTTCTAAGAGCTTATTTATCAAAGGGAAATTAAAAGATTATTAATTTGACCCTAGGTATCAGGATTTATATGCATCATAATATGTTAATATATCATTGAAAAACTAAAAATAAGTCCCTTAATATATTCTTTCTAATCTGAGTCAAATCTAAAATTAATCATCTATAATTATCAAACCTAATTTAATTAAAACTAGCTGTTCACCATCTGGTCATATTTGTGTAAATTTGAGAATCCACCATTTTATAAAAAAATCTTTCTATTTAACCAATTATGTTAAGCATAATTATTATGTAATTAATCTCAGTTCAAATTACATTTGTTGTCACTTGACAGAAAAGCAATTTAAGTGATTAGAAAAACCAGTTGACCAACTAATTACTCTGCCAGTTGGGGTCTTTTCTCTTAATGTTTCATTACTTTAAAAAAAACAGTAGTTTACAGGAAAACACCTTTTAGAAATATGAATACAGTCATTGTTGGTACAAAATAAAATAAGGAATATTATTTGGGTGTGTTCTGTGCTTTTAAGACCATTATCTGGATAAATTAGCAAGAAAGGCATAAATTGATGATGGAAACAAACAGACCACAAATTATAAAACTCAATCTATAAAATAGCAAAAAATCAGGAGAAAGGGGGAAAGTGGGTAAGATTGTATTGCATTTCCCAGTGAAGGCTTCCTGTCGTGTTTTCAATGCCATATAGTCTCTGATGTCAGCTTCCTTCTTAGTGATTGATAAATCTGCTCATAGAAAACATGAATAATTACTGATTCTGGAAAAGATACCCTCAGAGATGACACTTATTTCTCTGCATTTTCTTTTGAAGACTTCTAGAAAAATCAATGATAGGATGATGCTGCTCAAAAAGGCCCAAAGAGCGCATGTTCATCTAAAATCTTAACCATTTGGGAATTTGATCATTGGAGCAAGTGAAATTTCAGAATAAGAAGAAACAGTTTTGAAGAGGAGGCTGTGTTGCTTACATAGGAGCTTGGAAATAAAATGCAGAGAGCAAAGAGAAATAATGTAAAAACAAGGAGATTTGTGTTCTTGGTAAAACCGTGCACTCTCTATGTAAGGCCAAAGAGAGAAGAAGAAAGAAAACCCACATATACAAATCTAAGAAAGTAGGTAAGATAAAGGAAAGAGTCTATTAAACAGAGCTTCAATCTTTAGTCTGTAATTATTTGATGCTATAGGTGGTATTAATGTACAAGGCATTCAAAAGCTGTCAGGTTTTCCACCAAAGTGCCATATGACAAGAGGAGGGGCTACCAAACATTTTTTAAGTAACTTGATTATGAACAAAAACAACATGACTTTAAAATTTTATTTTAGCATTGGCTTTAAGTCATAAAATTATGAACTATTTTAGATATTAGAATTACATCTATGTTAAATCTCATTAAGTAGGTAATGCTGCTGTGATTATTCAAAAGAATCTCCTACGAAAGTATTTATGGGTAAATGTGACATCATTTAAAACAATTCACAAACAGTGCAGGATGAGTTTTTAGAAAACAAATACACCAAAATGTTAGCCATCACTGAAACTGGGTAAAGGATATATTGGAGTTCTTTGCATAGTTCTTACAATTCCTCCGGAATTTGAAATTATTTCTGAATAAAACTTTAACACACATAAACAATGACTGCAAAGAGTTGTCTGTCTGTACAAGCCTAACTGTCCTGTGACCAGTGTGTTGGAGTCATTCAAGATAGCTCTTCAGATGCTGCAGTGGAACCTATTGTTCTCATCTTTGCTTCCTCCCCACCCCCAGCCTAGCCCAGCCCACAGTGTACACAGGGTTCCTTGATGTGTCTGGTGAAACAGAACTCTAGCAAAGAAGGTGTAAGGTAGGGGGAAATTTGATGCAAAGAACACAACAGCTGATGCTCTGTCCCTAGTGGGAGCAGAAAAAATTTTCTCTTTTTTCATGAACATGCATCTCTCTAGTAAAACATAGACCCCCACTTTTCTACTGACTACTGTGAAAACCAGATGGCACCTCTCGGGTAGAATCCTCCTGACTACAAAGGTGGCATATGGGTCAGTGCCAAGATGATCACTTACATGGCATCTGCAGATGGTGGTCCACCACATCCCGAGGCAGGAATAATGAGAACAACATCCACTTCATCATCATCTGAATATCCAAACAAACACCAGGGGAAAGTTAATGAAAACAGTACCAAGGGCAGGTCCCAGGAGGGCAGGAGAGCGGGGCACAGGGCTGGTTTACCTGAGATGAAATGAAAACTACAGCAAAACATATGGAAAATATTGAGTGTGGCTTTTAATTGACAATCAACAGTGATGGTTCTTGCATGCTATACAGCACTATAAAAAGGGAAAAAACAACAAACTTGTTTTCTGTCCATGAGCAGAATAGTGAAAACAAATGTTTTACAAATATTGCAACAGCGATTAGAATCTTTCTAAAAGTAATAATCAAAGATCAAATGGATTTAATATACTCCCAGAATCAGAAATGACAATATCTATACTGTATATTAGCAATGCAAAAGGTAAGCAGAAAATGTTATTAAATGAAGCTTGATGATGACAGCTGCTTATTTTTAGTTCTGGACTGCAGTATGATAAACTAACTAGAGGACAACAGGAATCCTAGTGATGTAACATAGGTTCTCCTGAGAGTATACAGTTAAATGCATACTTCATTTCCAGTGCCATTTATTCATATCTTCTGATTATCACCAAGCAGTTAACATTTGCTGCAGAAAAAGAAAAAGGAAATAATTGGGTAAGTGGATGAAGGCATGGAAAGAAAGATGATTGGTGGGAAGAGGTGAAGGGAGGAATCAAAGGATGAATGGAAGGATGCAAGAGTGGATAGATGAAAGGATGGGAGGATAGGCTGAAGGAAAGATAGATGGACATCAGCAAAGTGAAAAGCCTTTGGGATTTAGCAAAGAATAGTTCATTCCTAGAATACAGCTCTCAGGTAGCCCATTGCTTCCCCTAATAATATTAGGATAAGCAGTCAATTCATCCTGTAGAAAAGGCCACTGGTTTAGCAGACATTTTGCTTTTATCTTTATGATATTTCCCCTTCCTTAATTTTCTTTCAGATATGCAAATAATGTGTCTAGTACATTGATACTATCTTCATTAACATTCTATATCTGTATTTTAATTTCTTTCCTTGTTTTATTCCTTTCTATTTGTCAGTCATGGGGCTTGAACTCGGAGCCTAAGTACTGTCCCTGAGCTCTTCAGCTCAAGGCTAGAGCTCTACCACTTGAACCACAATGATACTTTCTATTTTTCCCTGGTGGTTAATTGGAGATAAGAGTCTCACAGGGACCTTCCTGCCCAAGCTGGCTTTGAACAGGGATCCTCAGATCTTAGCCTCCTAAGTAGCTACTATTATAGTCATAAGCCACGGTCCACTGCCCCCCCCCCCTTTATTTTCATTGGGATTTAAAATCAGGACCTTGTACTTAGTATACTGGCTGGACCTCTACCACCAGAACCACATGCCAGAACTTTTGGCTTTCATTATTTTTTTCAATAGGGTCATTTTTTTCCAATTGGACTGGTCTGGACTTTGATCTTCCTGTTAATATTTCTTACATAGCTAGGATGTCAGAAGTGTGCCGCTGCAACCAGCTTTTTATTGGATTGAAGAATTTTGCCAACTTTTCCCCCAGGCTGGCCTCAGATTCCTATCTTTCGATCTCAGTCTCCCAAGTAGCTAGGATTGTAGACATGAGCCGCTGAGCTGGCTATGTTTTAATTTCCTTAATGATCCATCCACTTATTTGTCGTTTTATTCAATAAACAGGGGTTCCTACTCTGTGCCAGATGGAAAAATGATCAGGCACTACTCAAGTAGTCACATAAATATATAACTAATGATAATGTTATGATGAAAAGGCACACTGAAATTGAGTGAGGTTGCCAGGTTTGGTGGCACACATCTTTAATCCCATTTCCCAGGAGAGTGAGGCAAGAAGACTGTTTGAACTACTTAATGAGACCTTATCTCAAAATACAGAAAAAGAAAAGAAAAGAATTGAACTAGTAACACGTTTCTGAGAAGTCCATTTAATTCAACACAAAATCCATCAAATGTCATATTTTAAACTAAACCTGTCATTGGTGACCTGAATTTACATGGCATGTCAAATACCTAGTGAAGTGCCAGACTTTGAAGTCAGACCCCACTTTACCACACGAACCCACTTTACCACATGAACCTGAGATAAGCAGGCCCTGTGAGCAAACCCAGGACAAGCTTATTAGGGCCCAGACGGTCTAGAACTCTAACCGCTGGGAATGCTTAACTCTTAACTGCCCCCAGAATGCCTGGAGCCCTGAGCCAATCAGATTTGTACCTGTGTCCTAATCTTGCTTGAACACCTGATTGTTGTAACTTTGTTTTTTGCCTTTATAAGTCCTGTGTAATCGCAGCTCGGGGCTTCCTCCTAACCTCCGCTGTGTCGGTGGGTAGGACGAGGCCTGAGTTGCAGCTCGCTTGAATAAAGCCTTGCCTTGCTTTTGCATTTCGGAACGTCTGAGCCTCGGTGGCCTTCTTGGTGGTTGTCTCGTGACTTGGCACAACACCTAGCTTCTGTTTCGAGAGTTTTCTGTGTTACTGTGGTGTCTTAAATAAGTTCATAATGGCCTAGTATTTTCTTTATTCATAATCATGAAGCTATCATAAGTTTTTATTGTCTAGGAAAACAAACATGCTAAAATTATCTAGGTCACATCAATATTATTCTGCTTCTTACAGTGTCTTGGAAAGATAGTCTCCATTTTAAAATTCACGTTTCTTTTAAAATCTGACCTTCTTTACCCCTTGAGGTTGAACCTTGTGTCTACTTTTTTTTTCTGGCTCTTCCTATTTCGCTTTCATAGGAGAAAATTTGAATCTCAGGTTATAAAAATATTTCAGACAGGGGCTTGGGATATAGCCTAGTGGCAAGAGTGCCTGCCTCGGATACACGAGGCCCTAGGTTCGATTCCTCAGCACCACATATACAGAAAACGGCCAGAAGCGGCGCTGTGGCTCAAGTGGCAGAGTGCTAGCCTTGAGCGGGAAGAAGCCAGGGACAGTGCTCAGGCCCTGAGTCCAAGGCCCAGGACTGGCCAAAAAAAAAAAAAAAATATATATATATATATATATATATATATATATATATATATATATATATATATATATATATATTTCAGACACTTTCTTTTTTTCCTTTGTAATATTTTCAGGTTCAATATCTAGTGTGTATTTATTCCTATCAATTTTATATCTATTTTTTACAAAGACTAATGTCATTCCTATCTCAACCTCCCTTTCCCTCCCCTAAGCCCCACAAATTCCATGTGTGATTTCAACTTACTTCAATCTGCCTTTCAATGGCATGATGCAACAAGTGCAGGATTAGGGGCCTAGAGGTGTGTATTAAATCTAATATTAATCCAAGGTGTGTCAGGAACTTAACCACCATTGATAGCATTATGGGAAAACATGATATCTATTTCAAACTTAATTTACAAGTAAATTTCAGATCATAACGCATATATACATAGGAACCTACTTTTACAGTAATTCCCATTCCGGGTGAAATCAAATACTTGGATATTATTATGAACTTTCTGGGCTGTTCCTCACAATTTACTATGTCAAATATGGATTTTGTTTGTTTGTTTTTGTTGTTGTTCTTTGGTCTGTCATGGAACTTGAACTCAGGGCCCAGGCACTGCCCCTGAGCTGTATTTGCTCAGAGCTAGTACTCTACCATTTTGAGCCACAGCACCGCTTCTGGTTTTATGGTGGTTAATTGGAGTTAAGGGTCTTATAGACTTTCCTGCCTGGGCTGGCTTGAACCGTCATCCTCATATCTCAGTGTCCTGAGTAGCTATGATTACAGGCATTAACTACTAGTGCTTGGCTTGTCAAATAGGTTTTTAGATACAAATTTAACTAAAAGTGCCAAAGTTTTGGTACTAAAACCTTCTAGACCTTATCTTAATAAAGAATTTACTTATAAAGAATTTAGTGTATTTTTAACTCTCCATGGCCTTTGACATGCCTGAAATTTTCCTATGGTTATAAAAACTGAGTGACTGTTGTTTTCCTATTTTTGTAATTGAGGAAACTGAGGCTCAGTAAATTTAGCTTACTCAATGTCAGATATGCATGAAGCGATGAGAACTGGATGCCAACCCCAGTCTGATGACAAATCCTTTGCAGATAAACTTTATGAGAATTTCCAAATAAGACTGGGAGTTTCTTGTTACAGAAGCATATCCTAGCTTATCCTGACTAATGCATGTGTTTTGAATGACCCAGTTATACCTTAAATTCACATTCCTTCATAAAAGATGGGATAACAGACCACTTTATAAGAAATAATGTATCAGAGAAAACAATAGATCTGGAAGGCAATAACACACGGGGGGTGCACGCACATGCATGCGTACGTGCTCATGTACACACACACACCATAGAGCCAAATTACCTACATTCACCTCTCTCATTTAACCTGCAGCATTGTCAAGATGAGGCCGAGATATACCCTGTACGTTCTTTCTACAATGGCCCTCTGTACTGTGCAAACCTTCTGATAGAAATCAAATGGCTCTGTTTGATGAAAGAAAAGACCTTGATCAGTTTTTCCCACCAGAAAATTGTTAGCAGGTTGCTTCATTAACTAGCTGGAAACCTTCCTCTTTTCCTTATAATCAACACTTGGCTTGCTCTTGTCCGACATCCTTCCCTCAGCAGTCAGCAGCCTGCCTTTGATGCAGAGCCTGGATGTTTTTTGAAAGTAGAAGTATATTTCCAATAATGAACTATTCGAAACAGCATTTAAGCCAACAGTTTAAGGTTGTAAGACAGAGTGTTAAAGCCATTAACTTTCCTTTGGATAATATCCACATCCTTTTCTGGTTACCAATAGGCAAAGAAAATAGAAACATTTGCCTCCAGCGAATGTACTCAAAGGTCACCCACCGGCCTGGATCCTAGTGTGAAAACCAATTGAAACGAGACAGACTAGTGTAAATGGACTGAAAGGAACACTGAGTCTTATTAGCCTGGTTTCATTTTGGCCCTGATTCTAGTGTATTTTTCATTACTAGTCAATCATGCTATTTAAAGTGTTCAAGGATGTAGGTTCTATAAGCAGTTACAATATTCTATCTCATTATTTAAAGAGATATTACCAACATCAAAGATTTTTATTGTATTTTATTCTACAAACAAAAATTCTGTTTTCCAGTCTTCTTTGCTATGAATTTAGATTAGAAATTCAAAGTTCCTCTTTGAAAACTACTTGAGATTTATTTGTCTAAATTTAAGGACTCTTGATTATCCTCTTTCCTCTTTGGCCATTGTTGAGCAAATAATAGTCACATGATTTTTAAAAAGATGATGATTAGATGAATGTTGTTTTTAGTTATTAGCTCAGTAAGTATTTATGCAATTACTTGACAATTGAATATAAGGAGCAACAGTAGAGAAATCCAAAGTAATCAATCATTGGAGCCAGGGTGGCTGTGATAGGAAGGACAATGTGACAGTAACAGAACCTACAGAATATGAGACGAGAAGCAGATTATGATGGGGAGATAATTTTTCAACCTCCCAAGCTAGGTACCTGTGGGATGTTCAGTTGAAGATTCTAGCAGGCTTAGTAAGAACAAAACTTGGGAGACATCAGAATAGGGTCATGCTTTGTATCTATCTTCCTTGAAGTGTCTGAAATCCTGAGAGTGTTATGAAGAGGCCATGTGAAAGAGCACAGGGAGAAAAGGAGAGGTGGCTTGGATCCTGGAAACAAGGTAGGAGAGAGGGCCAGAAAAGGAGACACTTCTAGGGGCAGCGTGCCAGGTGTGGTGGGCAGGGAAATGAAGGAGGAAAACTAAAGGCACCACATAAGAGGCCATGGCAGCCTTCTGAAGAGTGGTCTCAGGAAAAGCCAGTGTGAAAGAAAGAGAATCAAAGATGAAGAGGTAGGAAGAGCCCAGGTGGACTCAGCTCTCAGGTCATTCAGAAGCTTCAAGGACAAGCTGAAGTCTGGCTTACCTGTTCCAGAATGTTCAGCCACATCCAATCATTCCATTGCTACCTCCACTATTTTAGCCTTTTCTTTCTAAGTGTCCTGTTATAATCTCTTTAAAATTTTCCTTTCCATCATGTTTACAGGCAGTTTCCATGCTAGCTATTCCTTTCCTGTAGTATTGGATTGTTACCTTCATCCTCCTCAGCCTCACAGACAACATGTCCTTCTGTATTACCATTTCCTTCTTAGAATATTGCACCTCCTGCCTCACATTATTTTCTATGAAATCTACTCACCTTATTGAGGGTACATTACATTTATAACTCCTGTTTGAGGTCAATTTAGGCAAAAGTTAGCAAGACCATATCTCAAAAATAAACCAGGCATGGTGATTGATACCTTTAATTCCAGCTACTCAGGAGGCAGAGATAGGAGAATCAGGACCCAAACCTGGCATGGGGGAGGGGGAGGGCACAGGTGGGGGATGGACACACAGACCCTATCTGAAAAATAAATTATAAAAGTAAAAATAACTGGGATGTGGTTCAAGTGGTAGAGTGCTTGCCCTAAGTCCAATGCCTAGTACTGCCAAAAATGAAAACAAAACAAAACAACAAAAAAAACAACAACAGAAAACCTTAGCATGGTTTGTATGTCATAGGGCTAAAAAAATGAAGACAAATTTCTATAACTGAAGTATTTGCGTTTTGAAATTAGTCTTTTTTAAATTGAATTTATTTTTGTGGTAACTTGTTTTTCTCTTGTAAACACTCATTTTTCTTCAGTTTTCTATATTTTCAGGCCAAGACTTTGATAATGATATTAGACATAGATAACTTCAAACATAAAACATGCTTTAGAGAGTGAATGTGATAGGTTAATAAATACAAAGATGGCTAGCTGTTTCATATTATGTAAATTCAGGAATCTTCTGTAAATTTTCTCTCTGGGGACAATTTCATAAAAGCACCCTCTTCCTACACTGAATTAGTTTCTCACAATTGTGAATGTTGCTTTGTCATTTGTAGAGTCGAAAATCTTCCTCACATTTGCAACCTTAAAAATAGAAAAATATGTTTGCCAAAAAAATTCAGCTGCAGAATTGATTTCAGGCTAATGATGGCAACAAGATTTTCTCAAGAGTCACTTGCAGCTAGGTGATCATTGGTTCATAGTTTACTCTTCCTATCAGCTAATGAATTTGAAATAAACCTGGCTGAACATGTTAAGAGACAAAGCTCTATTATTATCCAGCTCTTAGCTATCATTTATTCACTGAGAAAAAAAAAGCTCTAGAAGAAGCTTGCCAACAAACCAGATGTCACCATCAGCAGACAATTATGCTCCACAGCTTGGCACCTGGGGCCCACAATCTTCATCCAAGGAGGAAGAGAAATAAAAAGTAGAACATTCTGGCAGACAACAAATTGAAAGATTCTGAATGGCTCATGGGAAAAAAATGAAAGTTAAAGAGCTGTTTCCTAGTTCTCAATAAGGAGATCCCAGTATGCCAACCTATTGCGCTCTACCTGTTGAGAATGTCACGGTCTAATAAATACCAAGTGCACACTGGGACTGGCAGGAGCTGACATGGCAGTGTTTTCATGGAAGATTTATTGCCTTGTACTCAAGACCTTTTCTATTAGGCTAGATTATCAACAAACCCTAGAATGTTCCCTTCTTTGGAAAATGTGGACTGAACAGGAAGAGTTAGAGGTAGAGATGGTTTCAGGGAAGTGCTGCTAAGATGGATGGGCCTCACTGCATAAAATACTCTTTCAAAACCGGTCTCATTCCAGAATTAATATGTGATTAAGAAGCTAGAGATTTATACTGAGAATCTCATTAAGCCTCCATGTTTTCAGCCAAAAAAAAAAAGAAGTTGAACTCCCTCTTTTGAAATATGTTTCAGTCTAGAACAGACACTTTATGATCCTATCACCATTCCAAAATGAGTGTGCAGATAATTTAATGTGTCTTCTTATTTGTTTTACTTTTATGTGATCTAAGAATGAAAGGAACAAATGGAAGTTGAAAAAAGTAATTTTTCTTAAATTTTGGCTAAAACTTTCTGGATACATGCAAACATAGACATGTATGTAGGTTGCCAACATTTATGCATATATACCTATGTATACGTATATCAATTTACCCTTATATGGATAAAAAATAAAACTAAGATAAGATAAAAATGAAGGGTCAAATATGAGATTGTTTTGGTTCAATATGCATATCTTCAGAATAAACAAAATCCTGCTTAAGTGGAAGCTACATATGGCTGGATCTCTTGCCTTTATATATCACAAAATTCCTGATGACACAAAATAAATTGTAATTTATATTCCTTATTTTGCTTAGTAGATGGTTATCATGTTTCCATGATCAAAAGAGATTTTTATAAAATTGATAAAGTACTTTGTTACTTTTGAATAGTTCTCAATATTTTATTTGGGTAGAGCTAACCAGACCTCTGAAAGGAGCTTAATAATTTACAAAAAGCATTTTACCACAAATGAATTACATTTAGGGCAAGAGGTGGGCTGCTTCTTCTTCTTCTTCTTCTTCTTCTTCTTCTTCTTCTTCTTCTTCTTCTTCTTCTTCAGGTGTACTTCTTTTTTAATTTAGTGTTATTATCAAGGTGATATACAGAGAAGTTACAGTTATATATGAAAGGTATCGAGTACATTTCTTGTTGAACTTGTTACCCCCTCCCCCATTTTCTCAAACCCAACTTCTCCCCACCCCCCGGCCAAGTTATACAGTTAATTGCCAACATATTGTCTTGTGAGTATTGATGTTGCATTGGTTCACCCTTTGCCCTTTGTCTCACCATTTTGAGGCTTCCCTTCTCTAATTCAAATAAACATATATACAATACCCAGGGTACCAAACCCAAATATACTGACAACAAGGATAAACACTGGAAAGAAAAAAAGAGATAATTTAACATTGTACATGAAAAATAACAACAACATTCTCATTTCTTCTTCAGAGAAATCTCTTTTTAAGACTTTAGCCCACTTGTTGAGGGAGCTGTTGGTTCTTTGAGGTTTTGTTTTGGAGGAATTTAATTTTTTTTAGTTCTGCACATATTTTAGGTATGAGGCCTTTGTCCATTATATGGCCGATAAAGATCTTCTCCCAATCTGTGGGCTTTCTGTTTATCTAGCAAGCTATGTCCTTTGCCCTGCAGAAGCTCTGCAGTTTGATGCAGTCCCATTTGTCCAACCTTCCTTTTATTTGTTGCATTTCTGGGCCTTTGTTAAGGAAGTTTCATCCTGTGCCAAGGAGCACAAGTGTTTTTCCTACTCCTTCTTGTAGTGTTTTCAGAGTGTCTGTTTTGATTTTGAGGTCTTTGATCCATTTGGAATTGATTTTGGTGCGGGGTGATATATAAGGATCTAGTTTTAATTAGTTGCAGGTATTGAACTAGTTTTGCCAGCACCATTTGTTAAAGAGGCTATCTATCTTCCATCCTATTTTTTTTTAGCTCCTTTATCAAAGATTAAGTAGGCATAGTTCTGTGGGTCCATTTCTGGGTCTTCAGTTCTGTTCTATTGGTCCTCAGGCCTGTTCTTGTGCCAATACCAAGCTTTTTTTTTATTATGATAGCTTTGTAATACAGCTTGAAGTTTGGTCTTGTAATTCTTCCAACACTGTTCTTTCTACTTAGGATTGACTTGCTATTCGGGGTCTTTTGTTTTCCATATGAATTTCTGGATTGCTTCCTCTATTTCATTAAAAAATGGTGTTGGGATATTAATGGGTATTGCATTGAATTTGTAGATAGCCTTTGGCAATATTGCCATTTTGACAATATTAATCCTCCCAATCCAGGAGCATGGGAGGTTTTTCCATTTCCTGAAGAGGAAATGAGAATGGCCAAGAGACACATGAAAAAGTGCTCTACATCACTGGCCATAAAAGAAATGCAAATCAAAACAACATTGAGATTCCACCTCACCCCAGTAAGAATGTCCATTATCAGGAAAACTAACAATAACAAATGGAGAGGATGTGGCCAAAAGGGAACCCTACTTCATTGTTGGTGGGAATGTAAACTTGTTCAGCCACTCTAGAAAGTGGTATGGAGATTCCTCAGAAGGCTAAACATAGAGCTCCCCTATGACCCAGCAGCCCCACTTTTGGACATCTACCCAAAAGATTACAAACAAGAACACCCTAAAGCCACCAGCACAACAATGTTCATTGCAGCACAATTTGTCATTGCTAAAATATGGAATAAATCCAGATGCCCCTCAGTAGATGAATGAATCAGGAAAATGTGGTACATATACACAATGGAATTTTATGACTCTATCAGAAAGAATGACATTGCCCCATTTGTAAGGAAATGGAAGGACTTGGAAAAAATTATACTAAGTGAAGTGAGTCAGACCCAAAGAAACACGGACTCTGGTTTTCCTCATAGGGAATAATTAGCACAGGTTTGGGCTAGTCACTGCAGAGGATCACAAGAGCCTAATAGCTATGCCTCTATGAATGCATAAGATGATGCTAAGTGAAATGAACTCCATGTTATGGAAATGAGTGTTATATCACTGTTGTAATTACTTTCAACATGCCATGTGAAACCGTAGCTTCCTTTGTTGATGATCCTCTTGTATCCCCTTCCTGTGATTGTCCCCGTGCTATCACTTTATCTCATCTGAGTACCCTGGATACTGTATATACTGGTATTAGAACTAGGGAAGTAAAAGAGAATATCAAAATCGAGAGACAAAGGATAAAAGGACAAATGACTCTGAAAGCAATGCTTACAAAACCATTAACCATGTGGTGTAAACCAACTGAACGACTCATGTGGGGAGAAGGAGAGGGGGAGGGCAGGAGGGGAAATGAGGGAGGAGGTAACAAATTGTACAAGAAATGTACCCACTGCCTTTCATTTGAAACTGTAACCTCTCTGTACATCACTTTGACAATAAATAAGTAATTATTTAAAAAATAACAACAACAAAGAAAAACCTCTTGTTTCCATATCTTGGAGTTCATTTAGCTTAGCTTCATCTTATATGATGATATGTACATAGCTATTTAGCTATTGTGATCATCTGCTAGGACTATCCTAGACATATACTAATTATTGCCAATGAGGGAAGCCATGTAATCTATGTTTCTTTGGATCTGGCTCACTTCACTTAGTATGATTTTTTCCAAGTCTTTCCATTTCCTTATGAATGGGTGGATGTCATTATTTCTGATGAAAGCATAGGATTCCATTGTGTATATCTACCATATTTTCTTGATCCATTCATCTACTGAGGGACATCTGGGTTGGTTCCATATTTTAGCTATGGTAAATGGTGCTGCAATGAACATGGTTATGCTGGTATCTTTAGTTGGTCTTGTTTTTGATCATTTGGGTAAATGTCCAGAAGTGGGATTGCTGGGTCATAGGGGAGCTCTACATTTAATCTTTTGAGGACACTCCTTATTGCTTTCCAGAGTGGTTGAACAAGTTTGCACTCCCACCAGCAATGTAGTAGTGTTCCATTTTGGCCACATCCCTGTAGGCATCTGTTGTTATTAGATTTCTTGATAATAGCCATTCTTACTGGGGTGAGGTGGAATCTCAATCTTGTTTTGATTTTATGGACAGAGGTCTCTCTCTCTCTCTCTCTCTCTCTCTCTCTATCTATCTCTGTGTGTGTGTGTGTGTGTGTGTGTGTGTGTGTGTGTGTGTGTGTGTGTGTGTATACTAGGCCTGGAACTCAGGGCTCAAGGCTAACACTCTGCCATTTGAGCCACAGCTCCTATTCTAGCATTCTGGTGGTTATTCAGAGATGAAAGTCTTATGGCCTTTTCTGCTCTAGCTGCAATCCTCAGTTCTCAGACTCTTGAGTAGCTAGGGTTACAGCTTGAGCCATTACTGCCCCCCAATGTTTTCTGTACATATGATGTCATCCATCTAATCATTAACATACATAATAGAAATCTCATTTCTAAAATATACATTATATAATTATATTAAATAATGTAATTAATGTTATACTAATATATGTCTAAATAGATTATTTCATTTTTGCTGTGATTTCAGAGTCTATCATCAGACTGTTAGTAATGTCGATCTTTATTTTATGATGAAGTAGCATACAGGTTTGTTCTGGAAATTCTATTATCTTAATGTAGTAGTTTATAATGGTTTGCATTGTGAATTGTTTTTAATGGATGAAAACAAGCAATGGATCGGGGCATAGTGGTTCATGCCTATAAGCTTAGCTACACAGAAGAAGGCGATAGAGAGGACTTCATGGCTAACTTGGGGGGAAAGCTAGCATGCTCTCTCTCAACCATTTAAAACTGGATATGGTGGCATGCACCTATTATCCCAGCTGTGTGGAAGGCATTAAGTAAGGGGACTGCATTCTAAATTGGCCCTATTTTTTTAAAACAACAAATGTAAAAAAGGCTAGAGGTATGGCTCAAGTGGTAGGGTATTTGCCTAAGAAGTGCAAGGCCCTAAGTTCAAACCCCAGTAACACCAAAACAAATACCCTAAAATTCAAAACAAAACAATGGGCTATCAGATCCCTTACAGCCAACACTCTACTTTCTATGGTTTCAACCATTCACACCAAAATTATTCAAGAACATTATTTATTAGAAAGCACATTTCTGTGTATTACTAGCCTGTCTCTGCTGTGAGCAAATATGATTCCCTGATAACTATGAAAAACAATGACAGCAGGTCATGTGTCAATTTTTATGTCAGTATTGGGGCTTGTACTCATGGTCTCAGGCTCTCACTTGTCTTTTTCACTCAAGTCTGATGTTCTACCACTTAAGACATAGCTCCACTCTTCACTTTTTGCTAGTTAATTAGAAATAAGAGTCTCATGGAATTTTGTGCCTAGGCTGACTTCAAACCTAAATCCTTAAATCTCAGCCCCCTGAGTAGCTAGGATTATAGGTGTAAGCCATCAATGCCCCCAAATCATGTGTTAGCCTTGGTGGAGAACAGTTCTTTTCCTACTGACAGGAAACAATAAGCTGAGAATCACAAGTTCCTACTTGTACAGTAGGATTTACACACTTGAGTCCATACCCTCTCTATACATCTACATTTCCTCAAATCCCATTTTAATTATTATATCTTCGCAGAATTCACATTATGAAACTAATAATCTCTGTTGAAGCTGTGGAGAGTAATCACCCTTCCACAGAAGTGTGTGAATTGAGATGCTCTCATAGCAAACTACAGAACAGTCACCGAGTATTCTGCTGAAGCTGGTGACATATCTACACTCCCTCTGACACCATCCTGTCCTACCTTCAGTGTGGCAGATGAAGTGTCTGAGGTCAATGGCCACAGGATCATTAGCTCCAGCTGAACAACTTTTGCAATGGATGAGAAAATGAAAAAGAAAGTATTTCTCTCCTCCTCAACTCCAGCAGGAACTCTGTGATATTCTCTCAAGGTCAAGGAGAGAACTGAAGTGGGCGGAGAATTTCTGCAAAACACTTCAAGGCCCGTTGAAACTGTAAAGGACACACTTTCATAATAGTACATTCAGTATTGTAAACTCCTCTGCAAAGATTCTTGACAGGAATGATGACTTTGATTGCTGTATCTCTGATAAATAGTCAAGAAATGGTAGAAAAGGGGGTGAAATAAAAGAGAAAAGAATACTGAGCTCAATGCTGTCATATTTTCAAAAGATAGTATGTACAATCTTTGATTTAAGGCATATCTACTCTCAGCTTGGGGATCCATGGAGAATTTCTCCATATAATTTATAATTCAAAGCATTATCAGAACTTCCAGTTTCATACACCCAAGCATTTTTCAGCAGTAGAGGTGAAACTTAAAGGAAACTTTCTGAAGCTCACATAGCACTCAATGGCACAATATTTCCTGGCCCTGGGAAGATGACTTTCTGATTTCTCTGTTTTGGAAAGGATTGATTTGGATGGAAACAGATTAGAAACAAGAGCCCTGGCTTATGTTTCCAATTCCATCATTGACTATCTGTATGACACTGAGAAGGTCATATTAACCTCTTCACTCCAGTAAATTTAAAAACAAAACAAAATGTATTAGACACTTCACTAGATTGAGGCATTATGCTAGATTCTGGGAATAAAATGCCAAAGAAGATGTTTTCATTTTCTTCCAAGAACAGGATGCATAATCAAAGAAGGGAAGGGTAGAAGGCCTCACATCAAAGCTGATGGGAGCCAGGAAAGCCTAAAGTGGTACATCTGTTGGAATGAGTGAGAGTAATCTCAGGGTTGGTGAGTCTGAAGTTGAAGATTTAGTCACATTGGATTTTCCAGGAGTGAGGCAGTAGAACAAGGATCTGGGGATGCCAGACTTCTGAGCACAAGAAGCAGCCAATTATAAACATCTGCCTGATAAGAAAACCACAGGCTCCCAGTGTGTAAAAAGAAGAGCCAGATGGTGGCATATATTTAGGAGTTTGGCACAGGCCATAGTCTGTAGCCATAACCTTTGGTCTTTGGCCATAATCTTTCAACATGGCCTAGCAGAGCAGACTTTCATTTGGTATGACCACTCAGGCAGGAGGAGGGGGAGGGGGAGGGGGAGGGGAGGGAGAGGAGGAGGAGGGGGAGGAGGAGGAGGAAGAGGAGGAGGAGGAGAAATTTAAAAGATGGTCTTGAACCACCCACAAACTGTACTTAGAGAAACTTCTCCACACACTGCCTCTACTGAAAACAAATGGGAAATGATAGTTTATGTGGCATGTGATATCATCCTTCACTAGCTACACATGGGTGAGAGGGCTATAAGTATCTAATCTAAAAGTCACCAACCTTGGATCTGAGTTAACTGACTGGAAAAGATGATCTATGTAGAGATTCATTTGGCAGAATATTTTGGCAGGAAGCACTATCATAATTATTGATAAAGTCATAGAGAAATGGAAGCCCTTAGTGACTATGGGTAGAAATGTACATTGGCAAGCACTTTGGGAAGCCAGAAATATTTAGTAAAATTAGTTATGCATGTACCCACCAATCTCATTTATATATATATGCACATATATACTTATACATATATGTACATCTATATGAGAAAATATATGTGACTGACCCATACAGGAGGATACACAAGGTTATTTTTGGTGGCATTCTAGCTGCCTCTCACTGTGAGACTGGAGAAGTGAAATATGATGATCCTGTACTGAAAGAGCCTGCAGCAGACAGAAGTAAATGTGAATACCAAACCATGAATTTTAAAGCCAGTGCTGAGTGGAAAAAATAAACAGAAAGAGTTGTAATATAGCATCATTTAAACAGACCTTAAATGGACTCCTCCACCAAACAACACTATTCATCTTTCAAAGAGCCACAACAGGCAAGGACATATATTACCCCCATGAAAGTTGGTGATTTGGGGGGAAATTGAAAGGTAAAAGAATGAGAATGAGGTTAAGAGAGAAAAAATTTAAACAATTAATTTGGCCTTGCAGAAAGAAATTATGTATCTGTATGTGATTAACTCTATGCAGACAAGTAAAATACAAATTTAGAGAGTTGTGTTCTTATGCAATGAAAAAGGCAAGGTGAATATTTCATGTGTAATGGGTTAGGAAGGAATGTAGCTAAGTCATATTGGAATATTAAACAAAAGGCTGAAAATTTGCAAATGTTGGCATCTAGAATCTAGAGCCTTTTAAACACAGAATCACTTTCGAATCCCTATCTCCTTTGAGGTCCTATCCTGTTATACATTCTGTTTTCTGACCCGTTTTGAGTAGTCCTCTGTTCCTGCTCTTAAAAGAATCAAAGCAAAATAGAACTGTACAAGAACACAGCCACAGTCTGGGACACCTGCAGGAACATTGCTTTACTCATGCAAGACAGTCCTCAAGGAAACTTGAGAAGGGTCAGGACAAGAGAAGAAGAATGAGGGAGCAAGAGTTGGTAGAAGATGATTAAATGAAGTCATGGTATGTAAAAAATGTAGAGGATTAAAGAGTGGTATTTTAAGGTGTGTGTGTGTGTGTGTGTGTGTGTGAGAGAGAGAGAGAGAGAGAGAGAGAGAGAGAGAGAGAGAGAGAGAGAGAGAGAGAGAGGGAATCATCAGAAAAGACTACAAAGGAATAGAGATGGAGAAGAGATAGGAAGTAATGCCATTAGGAAGACCAAAAAGGAGAAAAGTGGCCAGATTAATTATTTGTCATTAAGTCCTCGAGTAAGTTGAGAAGTGGAAAAGTTGCAATTGCAAGGTCATGGTGACCTTATTCACTTGCTGTTTTTGTGATCTTCTAATGGCAGGAATCAGTGCAGGCAGTGAAGAATAGATGAGATGACACTCTAGCCAATGCTAAAGTTACCTTACCTTACCACAGAGAGCTAAGGCCAGTCCTCTGGTTTCCATTGACACCACAAGGGAAGAAGTGAGTGGGAGTAAATAAAACTGAACAAAAAAACTTTTTTAATGAAGAGACTTTTAGTTAAAAATGAAGTCAGAATTATTTTAGTATGACAAAGAGATGAAGTATTAAACATAATGTTGACTGCCCTTTGTGAAATTTGGCTAGGAAAATTGCCCCTGAGAGAGTTGAGGAAGAATGATGAAAGGGGAGAGATTTAGCAAGATGTATTGTACACATATAAGGACATGTTGAGTTGAAACCCCTTTGTACAACTACATAAATGTAACAAAAATAAATTAAAAACAAAAAGTAAAGTCATACCTGAACTCTAAATCTATTCTATTAGTCAACGATTAGAGCCCATATATCGTTTATCATTATAAATATAGCCTTAAACAGCTTAAAGAACTAAAGTAATAATTTACTTACATATTCAGGGAAACTTACTGTAGAAGCAAAATAAATGAAACCAGTAAGCACCAGGCTTCCTGATCTGAGATTTTCTTTAAACAGTTGCAGTGTATGATCCAGCCCCAGGGCAGTGGTGAAGGCTGTACCTCAGGGTCCAGGCATGGTAGCATCCTATTGTGTGGTTTGAACTTGCTCCTGGCTACATGGTTTCCAAGCTTTATGATTTCCAAGAGTTTTCTATAAGAGGCATGATATACTTTAATAAATTCCCTTTTTATACAATCTAGCTGGGCAAATTTGATTACAAAAGCAGACATATTAAAAGAGTTAAAACTTAAGTTTATGTTTCATTTAAAGCAAGACTTAAGGGGTTGGGAATATGGCTTAGTGGCAAGAGTGCTTGCCTCATATACATGAAGCCCTGGGTTTGATTCCCCAGCACCACATACCATGGCCAGAAGTGGCGCTGTGGCTCAAGTGGCAGAGTGCTAGCCTTGAGCAAAGAGAAGCCAGGGACAGAGAAGCTCAGGCTCTGAGTCCAAGGACCAGGACTGGCAAAAAAAAAAAAAAAAAAAAAAAAAAAAAGAGCAAGACTTAAGACCAGTTGGGGTTACAATCAAGAAAGTAACTCAGTTCCTGAGACTGGTATCACACATGTCAGCTGTTGATTGTCAAGCAGTAGGTAGAAATGGATCCATGATCAGGACAATTCTTTGCAACAAAACAACTGCTTTCCTTTAACTTTGGATTTTTCTTTATATACCTGTTACCTTATTTTAGGATTTTCTTTTGTAATTTGAAAAGAAAAGGCAATCAAGAGAAAAGTAAAGCAAAATCTTCATTTGCATATGTCTGCTCTAGAGGAAAAACAACACTTTAAAATTATTTTCTTGATTACATCAGCAAAAAGGCATAGAAAGCACAGTGTATTCAAAGTAATGCTTCAGGTCCTGATTATTTTAGAAGTTTCCATGAAATATCATTTAAAGAAGGAAAATTCCCAAGTTGTCTCAAATATACCAACCACATGTAAACTAATGTTAAGGAAATAATTTTTTATGTAATGTAATACGCTGTCAATTGTTATCTATATGAAGAACATAGGGAAGGGAATATTCCAATGTGCAAATACATTTCATATGTTCATTGTCTTTGGTTTGATATATGCTTAACTATAGTGTATTCTAGGAGTAGCTAATTTCCATATAAAGTGTAGCTACTTTCATTTTCCCTCCATCTTATCCACAGAGGAAGCTTTGATTTGTGTGCCCTAGGCAAGATCAGAGCAATGCATAATTTTCTTTAAGTTCCTTTCTGTCATGCACAATCAGTGAGTTCCAGCACCGATTATAACATGGATGTTTAGAAAGACATTACCCAAATGGGAAAAAAATATAAGATAAATTGCATCAAGAAAGGTTAGCAAATCAAAGAAAAATGATCAGAGAGAAACTGACAGCAATCCTGAATTACATGCATTGGGACATTAAGGTGCAATGAACCTTGGTCTGTTCTGCTGATCATAACAGCCCTTTGGAGCTAATAGCAGAAATGAAATCTTAGAGTCATATCAAAGCATCTGCCAACATTCTGCCTTTGTGTGATGGCTCCTGAACACTGGTAACAGCCTTCTTTGGATGCTAAAGATTATGTGTCTGCTGATGAGTTGAGTTCATGTGAGGCATGACTGGTGCAATTGCACTGCTCACCTCCAGATATTTTCTTACTAACCTTCTCTCATGAGATTTTTCTCCTTCAGTTCTCTTTGCAGATGTGTGCTTTTGAAGTAGACCCAGGAATTCTACTACCTGCAGAGACCAGATCAAGTAGTCACACACTATCAAACAGTGCCACCACCTAGTTACTTGATCGGATTACCATTTGATGGAACAAGGAGCAAACTAAGAATTAGGAACTGGAGTTCCAGTCTTGGACTGGCTTGCTTTTAGGAGTCAATCTCTTCTCTTGGTCACACTGTCTTCCTCTGAACTAATGAGATGATCATGAATTTCACATGTTGTGAAGTTTTTACTTTGCAACTAGATTATCCCCCCTGTGATTTCGTACTCAGAATATAGGAGGAAGAGCTCAATTTTGATAGGTTTGGGAATGAGAAAGGGAAAATAGGAAGTGAGATATTTCCAAACAAAGGGGAAACATAATTTTTATATGCAGAATATGGAAAAAATTTAAACGGAAGAAAAAATCTAATTTTGGCTTTTATATCTTGAGTCATTACATATTTTTGTCATATTTTTCCTTTATGATGACATTATAAATATTGAAACCAGATAGATTTGCATTTAAAAATTTTTATTGGGTTGAATTAGTACTTTTAAAATATGTAATATCCCATTTGATTTTTATACATTCTTACAAGATAACCATTGTTAATGGCTTGGAATTTTCTTGTAGACTTTTCTCTTCCAAGTCTAAATTTGTATATATCTCTGTACTTCTCCCACACCATAAGACTTGCTCCTTTTCATATAACACTGTGGCAGTGCAGTCCTCAGTGTCTATTATAAGGTAAACATCTTCTAACACACTTTAGCAAGCTTATCTACAGGAAAAACTTCAGAAACCGGTCCTGAAATGGCCAAGGTAGGCACAGGCACTCCAAAGCATGTAAAGGATGTGCACAGGGGTTACACTTACATAAGTCAGGTAAAGAGTACATTTCTTTTGGATAATATCAGCCTTTCCTCACTGTCTCCCAGTTTTTCCTTCCCATCTCTACCTACAAATTATGTAGTTCATTTTCAACACAGTGTCTAGTGAGTATTACTGCTGCATTTGTTCACCCTTTTTCCATCCATTGAAAGCACTAATTTTTTTTATTTTATCTTATTGTAAAGGTGATATACAGAGGGGTTACAGTTATATGAGATAATGAGTGCATTTCTTTTTGAACAGTGGCACCCCTCCCTCATTTTCTCCCACTTCCCCTTCCCTCTGACTTTCCTCCCTACCAAGTTGTAAACTTCATTTCCAACATAGTGTCCAGTGAGTATCCCTGTTACACTGGTTCACCTTCTGTCCCACCATGAAAGCACTAATTCTAAGATAGCCTTCTGAGTTGCCTGTACTACTTTAGGTGCTGGTTGCTTAATCCCACAGGGATTTCTGAGAAGCTCAAGAAAATATGTGTCAGACTGCATAAGAAGCTATAATGAAATATGTGTCAAACCATCTATTTTAGAGAGATAGGGAGAATAGGAAGGGAGAGATAATCACCCATCAGTTCTGTCTGGGTTGTCAAAGATGCACTCTGGGGGTTAGTCACTTCCCAACAGTCGGGTTTGCACATATATTAACCGCAGAGCACACTTCTGTCCATTCTGTTGGGTGGAGCCAGAGGTAAGCCCACCTTGTGCCCACACTGAATCTCCACAATGGGCTTCACATAGGTGAGATCAAGGAGTTCTGAAGTGGTGCATTAAAGGTTTCAAATGCATTAACAACCTGTTTTGCAAAAACTGAACCAATTCACACATACAGCAACCACACTAAGGTCTGCCTTCTTCCAGCCAACATTACTGGAGCATGTCAGTAAACCTTGCCAGTATGATGGGAGAACATTGCTATTGTTTCCTTGTACTCTGCATTTTTGTGTTATGTTGTTGAGATTGAATGTTTCTGCAGATATTTATTAATCTTTGTGTTTTGTCCTGTGAAAAGTTTTCTGTACTCCCTGCCCTATTTCTACCAAGCTGTTTCTCAAGGCCCCATTTTGTTTTATTTTGTTTTGCAAACAAGAAGACAATCTTGGAAGGTTTATGTTCATGGAACTTGTAAAAGTACTCAACTTGTTAAATATATAATCTGAAATACATATACAATGTTTTCCAATGACCCAATTTTTAGCATTTGGCATGAACTGATAATAGTAGTTAATCACATAAATGATCTTTATATTAGCAATGTTGCTAGAATATTTTTAGTATCAGAGACAAAATACATCATATTTCACAGATAATGGCATATATAGGGTTTTATTAAGGACTAGTGCACTTACTTACAAATGCATTCCAGAACAAACTGTGGTTTTACATTCTTCTTTTCATTCTTTGTTCCTTGGGAGAATAATTGCATATACTCCTCTCCATGCCCCCACAGCCTCCCCTGACCCAGCAGAGAAACCTATTATTCATTATCTCCTCATAGTCCAACTTCACTCTTATCTGCTACTTATTAAATGGCTTCTGAAAGAGTACAAGGACTTCCCATAACCTGCTCATGATTTCACTCAGATCTAATAGTGCAACTGCCAAATATAATCTTGTCACTCAATTATCAACCTCCATTCTTCATCCCTCATTCTACAAGCCTAAATCGTAGTCCTCTTGTCCTATTTGCATGGCCGATTTTAAAGGGTGATATTCCTAGAGTTGCCCATGTCATGCACTCATTACAGCAATGTTACAAAGGATGAAAGCAGGAGCTTGTGGCTCACGCTCTAACCCTACCTACTCAGGAGACTGAGATCTGAGAATTGTGGTTTTAAGCCAACTGGGTCAGGAAAGGCTGTGAGACTCTTATTTCCGATAAAAGCACCCAGAAAAAGCTGGTGGCACTGTGGCTCAAATGGTACAGTGCTAGCTAGCCTTGAGCAAAAGAAGCTCAGGAACAATTCCTAGGCCCTGAGTTCAAGCCCCAGGACTAACAAAAAGCAAAAACAAAAACACGAAGAGCAACCATGATTTTCTAAGCTGTGTGTCTAATTGAAGGAATAATATAAGATACATCTAATTTTCTAACTTAAAATTAAAACAAAAATTGTGTTGGTACCATTTGGAAAAGTAGGTATGTTCCTAGTAGCACACATCAGGCAAGTCTTTCTTAGATAAATCTCATCTATGTATAATTTCCTTTTCTGGCCTAAAGAGATTGGTTATCAGTCATAGGAAGATGAATGAGCCAAGCCTCATCTCCAGGTATCACACTACTTGGTATAAGGGTTATTGCATTCTCCTTGTCTGTTACCTGCCAGTTTGAGAAAGAACTGTGGCCTACTTCCACCTAACAAGGCAGTAGGGAGGTCCATGCAGGGTGTTTTCTGAGGACCCTGCTCTCTGCTTCTCTGTGTGTTCTCCTACCTGAAGAATGTCTGTGCCTGATGTGGCTCTTGTTGGCTCACTGCCAGTTTGAGGACAAAGCCAATGCTAAGGAGAGTAGAATAAGGTCAGGGAAAGAATCTGGGTTGCTAATGACAGCAGTCACTCAGTCAACTAACCCTGAATGAAACCTGTCTCAACTCTGGATTTCCTGTGAGGCAGCATATATTTACTAGAGTCAGTTAGGTACTTTGGGATTTCTTGTTCTTACATCTCAATAAAATGAGATTTTTTTTCTAAACTAGGCCAGAGGGACGTAGAATTACTCTGTAGAGAGGGCTTTAGGATCCAGAGAAACCATGCATCAAGACTGGTACGTGGCAAGGCTTACCAACAATGGAGTCCTCACAATTGTGAAGGTAAGGTCATAAGACTCACACTGTTTAACTTACTTGGACTAATCTCCAGAAGTCTCTGAGCTTCCATTTCTTAAATGTAATAGAGATGATTCATAACATTACTATTATGTGTTTATAATCGTGTGTAATATATTATCTATTTATACCTATTATAACATCTTAACTGCAATATCTGCATAATAGTCATGAAAATTTTTTTGTTATAAGAAAATAAGATAAAAATAAACTACCATTTAATAAATGTCTTGCAGAGGTTCAAGTAAGATTATTGAAAGAAAGGTGTTACTTTTCATGGTCAATAATATCATAATAATAGTTTCTTCCAATCTAAGCTTCCATCAATTGTAAGGTGCCCAATTAAGGAAGAAAAATTGCTGCTGCCAATTAAGCTATGTATCTGCATTGTACCATCACCAGTTTTGACTTGAAGATTTCCCCCCTATCTGTGCCAAGGTATTTGGAAATGTCTCCTTCAGTTGCACTGGTTGGCATGTGGCAGGCAGTCCTTCAGAATCTGTCCTAGTATAATTGAGGTTCATATACATTTAGGGGTCTTTCTTTCAGAAATCTTATAGAGTACTTGGTTATTGCTTTGCAAAAACACCCACAAAATTTGGTTAGATTCCCGATTATAATATTTTCTTCATCAATATCAAGTTATGCTCTACTAGTTTTTATTCCATTCTAATATTTGCACACACAACTTCTTATTTCAATGTCACTTTATACTATAGTACATTTAAAAATACATTTAAAATGACAAACTCAATATGAAGTACTAAGTGCACACATCCAACTATAAATTCTATAATATGAAATGTATCCTAAAATTCTGAAATGGAATATTCAGACAGGGAGCAGTGACATAGACATGATCAATTTTTTCCCATTGTCGAGTTTTTGGAGGGAAGAGATTTAATTAATTTCTTAAATAAATAATAAAAAGATTTAATTAAATCAAATATAGCTAAACATTAAACACAGTTTAAAGAAAGCTATCACTCTTTCCTGTGCCAAATTAATGAAGATTCAAAAACAAGAAAAATATTTAATTTTGCATAGAAAAAGAAAAGTGGACAGTTTTCATGTACTTTAAGCATTTGTTTTTATGGAAGAAAGATTTGAGACCTCCCAAACTTGCTTTTGCATTTAGGTACTTGACAAAATAATTCCTTTGACCTTAATTAGTTTCCTAACAGAAAATGCATAAAAGTAGAGGTAATGAGATGGAGACAATATTGAAAACCTGGTACCAATACAAAGCAACCAGTCCCAGCAAAAACAAATAAACAAAACAAGGAAGTTAACTAACCTACAAATTGAATTAAGTTTATTAACTAAGATATAGATATTACTCAAATTTCAACAGTTTTCTTTACTAATGTACTTACTCTTTTTCCAGGATCCCACATTTCATTTTATTATTTTCCTTAGTCTTTTCCAATTGTGAGAGTTCCTTGTTCTTTCCTTGACCATGGCTCTTGAAGAATTTTGATCTACTATTTTGTAGGAGTTTGATGTTTTTCCATGATTGAAATGAGATTATACATTCCTGGAAAGAATGCACAAAAGTGACATTGTGTTTTTCTCAACAAATCACACCAATGAGTTCTTGATATTATCTGAGATGCTGACCTTGACTCGTCACGAAGGTCTTATCTGTTGTTTTTCTCTAGTCTAAAGGTGCCCTGATTCCCTCAGTAGACACTTTGAAACCGTGCAAATCTTATTTTTCCTCCAACATTCACCTAGTAATTTGAGAATTCATCTTCAGATAATATCTACTAAAATAATTTCCATGGCATTTACCTTGTTTATAATGATTTTCTATTTTTAATCTGATTTTCTGTTTCCTTCTTTTCTTTTGTATCAACTATTGAAACTGTTCTGTAAAGAAGAGCTCTTGCTTCTCCTTCATTTGTGTATGTATATCAGTGTAGATTCAAGAATACTTAGAGTGAAAATCCAATACTATATTTTATCCAACCTTTATTGTAGTATAATTGAAAAATATGTTTAAACTATACAATGCAGTGTTTTGATGTATGTATGCATTGTGAAGTGATTACAACTTTTAAGTTCATTAACATATTCCTCATCTCACATTAGTCACATGTGTACATGCATATGTGGAGAATTATAAGACTGCTTAAGATATATTTTATTTGAAAATTTTAAGTACCAAATACATTATTATGTGTTTGAACTCGATGCTTACAGAAAGATAAGCATCTATTATGATAGAGTCAAAAGTTAGATGACCCTGAAGTAATAATGACACTTTTTCCTTGGAAATCCTATTTTTTTTGGTCCCATGGTATACAAATACTACATTTTAAAACTGCTATGGCAGCAACAAACCATGAAAACAATAAAATTTGAAATCATTCACCCAAAAATGCAGATTGGAAGATAAAATGGCACTCGGGAAAAGCAATTGCTTTTATCCAAGAGCTCTGACAGTTGAGAAACAAGATCAAATCAACAAGCTACAGATGAGTATTCATGCAAACAGTAATAACAAAAATAGAAGTGGCTATATTAATATCATATGAATTAAAATTCAGAGTGACATGGAAGAATCATATATATGGATGAAAGAATCAGCCCTACCATGAAGACTTAACAATATTAAATATGTATGCAGCAACCACAAATCTTCACAATATATGAACCAAAACCAGAGCAGATTGGAACCAGGATAGCTATTACTTAAATTTTATTGTCATTAAAAATCAATGCAGTGATAATAAATAGCAATTTCTACTGTGGCCAAGGCTTAAAAAGACTTCAGCTTCCTTATCAGTAGAACTACCCTAGCAGTTATGATTCATACTAGACCAACAATATAATATGTCTAACTTTTTTTTTTTTTTTTTTGGCCAGTCCTGGGCCTTGGACTCAGGGCCTGAGCACTGTCCCTGGCTTCTTCCCGCTCAAGGCTAGCACTCTGCCACTTGAGCCACAGCGCCGCTTCTGGCCGTTTTCTGCCTATGTGGTGCTGGGGAATCGAACCTAGGGCCTCGTGTATCCGAGGCAGGCACTCTTGCCACTAGGCTATATCCCCAGCCCTAATATGTCTAACTTTAAGTATTTATCTCCCTTCCCACATAGCCATACAGGATATTGCCATTTTTTACAATTCACTTATTTTCTAAGCATTTATATTATATCTACCTTTGTGCTGGTATTGATATAATGGTGTCTAAGGACATGAAACAAGCACATGGCAAGAAGAATTGATGAAAGAAGGAAAGAGGATCCTACAAATTAACCATACAATATACAAGAAATCCCTAAATCCCTAAAGATTAAAAAAATTCCTTAGAATAGTTACATGGAAGAAATGTCCTCCTGGGACAGAGAGATGCTCTTATGGGTGTAGAGATGGATTTTAGGCAAGTTTTTGTATTTTGTTTGTTTGTTGTGCTCTCCATGCCCTGGCATGAGTTTCACCTCCATCACTCTTAGGAGGGAGTTAGCAACACTTGTAGGAGACAGTAACAGTAGTAGTGCTGATGTTGAAGAGAATTAGTGTCAAGTGAACCTACTTCAAGAGTGGAGCTAATGGATAAAATTGTCTGTAGGAGAGTCAATATTCTCATTTCTCCTCCTCCATATCCTCAAGGTTAGCAGATTATAATCCAAGGAGGTTATCACCTCAAATGTGGTATCTTTCCTCTACGGCTATTCTGCAGAAAGTTAAGATCACTAGAAAAGAGAGCATCTAATGTGAGTATTCAGTATCCAAAGCTCTTGCTCTAGGGCAATATCCATTTCATCTCCACCTTAACAGGAGACATACAGACTAAGGCAAAGATCATACCAGCAAGATAGATTCTGAGTCACATTATCTTCGTTAGTTGTTGTTACTATAGGAAAGAAGGGAAAGTTCCTGAGCAAGAACAACTGAACACCAGAACATTATAGCCAATATAAAAGAAAAAATAGAACTCTTCCATGTCAAATAAAATAATAAAACAAATAAGAATTTAAATGAAATACATTTTTCATCTTCAAAGAGTCAAGGAAGGATACTGGCAATAAAAAGTCATATGAAGAAACTATAAGCTGAACATGAAAAAAATTACATGTAAAATAAAAATACAGTAGATATACTAAGTGGCATTATGATTATAATTGTTACCAAATGAAGAAGTTGAAGAATTGATCTTAGAAGACAGAAGTGAGAGACAAAGTATAGAATTGTTTTGAGTTAAAAAAAAAAACACTATAGAAAATAGCAGAAATACCCATAGCCAAATTAAAGGAATCCAAAAAGGGAAAGAAAAAGAAAAAAAAACACAAATAGAAGGAAGGAAACAAATAAAACCTTATTGGAAATGAAAGGAACCAAAGAATCTCAAATTAAAAGTGTCCCAAAATGTCAGTGAGCATAAAAATATATGCAAAATTAACTCATTACAATATAACTTGCTTTTTTAATTTAGAGTAAGATTTAGTAATACCTTAATGCTTCCAAATGAGAATCTGATTAATATCTGATTTCTCAACAGCAACACTGAATTCAGGC